>NC_061512.1:112089677-112250200 GCF_022539505.1 Lolium rigidum | reverse complement strand
CTTGGCTTTGTTCTCCTTGATTTTCTCAAGCGACCATAATCCGAGTTCCGTTACATCCTCAATGTTGTCACTCATCGGGGCTGCATATTCTTCGGTTGTTAAATCATTCGAAACGTAGTCCGTCTCGAGCCAGCCGTGATTTCCCGGGGTAATACGGCTTCTTGTCCATAGACCGGATGGTATGGCGAGGTTTTTATCGCTCCATGGCATGACATGCGATACGCCCACAAAGCTTCGACAAAACCTCGTGCCAACGTCTAGGATACTCGTCAATTTTCCTCTTAATCAGCTTGATAAGGCTCTTGTTGGACGCTTCGGCTTGCCCATTTGCTTGAGCATAGTATGGAGACGATCGGATCAGCTTGATTCCCATGTCCTCGCGAGAACTTTCTAAACTCCTTAGAAACGAAAACCGAACCTCCATCGGTCGTGATAGTCTGGGGAATCCCGAATCTATGAATGACATGCTCCTTCACGAAACTGATGACATCTTTGGATGCTACTGACTTCATAGGGACGGCCTCCACCCATTTAGTGAAATAATCTGTAATGGCCAGAACCCACTCATGGCCTTTGCTCGATGGAGGATTAATTTTGCCGATCATATCCATGCCCCAACCTCGAAATGGCCAAGGCTTGATGATGGGATTCATTGGCGATGCGGGTACCATCTGAATGCTCCCAAACTTCGACATGCTTGACACCCTTTATAGTACTTAAAACAATCTTCAAGCATGGTGGGCCAATAAAATCCCGATCGCACTGATCAGCCATTTCATCTTATGAGCCGATTGATGCGTTCCACGAGCACCTTCATGTACCTCATGTAAGAGCCGAGTTGGACTCGGCTGGTCCCAAACATTTGAGAAGTAACCCTTCCAACGTCCTGTAGAACATGTCATCCCCAATTAGGACGTACTTCATGGCCTTGTATCTTATCCGTTTAGGTGCCCCCGAGCCGAATCTTTCAAGTAATTGAAAATATCGGCTCTCCGATCATCTGGTTCCATGAAGCTGCACCGGACATCGGTTCCATCTGCTACATCCTTGTATCCTGATGCCATACTGTGCGAGATCGTTCGCCTCGGTATTCTGCGACCTTGGGATCCAATTGAAATTTATATACACGAGCTGTGCCATCAGCTCACGGCATTGCATCCATAATGGGAAGAGCGACTCGCTCTCACATTTGTATTCCTCCGTGAGTTGGGAAATCACCAATTTGGAGTCTCCAAAAATTTCCACTTTATACCGTCCGGCTTCAAATAGCAACTCCATTCCCTTGCATATTGCTTCATACTCGGCGACATTGTTGGTGCAAGGGGTAGGTAACACTGATGGAGAAGGAATATGTTGCCCCCCGAGGCGACACGAGTAGAATGCCGATGCCGCAACCATCCTCACGGAGCCGATCCATCGAAGAACATGGCCCATGCACGCACGAACGGTGCTTTGCTATATCGATGTTTATTCGTTCAGCAATAAGATCGGCCAACGCCATGTCCCTTGGCTGCTTTCGCGAGGTTGATACCGGATATCAAATTCCGATAATGCAAACATCCATTTACCGAGTCGGCCTTTCAACACGGGAGCCGACAACATATGCTTGATGACATCCGATTTGCATATGACGATAATTTCTGCGACGACAAGATGTCTTGAATCTTGGTGCGGGTGAAAAACAAACGGAGGCACAACTTCTCGATCTCAGGGTACCTCGTTTCTGCATCCAACATCCTTCTGCTGGGGTAGAAAACCACTCTCTCCAGACCATCATAAACTTGCACCACCACCGAGGCGATGGAGGTGTCAGCTACTGACAAGTAAATGTAGAATGGCCTGTCTTGCTGTGGCGGAACCAACACAGGTGGCTTCGTTAGATACTCCTTAATCTCGTCAAATGCTTGCTGTTGCTCTGCCCCCCAGTGAAACTCCTCATCAGATTTAATTTTCACCAAGCCCATGAATGGCTCGATTCGCCCTGACAGATTGGAGATGAATCGTCTGACGAAGTTGATTTTGCCGATGAGGCACTGGAGTCCGATCTTCGTGGTAGGTGGCTTCATCGTTCGTACTGCCTCTTGGCTTTTCAGGCCGATCTCAATTCCTCGTTCATGAACCAAGAAACCCAAGAATTGACCGGCCGTTACACCAAAGGCACACTTCTTTGGATTCATTCTTAGTCCGAACTTTCTAGTTCGGTCCGGGACGTGTCGCAAATCCTCCAAGTGTCCTTCCACTGCAACGGACTTGACCACCACGTCATCAATGTAAATCTCCACCAATTTGCCGATCGGATCATGAAAGATGTAATTCATGGCTCTTTGGTACGTTGCGCAGGCATTTTTCAGCCCAAATGTCATGACTACATACTCAAACAAGCCCACCGAGCTCGGTACTCCGAATGCGGTCTTGTGTATATCTTACGGAGCCATGAAAATTTGGTTGTAGCCGGCATTGCCATCCATGAAACTTAGAACCTTATGACCAGCAGACTGCATTGATCAACGTCTCTGCTACCGGCATTGGGTACTCATCCTTTGGAGTGGCTCTATTGAGATCCCGAAAATCTATGGCGACGCGCCATCGGCCGTCCTTTTTCTCTACAGGTACGACGTTAGAAATCCACTCAGCATACCTGCATGGCCTGATGAATCCGGCGTTCAGCATTTTCTCGATCTCTTTCTTGACTTCTACCAGAATTTCGGCCTTCATCTGTCGTGCTCGCTGCTGGAACGGCCGAAATCCTTTCTTCAGAGGGAGCCGATGCTCAATGATGCTCCTGTCTAACCCTGGCATCTCTGTGTAATCCCATGCAAAACAATATGGGTATTCTTTCAACAACGCTATCATCAGGCTCCTCAGATGCGGATCAACTTTTTTGCTGATAAATGTTGGTCGTGGCTTATCCCCAGGACCAAGGTCAATCTCTTCTAGCTCATCAGCTGATGTAAACCCATATCCTAGCTTTCCGTCGCCTGCTAGATCGATGTTGAACACAGGCAAAACATATGGTGAGGATAATATGGGCCGATTGCTTGAATCGGCCTCCTTTTCCACGGTTTACAACTTATTTGTGCTCTACGACGACTACGTGACATGCTTGAGGTGAGATCATTGCTTTTTATTTTTTGGGGCCGATCGCAGGGATCGGCCTTGCCACGTACGTCTACTGACTTTGGTCTTGCTACTCTGTCAGGCCGGTGGATAAGACCAGCCTCACCCCGTTTTTTGACGCTTCGATGCGCTCACAGCCGTCCAAACTGATTCCAGAGATCGGCTCTTGGTCGTCTGCATCCCAAATATTCATGCCAGCTAGTGAGATCTCGATCGAGTCATCTGCATGAACGACCTCCACTTCATCTCCATCCCACTGTATCAGGCATTGGTGCATCGTGGATGGAATGCAGCAGTTAGCGTGAATCCAATCCCTCCCTAGCAGGACAGCGTAGGTGCTCTTGCTGTCGACGATGAAGAACGACGTAGGGATGGTTTTCCGGCCTACGGTTAGATCCACGTTCAGAACGCCTTGCGCTTCTGATGCTTGGCCGTTGAAATCGCTTAGTGTGACGTTGGTCTTGATCAGATCTTCGTTAGAGCGTCCCAAACGCCGTAGCATGGAGTATGGCATTATATTGACTGCCGCTCCCGTGTCAACCAACATCTTGTTGACAGGCTGCCCATTGATATAACCTCTTAGGTACAGGGCCTTCAAGTGCATGTAGCTCCTCTCTCGTGGTTTTTCAAAGATAACTGGCCGTGGACCGCAGTCAAGCGTGCTCGCGGCACTTCTTCAGTTCCTGGAGCACAAAACTCTGACGGGAGTATGAACACCATGTTTGTATCGGCCGATGTCTTTGCATCGGCTTTTGTCTGCTTAGGGCGCCATTCCTTCTTCTGGGGACGCGCCTCCGTCTCCAAAGTCTGCTGAATTTTCACGGCCAGATCGGGCCGTGCTTTCCTCAACGTGTACAGGTACTGCGCTTCGGCTTCCTCCAAGTTACGTAGCCGCTGAACCCTACGCTTACGGGAATGGCTGAGTCCATCGGGGCACCACCTTGGCCGGTGGTACCTATCTTCTTCTTCATCTTCGACTCCTCGAAGTCTTCATCTCGAGATGACTCGGCTCGTCCGCTGCGAGGTGGGAGAGGCCCTAGACGCTTGAACACTGAAACCTCACTTGTGCCCTTCCTCTGCTGTCTACATTCTGGGCAGTTGTCGATTGTGGGCAATCGGCTCATTCCTGAGTCCCAGCAGTGCTTAAAGAAAGGACAATCCCAGTGTCTGTCCATGTCTTCCTGCTCTCTTGATCTCCCTTTAGCGCGGCGTTCATATCCTTCGTCGTCTCTATCATATCGACGATGTTTTCTATTGTCTGCACCAGACCGACGATATCCGTCGTCATCTACGTCGTACCGCTGGTGTCGGTCATACTGGTAATCATATTTGTTAAGGAGATGCGCGGAGAGTGGTCGTTGGTACCGCACGCTTCTCACTTCTTCCTCGGTGAGGTACCGTCTGTTATCATATTGGGGCCGGTCGCGTGGATCGGCCTCCTTCTTATCCTTGCCACGGGAGTGACCGCTCTCCTCTTTATCTTTACCATGACGGTCTACAGGCCCTGCCATGTTGATATCGAAAGAGAAACCCGGCTGACGCTTCGTGGAATGGTTGAGCTCCACCATGTTGACGCCGGAAACGGTTGCATGTCCACTTTCATGGCAAGCCGACCGAAGATCAATCGGCCTTGTTCTATCGCCATTTGAATCTGTCGACGCAACTCTTTGCAGTCGTTGGTGACGTGGGTGAACGTGTGATGCCATTTGCAGTACGGTCTCCCGTTCAACTCTTGCGCCGTAGGGAATTTGTGGCCTTCAGGTAACTTCAGCTGCTTTTCTTTCAGCAATAAGTCGAATATCTGCTCAGTCTTGCTTATATCGAAGTCGAACCCTTTCGAAGGCCCTGGTTGTTTTACCCATTTGCAGGACACGGGGCCTCCCCCCGAGTCCATTCAGCCACGGCGACTTCCTGATCTTACGCAAAGTCTTCAACTTCATCTGCCTCGACCAGGCCTATCGGGCGCTTGAACTTGTCTTGGTACAATTCTGGGTGGCGATGTTCATATAATGTTAACTTCTGAACCATGTGTGCCAATGAATTGTATTCCACTTGGAAAGTCAGATCCTTGAGTGGCGCTGTGAGGCCTGCCACTGCCAGCTCGACTGCTTATTTCTCAGTTAAACGAACCGAATAACATCGGTTCTTGACAGTTCTGAAGCAGCTGAATGTACTCGGACACCGTCTCTCCCCGCCTTTGCCGCACTTGCGTCGGATCGGCAATGCCAGCTTCGGTTAGCTTCGAGTGGTATTGTACATGAAGCTGCTCTTCCGGTTGCTTCCATGTCCGAGCCGAATACTGGTGGCAACGAGGTGTACCACCCAAAAGTCTGGACCCGTGAGAGATTACGCAAAGAACCTTACACGTAGCGGGTCCGATGCTGAAACCATGCCCAAGCGTGCCAAATATCGGCTCACATGCTCAATTGAGCTAGACCCTTCTGATCCACTGAACTTTGTGAAGTCAGGGAGCCGATACTTGGGCGGCAGCGGGATCAGGTCATATTCGTTGGGATACGGCTTGGAATAGCCGATTGTTCTCCTCTTTGGTAGGATAGCGAACTGATCTCTCAGGATTGCACTGATTTGGTCCATGGTATGAGCTGCAGGGGCTGAGCTTTCACGACTCGTTCCGGTGGCATATTTAGCTAGCCACGCCTGTTTCTCAGCGTCTGCTCCAGAACTCCCTCCTGCTCCAGCAATCCCTCCTGCTGTAACCTGGTTCGTGTGCGCCCAGCTGTTGCAGTCCGGCACGTATGTGCACACGTATCCATGTGGAATCTCTTTGGGCGGCTCATACAAGAATTGGTAATCGCCAGGATCACCTCCAACCTTGTAGATGACGTATGCCGGTGAACCTTGTTGCTGTGGAGCTGCAAGCGTGAATGGCAGTTGCGGCTTGGTGTGGAACGGTATTTCTCCCTGGTGAGTCCCTAGGGTAGGCCCTAACGGAGAATGCTGATGCTTCATGATTTCCTGAACCACACGAAGCGCAACACGCTCGAAAGCGTTCACCAGGCTCTCAGAATGACGATGTAGAGAATGAGCCACCATATAATTGGTTTCCTGGCGCGAGGGCTGCGGTGCGCTCCTCCGAAGGAAGAGACGGATCTACTCCATCGAGCACGCCTTCGGGTGTGAATCCCTTGAACCTAATGCCATGTGAACGGGTTTTTCGAAAGAGCCGATGAGCTCGGCTTCGAAGAGAGCCTTAAGCTCATCATACTTCTTCTCGTGCTCTTCGGGCGGATCTTCGTACTTGAGCGGTTCGTCCGACATCTCGGCTTGCGGATGTTGACGTGGTTCTGTGCGAATGGTCCCACCGGGCGTGCCAGAATGTGTTGCCTGTCAAAACCCACCGGCGAGCAGCGACGAGCAACACGAAGAGCCGGGAGGTTTCCAAGACTGCTGGTGGGCCCTGGTCCCTCAGTCAACGGCCCACAATGCTCTGGCACACGTCCTGACGGTCGCAAGGGCGTGCCACCTGACCTATACCTGGTCAGGAAGGTGTTGGATCGCTTCGATTAGTTTCCTGCATGGTAGACACGTAAACATTAAATGAGCCTCGATCGGCTCTCAGGTTACCCTGCTCATCGGCTCAGAGAGCCGATTGACCCATGGTTCATGTTAGATCTGGCAATAACATGGGTATCCTGCTTCATTAACATTAAGCTAAATCGATCTACGACAGTTTAGGGTTTTCACCGTATAACCGAAACATCCTACACGTAGTTGAGCCTAGCAGATACGAAAGATGATGGAAAACCAACCCTAAAAGAGGCCTAAAAACCAACATAGAGTCGATTCCCGGAACATCCCTTCTAGGATCAGCAAACCATACCTAACGCACTACCGGATCGTTCAACCCGTTTGCAAGGCCTAACCATACGGATATCAAACTAATCCTTGCAGAACAAGGAGCAACTATAACAGATCAAATCTACTAAATAAAGATGAAGCAAGATGCCGCCCTTACACCTAAGATAGGTGTAAGGGCGGCTAGACATCGAGGGCGACATAGCTAAGCAAGCATATAAGAAAAGCATCGATGCAAGCCCCAAAACATCCACGATAAGTAGTGTTGCTCACCATCAACAAGGCTTCGATACGAGCAACACCGGATAACGAATAAACCTATCTTGCCTAGATCGCAAGATGCGATCTAGGCAGCATGATGCTTACCGGAAGAAACCCTCGAAACAAGGGGTGGCGATGCGCCTAGATTGTGTTTGTTGTGAACGTGGTCGTCCTCCTTTCTCAATAACCCTAGGTACATATTTATAGTCCGTGGACTTTCTAATTCAGGAATAAACCTAAGCATGTACGAGCTAAACTCTATCTCTTAATTCTAATCTACCATAATATACAGATACACGGGCAATCTAGCCCAAACTGTCGTACGAGGCCGATTTAGAGATACTTCATGCGCACATCCTCCAAGCCCATCTCAATTACGGCCCATCTCCGGCTCTGGCTAAATTCTGGTGATAACAGAGTGTTGTTCTTGAGCTTGTGGTAGATGTTGTTCTTGAGCTTGTTGAGGTGAGCTCGTACTTGATTGTTGTTGTAGATGTTGAGGTTGAACTTGTGGTTGTGGTAGAGGTTGGCTTGCATTTGTAAGATCAATGGAAGAAGCTTGGCCTTGTAGTGTAGATGGCTCCACTTGGGTGGAACTTGGTCCTTCCCTGGTACTCATAGAAGGTAGCTCTTGGGGTCGGCGAATGCCAACACCCATCCTTCCTATGGCATCCGGGGGAATTGCATCTCCTTTCTCACAAGAAGCACTTCGCTCCTCCAAAGATCTATCATCTTCATCGAATGTCACGTCACAAGATTCTACAACCCGCCCATTTGACTTATTGAAGAATCTATAGGCGTGAGAATCCATAGCATAGCCAACGAAAATTCCTTCTTGAGCTCTTGAATCAAACTTGGATAGACGGGTGTCTTTGACAAGCACATAGCATTTGCATCCGAAAACCTTGAAGTATGACACATTGGGCTTGTTTCGAGTGAGAATCTCATATGGTGTCTTCTCTAGGCCTTTGCGAAAGTAGAGACGATTAGTAGCATGGCATGCGGTAGAGATAGCTTCCGCCCAAAAATTGTAGTTGGACTTGTACTCCATCATCATGGTTCGAGCGGCTTCGATCAAGGTTCGATTCTTCCTTTCGGCGACCCCATTTTGTTGGGGAGTATATGGCGTAGAGTATTGGTGTTGGATTCCTTCTTCGCCAGGAAGTCATCCAAAGTATAGTTCTTGAACTCCGTTCCATTGTCGCTCCTTATTGCGAGGATCTTGTTGTCGTACTTGCGTTGAACTTGATTGGCAAACTCCATCATGGTCCATTGAGTCTCACTCTTGTACTTGAAGAGGAATACCCAACAATAGCGTGAATAGTCATCGACAATGACGAGGCAATACTTATTTCCTCCAAGACTTTCATGAGACGGTGGACCGAAGAGATCAACATGTAAGAGCTCCAAGCATCTTGTGGTAGAGATGATAGTCTTGGCCTTGTGAGGAGCTCCATGCATTTTTCCTTGTACGCAAGCCATACAAACACGATCCTTACAAAAAGAGATATCTTCTTTTAGTCCGAGAATGTGGCCACCCTTGTGGAGACTTTGCAAAGTCCTCATGTTGACATGGGCTAGTCGGCGATGCCATAACCAACCCTTGTCACCTTTGGCGAATAGGCAAAGAGCGGAGGATGTTGTCTTTCCGAAGAAGTCAACAACATATAATCCGTTCTCTACATATCCAACAAAAGCTACACGGAGTATCTTGCTCCACAAGAGGTCCACCATATGTTCATCAAAGAAAGTACATAGACCCATGCGAGCAATTTGATGAACGGAGAGTAAGTTGTAACCAAGGGTCTCGACAAGGAGGACATTCACAAGTGAGATGTCGGGTGTTACCACCACCTTGCCAAGACCCAATACCTTAGAGCACGTGTTGTCGCCATATGATACGGTAGAGTAGGAAAGCTCGAGGTCGACAACAATATTCTTGCTTCCGGTCATATGACTTGTGGCTCCACTATCAACCACCCATTTAGCACCACCGGAAGCATAGTCCTACAAGGAATCAAGTCTTGGATTTAGGTATCCATTTTTCAATGGGTCCTAGCATGTTAGTAACAAGGGGTTTGGGAACCCAAATAGTCCAATCAACATTGTCCTTTTGAGGACCAATAAAACGAGCACGAATATGTCCATAGTAATCAACAAAAAGAACGTGAGAAGGGTTGTTAGAGCCGGCGAAACCCTTCGAGGCGGAGTTGGGTACTCCATCCCTTCTTGAGCTAGCATTGCTCTCCTCAAGGTTGATCTCCATGTTCTTCTTCTTCTTGGTCCTCTTATTCCTCTTCCTCTTTGGCTTGGTAGCCACTCCTCCTTCATTGTAAGAGCCCTCTTTGGCTCCATCTTTAGCTTCAATGACTCCTTCTAAGTACTTGGCTTGAACTTGGAGCCTATCAACTTTGGCCTTCAAACGATTGACTTCCTATTCATGCTCCGGATGAGGGTGGCAAATATCAAACACTTGGACTTCCTTTGCCTTGTTCACCCGGAAATGTTCCATCAAGGCTTCTTCTTGGAGAGCGTTCATCTTCATGAGTAAGCGCTTGTCACTCTCCATCTTGGCAACGTCACTTTCATGAGTGCAACACACATGGTCCTTGCTCAAAGGAAAGTACTCCTTCAAAGCTTCCTCTTGCATGGTATTGACCTCCATGAGCTTGGCTTCCTTTCTCTTCAAGGCGGCTATTTCCTCCTCATGATCACAACAAGTGTCCTTCTCCTTGCTCATGCGGAGACATTCCACCAAAGACTCTTCTTGTATGCTACTCAACCTCAATAGCTTGGCCTTGGTGGTCTCAAGAGTGGCAATTTCTTCTTCATGGTTGCAACATGAGGTCTTCTCTTTGCACAAGCGGTAATATTCATCCAAGGCTTCTTCTTGAAGAGCATTGACCTCCAAAAGAAGAGCATTGTGCTTTCTCAAGGAGGCAACTTGATCAACAAGCTCGTCATGGCAAGAGTTGGGGTCTTCATCATCTTTCTCCTTGTTAGCTTCCTCAAGAGAAAACATCTTCTTTTTGAGCTCACCCATCAAGCCAAGAGCATGATCTCAGTCCTTGGTGAGTTGGGAGACAATAGCCTTATTGGAGTCTTCAAGGACGATGACACTAGCTTCAAGAGACATGCGCAAATTTTGTTCATCTTCAAGCTCTTCTTTGAGAGAGGCAATCTCATTTGCCGCTTCCCTTTCCAATCTCTCCTTCTCCTCTATAAGGTCTTGTGCCGCACCAAGTTGGCTCAAGAGAGCCCCAACATGAGTCTTGGTATCCCCTTGCATGTTAGTGAGAAAAGTATCCAAACCCATAATCTCACGTTTAACGGTGAGAATAGTGGCATCATCAATATATAGAGCATTAGTCAAGGATGATGGTTTGGAGGGGGATTTTACCTCCGAGGATGCCTTTGCCATAAGGCAACGAGCATTGTTGGTGGCGAAGTTCTCATTTGGAGAGTCGAAGAGGGAGATAGAGGGAGTGGTAATGGCGATGGCGGCCACTCCCTCTCCTTCCTTGTTGGAGCTCTTGTCCCCACGTTCTTCATCCTCATCGGAGGAGTATTCTTCTCGAATGATGAAGGCTCTAGGCTTCTTGGTGAAGGAGACCTTGTCGTCATCGGACTTGGGGGAGAACTTGGAGAATCCTTTTGAGAGTGACTTGAACTTTTCCTTGCGGATAAGTCTTCCACCATGATCTTCTCTTCTCTCAAACATACAATCCGCGACAAAAATGACTCTTATCGCCGCAATTGTAGCATGTTCTTCCCTTTTGCCCCTCCCTTGGGCTCTTGGAGAAACTTCTTGGAGAATCACGTGATCTACTTGGTCTTGTGCTTCGGGACTTGTTTCCATCCCAAAATTTCTTGGCGGCGAGAGCCATGTGCTCATGATAATTGATCTTGAGGTCATCCGGTCCCCATTCAATGGGATCCTCATCGCTTTCACTAGCCTCATGTACCTTCATCTTCAATGCAAGGTTGGGCTTGCGTGTGTTGTGGGCGCGAGCAACAAGATCCTCCGCATTCTTCTTGGAGATGTCCAAAGCGATGACTTCGCTAAGAACTTCATCGGATGTCATAGCACGGAAGGAGGCGTTTTGGCGGATGGCCGTCAACTTCACTTCCTCATAAGGGAGGAGAGCGTTGTAGAACTTGCGCTTGATCCAATGGTCATCCACGAACGTTGCTCCAAGATCTTGCATTTATACGGCGAGAGCGATGAGGCGCCGGCACATTTCTTCGGCGGTATCTCCTTCAATCATGACGAAATTGTCGGCCATATTGTTCACTTCATCGAAACGAGAGCTTTGGATGCTCGCATTTCCGAGGAAGAGCTTGTCGAGTTTATCCCATGCTTCCTTGGCGGTCTTGAGCGAGCGGATATGAGCGCGGTCCTTTGGCGTGACGGCCATGTGAATCATGTTGATGGCGGTGGCGTTGAGTTGGTCATCCACCACATCCCTTCTTGTCAATTTCTTTGGATCTCGTGGTGAGTAGCCTTCCTCAATGATGCGCCAAAGCTCGATAGATGCGCTGCGCACATGAGATTTCATCAAGAATTGCCAATTTTCAAAGTTATTTGACTCAAGTAACGGTGGTGAAACATGCGACAAGATATGTGGCATAGGTATTGGAACGTTTATGGTGTAATCACTTGGTGGTGGCACCTCATGATAACCCCCTAGACGTTCCGCAACCGGTGTCTCATCCTTCCCCTTTGTTGAAGTGCCGGTCTCCCCAAGCCCTTCCTTTTGTGGATCTTTTGTCGTTTGCGCGACAAAATCAACAAGAGGAAAGGAGGTAGCTTTTGGTGGGGGGTTCTCGGCACTTGCTTGAGGATCAACACTAGGGTTTGGTTTTTGAGCAACCAACTCCATCATCATCGCCTTCATTTGGTTAACGATGGATGACTCCAATTTCTTGAGGTCATCCAACGTAGCCGTTGTGGTATCGACGGGAGATGATGGAGCGGGTGGCACAAGGGAAGGTGACCCATTCGCCACACCCGCATCTTGTTCGGCCATTTCTTAGGCGGTAAAGCCCGAGCAAGAAAACCTTGCTCTGATACCAATTGAATGGATCGTAGCGAACAAGAGGGGGGTGAATGGTTGCTACGTCAAGTTTTAGTATTTTTCAATTTTAGTGCAACGGAAGATAAAGGTGATTGCTTTAGTGGTGTTGGTGATCCTACAATGATCCTAGAACAAGTGCAACAAGCAAAGGAACAATCACAAGATAGTAAGAGTAAGGAGCGGGACAACCGGAGGGCGCGGAGACGAGGCGAGGTTTGTTTCCGCAGTTCCTCCCACAAAAGGGAGTACGTCCGCATTGAGGAGGTGCTAGCCTCACACAAGAGGCTAGACGGCCACACCACGAAGGAAGGCCTCACCTTCTTCCTCGAGAGAGCTCCACAAAGGTGCTCCCCTTCTCCACTAAGGCACCGGTCGAGGCGGTGATTCCTTCACAAGGTTGGGGCGAGCTCCACACCACAAGGAGGCTCCCAACAATCCATGGAGCTAGTACAACACCAAGCTAGCCTCCATGGATGCACTTCCTCCAATGTCCCACAATAGGAACCCTAACACCAAGATCCACTAAGGAATAGCAAGTATTGGTGAAATCTCTCTTGGTAGAACTATAGATCGAGGTCTCCTCCACCACTCCTCAAAAATTGAGCAAGATTGGTTGGATGGTTGGGGAGATCCTCAAGGATTAAGCTCAGCAACAATGGAGGAGAGAGAGAGTGAAGAGATAAAAACGAATTGGGGAAGAAGGGGCCCTTAAATAGGCTCCTCCAAATCCAACCGTTATGTCCAGTTTTTGCCTAAGCGGTACTACCGCTTCTGGAAAGCGGTACTACCGCCCTGAGTTCGAATCCCCACAGAACTTGTCCACGTGGACACATTGCGGTACTACCGCTCGCGGTACCGCTTGAGGTACCGCAATAGGGTCCAGAACCTTCTGGATCCAAAGCGGTACTGAAGCGGTACCAGAGCGGTACTGCCGTAACATGTTACGGTACTTGAGCGGTACCGTGGGCGGTACTACCGCTTGCAAGAGGTACTACCGCTCAAGGTACCGTAAAGGTACCGTAACTTGTTCTGTGGGACAAATTCAGCGCAGAACTAAGAGCGGTACCGTGAGGCGGTACCTATAGGGGTAGCGGTACTACCGCTCCAGGTACCGGTAGTACCGGCCTGGCTAAAACTGGTTTTCTTCCCTTTTTCTCTCCAGCCATGTCACCTCGCGAAACATACACAAAACCAGAAAACCTACAGCTACCTATAACTACGCTTCAGTCCTCTGATCTTGACGTGTCCAGCGAGGTCACCATGCACTTGCAAATCTAGCAATGATACTCAAGGCACACGGTGAGATAACTCAAGTGTTGTCATCAAACACACAAAACACGGGGTTTAGACTTTGCTCTTTCATCCATAAAACAAGAAAACCAAAACGGAAATACTATTTCCTTACAAGTTCAAGTGAGTGTTACTGTCTTTTACACATTCGATTTCGCTTACTCGATGTTAAGTGTAATCCTCTGAGTTATGCGTGCGCAGGTTCCACTTTATTCTGCTAACCATTCAGCTTGATAAAGGAATAGTACTTGTCATGGACTCGAAACATAAACACCTAGAGATGTGGGCGGACCTGGTTGAAATGATCTAGAGGTAATTTTAATTATTATCACCCCATATCGGCATCTTCCGTTTATTTTCTGATATCAAGTAATTAATAACTCATTTACTCTTTTTTTGGGGAAGGGTTTGGAAACGGTTCATTAAAGCTGTTAGGGGTGAATGGAAACAATAGCTTACATTTCGAGATCAGAAATGTAAGTAGTACTATAGCTAGATCCACGCATCTCTACGATTCTTGTTTCAATAGCATTATCATGCTTGATTATTATTTCGATTAAACTCTATTCTCGTAAAGTGTTTGAGGGGAATAATTTATATGGATACTACGTTTGCGAGTTCATTCGCCATATGACCTGTCGTCGGGGGGGGGGGGGGGGCAGCAATAACTAAAATTCACAATCTTATTTTATTACCATCAATTGTGTTGAGTTTCATCCATATATATTGATCCCCTTCTTTAAAATTAGATCGAACGTCTGCAGGACGGTCTCTTATCAAAGGATCGCGTATGAGCAATTTAAGAGAAATTGGCGGGATTCTTACTTAGAGAGGTCATATCTTCAAATGGAGAATACCATCAGAAATTTGTATTTATACAATAGGGATCGTGAGCGGACTTATATTGTATATGCATGAACGTGTACTGTATTCATGACGATGTCTATATTCATGATAATGTTGTGTAATGGTTTCTTCATTGGTGTATGTAGTAGCAGTTACCGACCGGGAATGTTGTTCGTCTTTCTATTAGTGAATCCATATAGATAGATGATCTGGTTTCAATGTGAATATAAGGAGCAAAGTACTAGACAATTCTCATGCACCAACCATAACAAGGAAAACGTGAATGTAGTTTATGACTCACCTTCTGTTAGCCATGACGCAGCCGAGACACCGAGTCTACCTTGGTACGCAATACACTATTCATGTTCCATCTAGATCGATCATCGATGCAATTATCTTCATGTGCATCCATGTAGTACAACTGTACCCAACATGGGGCATGGCTTTGGGTGTGCAAATTAAGAGATCAATAGGTGTCAGGTCAATTACAGTGTTCGTTCGTTGGAGCAATCATGTACATCACCATAGTGAAAAAGTGGGCGATTTACACAAAAATAACCTTTTTTTGAAACTATAGCACAGACTAACTCTCCCGGCAAACTATTTCACTCGTCTAACCCTTTTGTGTGGCGCCCTTCCATGGGCGCCACACCTGGCAGAGTGGCGCCCGTGCCGCCGGCGCCACACTCCCATCCAACGTGGTGCTCTCGACGCTGAGGTGTGCTCGAAACTGACGTGGCAGGATATGTGGTGCCGCCCACATCGGCGCCACACTTTTAAAGTGTGGCGCCCGTGGCAAGGGCGCCACACATCCACTTATGTTTACACAAAACATAATGTAAGACATTTCTCTAAGGACTTAGCCGTTTTGGCGACCCTGTTTGTGTGGCTCCAACGCCATGGGCGCCACACTTCACCATGTGGCGCCGATGCCACGGGCACCACACAAAGAGGCTCGCCAAAACTGCTAAGGACTAAGCGTCCGGAGCCCCTGGATGTTTTCGAAGTATAAGTTGATATAAGTTCACATGTGTGGCGTCGGCGCCATGGGCGCCACACAGTGCAGTGTGGCGCCAGTGGGAAGGGCGCCACACATTGACTTGTGTTAAAAACAAGAATTTTTTGCCTTATTTAAACAGTTTTCAACACAACAATAGCAATTTCATACACATAGAGCATACACATAGTTGCGTCATACACATAGATCACATCGTAGCACATATATTCAAACAACACGTAGCAATAGAGACATGGTTTGAAATGACATAGAGTTCACAACACGATACTTATGAAGATAGAGTTCACAACACTAGCAAATGCATCTATCCTCCGCGACGTCCCCTCCTCACGGGCTGCTTTCGGACGGCCAACCTTTTCGTCCGCTGCCGTGGCTCTTGTTGCTGCTCCTCCTCCTGCTCCTGCTGATGCTGCTCCTCCTCCTCCTCTGAAGATAACGGCTCATCGTTCCTCATCCTCCTCAAAGATGATCTCCGCGGCGGCGCCTCATCCTCCTCAATGACAACCTTCTTTCCTCGGTTGACATAATCATCCAGAGTGTATCGGGCTGGAGCCTTGCCCCTTGGCTTCAACTGGTACGCAGACCGTGTGGCTTGCTTCTTGCGTTGACTCACAATGCCTTGACTCAGGATGGTGTCGTCTTCAGAAACATGAACACATGAGATTACAAAAAGTTGAAACTAGTAAGCACATGTTTGACAGCAACAAAATAGTCCATACCTCCGCCTCTTCAGAAGAGGATGAGGCAATTTCGCCGTCGCGGCAACCTAGCAAGTTGGCTAACCGCCGTATCTTTTGTGCAGTGTTCTGCGTCATGGAAGTCACGGTTACAAAGCCACCCGAATATAATAGCTATCAAAGTTGGTGATTCTACCTTAATGAAATGCCGCAACGGTCCGATAGGCTTTTCATCTCTATGGCTCTGATCCCAAATCACCTCGCACTCGTCAGCTGTTTTCTGAATCTCGGACCGTTGTGACAAACATATTATACACAATTTAAGCGATCACATGCCAATGTAGATGATGTACTAGCTAATGAGAGAATACGTTACCACGAAGTTCAGCTCGGAAGCAATAGAAGTCGATCTTCCTTTGCGAGCATAGATGTCGTGCTGGCTTTGCGCAACCTCATCGAACTCGATGGGGTCGTCCAAGATGTCGTCATCATACGCGGGTTTCACTAACTCGATACGCGTGCTTTGATAAAACCATTGGAGATAGTTGTTGAAAGCGGCCAAGTCGTGAGGCACAATCTCCACATGGCCAACATTCCGTACCGCCTCCAAACAGTGTTGGAACGCTGTGACGTGGCCGCTATGATGGACAGGCCAATTTGTGATCTTCCTCTGCCGCTGCCTATCAAGCCTGCAAGAATCAAGAAGTTAGATTCTATCTCTTCAATCAACAAACTTTCATCGCATGATTCAAGAAGTTTACCTATGAAGCGCGTGGTCCGTGTCTTGCCACTGAGGTGGGCTCTCCTTATACATCCCAAATTGTCTCATCACTCTGTGCGGTGATGTCTACGGGAGCTTCTATTCTTGTAGACAGTGTTGGGCCTCCAAGAGCAGAGGTTTGTAGAACAGCTACAAGTTTCCCTTAAGTGGATCACCCAAGGTTTATCGAACTCAGGGAGGAAGAGGTCAAAGATATCCCTCTCATGCAACCACTGCAACCACAAAGCAAGAAGTCTCTTGTGTCCCCAACACACCTAATAGGTGCACTAGTTCGGCGAAGAGATAGTGAAATACGAGGTGGTATGAATAAGCAGTAGCAACGGCACCGAGAAAAGTGCTTTGCCCGGGACGATAAACAAGCGGTAGTAACGCAGCGGTAGTAACGCGGTAAAACGATGAAACAAGCGAGCGATAGCGATATTTAGGAACAAGGCCTAGGGATTAGACTTTCACTAGTGGACACTCTCAACATTGATCACATAACGAGAATAGATAAATGCATACTCTACACTCTTGTTGGATGATGAACACATTGCGTAGGATTACACGAACCCTCAATGCCGGAGTTAACAAGCTCCACAATTCAATGTTCATATTTAAATAACCTTAGAGTGCAAGAAAGATCAACACGACTAAACCAAGTACTAACACAGCATGCACACTTGTCACCTTCACGCTATGTAGGAGGAATAGATCACATCAATACTATCATAGCAATAGTTAACTTCACAATCTACAAGAGATCATGATCATAGCATACGCCAAGTACTAACACGGATGCACACACTGTCACCATTACACCGTGTAGGAGGAATAGAACTACTTTAATAACATCACTAGAGTAGCACATAGATAAATTGTGATACAAAACACATTGCAATCATAAAGAGATATAAATAAGCACTTCACTACGCCATTCATAACAGTGAGTAAGTATTACGTGAAATATAGCCTAAGAGACCCACACGGTGCACACACTCGTCACCTTTACACACGTGGGACAAGGAGTCTCACGGAGATCACATAAGTAAAACTCACTTGACTAGCATAGTGACATCTAGATTACAAGCATCATCATATGAATCTCAATCATGTAAGGCAGCTCATGAGATTATTGTATTGAAGTACATAGGAGAGAGATGAACCACATAGCTACCGGTACGGCCCCGAGCCTCGATGGAGAACTACTCCCTCCTCATGGGAGCGGCGGCGGTGATGAAGATGGCGGTGGAGATGGCAGCGGTGTCGATGGAGAAGCCTTCAGGGGCACTTCCCCGCTCCGGCGGGTGCCGGAACGGAGACTCATGTCCCCGGATCTTGGCTTCACGATGGCGGCGGCTGCGGAAGGTTTTCCGTATCGTGGTTTTTCGTATCAGGGTTTTCTCGACGGAGGCTTTAAATAGGCGAAGAGGCAGCGCAGGAGGGCTGAAGGGGCGACGACACTATAGGGCGGCGCGGCCAGGGCCTGGGCCGCGCCGGCCTATGGTCTGGGACCCGGTGCCCCCTCCGAGTCCTTCTCGTGTGTTACTGGATGCTTCCGTGAAAATAGGAACACGGGTCTTGATTTCGTCCGATTCGAGAATATTTCGTTACTAGGATTTACGAAACCAAAAACAGAGAAAACGAGAGCTGGCTCTTCGGCATCTTGTTAATAGGTTAGTTCCAGAAAATGCACGAATATGACATAAAGTGTGCATATAACATGTAGAAATCATCAATAATGTGGGATGGAACATAAGAAATTATCGATACGTCGGAGACGTATCAGCATCCCCAAGCTTAGTTCTGCTCGTCCCGAGCAGGTAAAACGATAACAAAGATAATTTCTGAAGTGACATGCCATCATAAACTTGATCATACTATTTGTAAACATATGTAGTGAATGCAGCGATCAAAACAATGGTAATGACATGAGTAAACAAGTGAATCATAAAGCAAAGACTTTTCATGAATAGTACTTCAAGACAAGCATCAATAAGTCTTGCATAAGAGTTAACTCATAAAGCAATAAATCAAAGTAAAGGCATTGAAGCAACACAAAGGAAGATTAAGTTTCAGCGGTTGCTTTCAACTTGTAACATGTATATCTCATGGATAATTGTCAACATAGAGTAATATAACAAGTACAATATGCAAGTATGTAGGAATCAATGCACAGTTCACACAAGTGTTTGCTTCTTGAGGTGGAGAGAGATAGGTGAACTGACTCAACATAAAAGTAAAAAGAATGGTCCTTCAAAGAGGAAAGCATCGATTGCTATATTTGTGCTAGAGCTTTTATTTTGAAAACATGAAACAATTTTGTCAACGGTAGTAATAAAGCATATGAGTTATGTAAATTATATCTTACAAGTTGCAAGCCTCATGCATAGTATACTAATAGTGCCCGCACCTTGTCCTAATTAGCTTGGACTACCGGATCTTTGCAATGCACATGTTTTAACCAAGTGTCACAATGGGGTACCTCCATGCTGCCTGTACAAAGGTCTAAGGAGAAAGCTCGCATTTTGGATTTCTCGCTTTTGATTATTCTCAACTTAGACATCCATACCGGGACAACATGGACAACGAGATAATGGACTCCTCTTTAATGCATAAGCATGTGGCAACAATTATTATTCTCATATGAGATTGAGGATGTGTGTCCAAAACTGAAACTTCCACCATGAATCATGGCTTTAGTTAGCGGCCCAATGTTCTTCTCTAACAAAATGCATGCTCCAACCATGAAGGTGGTAGATCTCTCTTACTTCAGACAAGACGGACATGCATAGCAACTCACATGATATTCAACAAAGAATAGTTGATGGCGTCCCCAGAAACATGGTTATCGCACAACCAGCAACTTAATAAGAGATAAAGTGCATAAGTACATATTCAATACCACAATAGTTTTTAAGCTATTTGTCCCATGAGCTATATATTGCAAAGGTGAATGATGGAATTTTAAAGGTAGCACTCAAGCAATTTACTTTGGAATGGCGGATAAATACCATGTAGTAGGTAGGTATGGTGGACACAAATGGCATAGTGGTTGGCTCAAGTATTTTGGATGCATGAGAAGTATTCCCTCTCGATACAAGGTTTAGGCTAGCAAGGTTATTTGAAACAAACACAAGGATGAACGGTGCAGACAAAACTCACATAAAAGACATATTGTAAACATTATAAGACTCCACACCGTCTTCCTTGTTGTTCAAAACTCAATACTAGATATTATCTAGACTCTAGAGAAACCAAATATGCAAACCAAATTAGCAAGCTCTAAGTGTTTCTTCATTAATGGGTGCAAAGTATATGATGTAAGAGCTTAAACATGAGCACAACAATTGCCAAGTATCAAATTATCCAAGACATTTTAGAGTTACTACATGTAGTATTTTCCAATTCCAACCATATAACAATTTAACGAAGAAGAAACTTCGCCATGAATACTATGAGTAGAGCTTAAGGACATACTTGTCCATATGCTACAGCGGAGCGTGTCTCTCTCCCACAAAGTGAATGCTAGGATCCATTTTATTCAAACAAAACAAAAACAAAAACAAACCGACGCTCCAAGCAAAGTGCATAAGATGTGACGGAAGAGGAACCTGATAATGTTGTCGATGAAGAAGGGGATGCCTTGGGCATCCCCAAGCTTAGACGCTTGAGTCTTCTTAGAATATGCAGGGGTGAACCACCGGGGCATCCCCAAGCTTAGAACTTTCACTCTTCTTGATCATAGTATATCATCCTCCTCTCTTGACCCTTGAAAACTTCCTCCACACCAAACTCGAAACAACTCATTAGAGGGTTAGTGCACAATAAAAATTAACATGTTCAGAGGTGACACAATCATTCTTAACACTTCTGGACATTGCATAAAGCTACTTGGACATTAATGGATCAAAGAAATTCATCCAACATAGCAAAAGAGGCAATGCGAAATAAAAGGCAGAATCTGTCAAAACAGAACAGTCCGTAAAGATGGATTTTATTAGGCCACCAGACTTGCTCAAATGAAAATGCTCAAATTTAATGAAAGTTGCGTACATATCTGAGGATCATGCACGTAAATTGGCTTAATTTTCTGAGCTACCTACAGGGAGGTAGACCCAGATTCGTGACAGCAAAGAAATGCTGGAACTGCGCAGTAATCCAAATCTAGTACTTACTTTACTATCAAAGACTTTACTTGGCACAACAAAACATAAAACTAAGATAAGGAGAGGTTGCTACAGTAGTAAACAACTTCCAAGACACAAATATAAAACAAAGTACTGTAGCAAAATAACACATGGGTTATCTCCCAAGAAGTTCTTTCTTTATAGCCATTAAGATGGGCTCAGCAGTTTTAATGATGCGCTCGCAAGAAATAGTAGTTGAAGCAAAAGAGGGCATCAAGAGGCAAATTCGAAACACATTTAAGTCTAACATGCTTCCTATGCATAAGAATCTTGTAAATAAACAAGTTCATGAAGAGCAAAGTAACAAGCATAGGAAGATAAAACAAGTGTAGCTTCAAAAATTTCAGCACATAGAGAGGCATTTTAGTAACATGAAAATTTCTACAACCATATTTTCCTCTCTCATAATAACTTTCAGTAGCATCATGAGCAAACTCAACAATATAACTATCACATAAAGCATTCTTATCATGAGTCTCATGCATAAAATTATTACTCTCCACATAAGCATAATCAATTTTATTAGTAATAGTGGGAGCAAATTCAACAAAGTAGCTATCATTATTATTCTCATCATCAAATATAGGAGGAATATTGTAATCATAATCAAATTTATCCTCCATAATAGGCGGTACTAAAAGACCAATATCATTATAATCATCATAAATAGGAGGCAAAGTATCATCAAAGAAAATTTTCTCCTCAATGCTTGGGGGACTAAAAAGATCATGAAAACCAGCTTCCCGAAGCTTAGAACTTTCTATATCATTATCAACAATGGTGTTCAAAGCGTTCATACTAATATTACTACCAGCATGCAAATATGATTCCATAGGTTTTTTAATTTTCGCATCAAACAATCCATGTTTTAAATCAGGAAATAGAATAAGAAGCTCATTGTTGTCCATTATGCCAAACTAGTGTAAACAAGAAACAAAAAGATGCAATTGCGGGATCTAAAGGAAATAGCTTCGAGCACAAACACAATGGCGCCGAGAAAAGTACTGTTACACGGAGCCGGAGTATGAGTGCCTTTTTACCTTTCCTCCCCGGCAACGGCGCCGAGAAAAGTGCTTGATGTCTACGGGAGCTTCTATTCTTGTAGACGGTGTTGGGCCTCCAAGAGCGAGAGGTTTGTAGAACGGCGGCAAGTTTCCCTTAAGTGGATCACCCAAGGTTTATCGAACTCGGGGAGGAAGAGGTCAAAGATATCCCTCTCATGCAACCACTGCAACCACAAAGCAAGAAGTCTCTTGTGTCCCCAACACACCTAATAGGTGCACTAGTTCGGCGAAGAGATAGTGAAATACGAGGTGGTATGAATAAGCAGTAGCAACGGCACCGAGAAAAGTGCTTTGCCCGGGACGGTAAACAAGCGGTAGTAACGCAGCGGTAGTAACGCGACGGTAGTAACGCGATAAAACGGTAAACAAGCGGCGATAGCAGTATTTAGGAACAAGGCCTAGGGATTAGACTTTCACTAGTGGACACTCTCAACATTGATCACATAACAGAATAGATAAATGCATACTCTACAATCTTGTTGGATGATGAACACATTGCGTAGGATTACACGAACCCTCAATGCCGGAGTTAACAAGCTCCACAATTCAATGTTCATATTTAAATAACCTTAGAGTGCAAGAAAGATCAACACGACTAAACCAAGTACTAACACGAGCATGCACACTTGTCACCTTCACGCTATGTAGGAGGAATAGATCACATCAATACTATCATAGCAATAGTTAACTTCACAATCTACAAGAGATCATGATCATAGCATACGCCAAGTACTAACACGGATGCACACACTTGTCACCATTACACCGTGTAGGAGGAATAGAACTACTTTAATAACATCACTAGAGTAGCACATAGATAAATTGTGATACAAAACACATTGCAATCATAAAGAGATATAAATAAGCACTTCACTACGCCATTCATAACGGTGAGTAAGTATTCAGTGAAATATAGCCTAAGAGACCCACACGGTGCACACACTTGTCACCTTTACACACGTGGGACAAGGAGTCTCCGGAGATCACATAAGTAAAACTCACTTGACTAGCATAGTGACATCTAGATTACAAGCATCATCATATGAATCTCAATCATGTAAGGCAGCTCATGAGATTATTGTATTGAAGTACATAGGAGAGAGATGAACCACATAGCTACCGGTACAGCCCAGAGCCTCGATGGAGAACTACTCCCTCCTCATGGGAGCAGCAGCGGTGATGAAGATGGCGGTGGAGATGGCGGCGGTGTCGATGGAGAAGCCTTCGGGGGCACTTCCCTGCTCCGGCGGGGTGCGGAACGGAGACTCCTGTCCCCCGGATCTTGGCTTCGCGATGGCGGCGGCTGCGGAAGGTTTTCCGTATCGTGGTTTTTCGTATCGGGGTTTTCTCGACGGAGGCTTTAAATAGGCGAAGAGGCGGCGCGGGAGGGGCTGAAGGGGCGACGACACTATAGGGCGGCGCGGCCAGGGCCTGGGCCGCGCCGGCCTATGGTCTGGGGCCCGGTGCCCCCCTCCGGTCCTTCTCGTGTGTTACGGATGCTTCCGGTGAAAATAGGAACACTGGGTCTTGATTTCGTCCGATTCCGAGAATATTTCGTTACTAGGATTTACGAAACCAAAAACGGCAGAAAACGAGAGCCGGCTCTTCGGCATCTTGTTAATAGGTTAGTTCCAGAAAATGCACGAATATGACATAAAGTGTGCATATAACATGTAGAAATCATCAATAATGTGGCATGGAACATAAGAAATTATCGATACGTCGGAGACGTATCATGCGGCTGGTGGTATTCAACTAGCCACATGCATATGAGTGGGCAGCGCATACGCCAGAAATGCACCTCCTCAAGGCACTTGGGGTTGAGGTCAGCCATCCCCGCGCCAATATGGTAGTAGGTACCATATGGCTCCCAATCCACCTGCTCAGCGGTAAGAGTGTCCAACTCCTCAGTGTAGTGCCTGTACATCATCTTTGGATCGCTCGTCATCTTCGAGACATTGTCCCAATGAAATGCCCAAGTCGGCTCCCGATCAGGGTTGTTCCGGTAATGAGGCCATGGCCTCTCTGTGAGTGCCCTGGGCCGCCCAACTGACAGGCGGTCCCAGCTCCATACGGAAAGTAGGAGCAAGCATCCACCAATACATCCGCTCCCAGTTCTGCGACAAGCTTCGTCCAACTGCGTAAATAAGACATTTGGTTAGTACTTTGTCTAGCACGCTACTATAGAAGAATAGTACATACAACAAATCATCACCTGCCGGTGAGGTACGCAAGTGCCGCTGTTCCCCAACTCCACCGGTGCTCCAACACCGTAAGCGCCTTCAGCCAACACCAATGGGCCAACTTCCCACGACTGTCAGGAAAGAGAGTCCTCGAAATCATGTACCACAAGTACACTCGGGTGTATGTCTTGATAGTGTCCTCGTTGGCCCCTTCCGGGCATTCTCCAAAGTTAAGCCTAATCCAAGAGAAAGGTGCGCCGGCGGGAGCTCTCTCCTTTGGATTTGCTGGCGCCGGAGGAGCCATGCCAATAAGCGCCTCCATCTGCTGGCGCCACCCATCAGAAGTTGTGTTCATACACAGTGGCTCGCCCTGAATAGGAAGTCCAAGTATGATTGAGACATCCTGAAGAGTAGGGGTCATCTCGCCGGCCCTCAAGTGGAAGGTGTGCGTCTCCGGCCTCCACCGGTCGACAAGGGCGGTGAGTGCCGCGACGTTCATGTTCGCCCCCCTGGCTTACAAGCGTGATGAACGGGAGAAGACCGGTGGGATGAACTCCGTGTATCTCTCGTCATACGCCATATCTACTATGCCATGGTACCGAATCTTCAAAGGGTGAAGATCCGTTCTCCTCTCCGTCATATGAAAAACCCGGTGATCCTGTCATACTCTTGATCTAGGAGCCACACCATCCTACATGTTTACACAAATACACCTTATTATGAGCCATTCCTAGCAAATATGAGCAACACATACATGATAATATATCCAAATAAGCCATCACACATACATCATATACATTCATATCTAGGGATAAAACACCATATTATGAGTCATTCCTAACAAATATGAGTTATTCCATCACAAATATTAGGCATATGTAACACATTTGAATGCATTTGCTAGACAAATATTAGACATTTCAACACATACATACATAGGGTTTCAACACATACATGTAAAATTTCATATCTAGGTTTCAACAAATCTATGGTTCAAACACATGCATACATGAGGCTATGAATTTCAACACATACACTACAATATAGAGTCCACACAAAAAAAAACCATGTCTAGGGTTCATGTCCAAATCTAGCAAGATCTATGAAATTAGTGGATGAATGGAAAGGATTCGAAGGGGATTACCCTGAGGAATGGATGGGGAAGAGATTGGCCGGGCAGATCTGATGATTTGGTGGTGGATTTGGTGGGGGGAGAGGGGGGAGGAGGAGGAACCGCCGGCCTTCTTCTTGTTCAACCGAAACAGAGAGGAGGATTGAGGATGGCTCGGGCTGGGGGCGGCTCGGGCGCCACACATAAGTGGATGTGTGGCGCCCTTGCCACGGGCGCCGATGTGGGCGGCGCCACACATCCTGCCACGTCAGTTTCAAGCACACCTCAGCGTCGAGGGCGCCACGTCGGATGGGAGTGTGGCGCCGGCGGCACGGGCGCCACTCTGCCAGGTGTGGCGCTCATGGAAAGGGCGCCACACAAAAGGGTTAGATGGGTGAAATAGTTTGGCCGGAGGGTCAGTCAGTGCTATAGTTGCAACAAAGGGTTATTTTTGTGTAAATCGCCGAAAAAGTGCGTGAACAAGATCTATCGATTCTGTTGCCCGATGTTCCTAGCTAACTAGCTCGACGTACGACGGCGACGTGCAAGATATGTAGATCGTCGGTAAATCACGATTTCTCCGTGGAGCACCACTGGTCGAGGACCAACGTCCACACGAAGCTTACTACCTGCCCGGTCGGCATCGGTCTCCTTGTCTCTTTTACCTTTAGCGAAAACCGATCCCCCCTCCTTTTTTCCTCTTCTTGAAAAGTTGAAATTGGAAATCGTTCTCCATCCTTCCTTGTCCTTCCCTCCTTGGAGCCACGGGGTGAGGCACGTATGAGCTGCGAACGTCAAATGATGAACATCGACTGTTTTATATTTCCCTCTCTGAGAAAGGATCTCGTCAAAGCATGATCGATGACCGCGCTGATGGATAACCGGTCCAAGCACGGAAGTGAAACAAAGCGAAACCAAACCGGCAAACCCTGTTATTCCCTCGATCTTCATGACAGAGTCTCAAATGACATTCTCCCGTGTAGGGATTTCCTGGGCATAAAATCATTCAGTTTCAGTGCATACAATAGTCTGTCTGTAAGTGGGAAACTCATCTTGGCACCCGGGAGCATTTGCTCCCGGATTTTTGGGGAGCAAATTTTATTTTTCAAAACTTTTCAAAAAATTCTGAAAAAAATCATGCACGTACCTGACAATGGCACGCACCACCTTGTAAAATGTCGCTGCGAAATGTCATCGTATGCGTCCTGGGCAAAAATGACAAATTTCCAGATCTGAGATTCATACTTTTGGATCTCATTTCATGTCAAAAATTTGTCATTTTTTTCCAGGGCGCATACAATGACATTTTGCAACGAAATTTTACACGGTGGTGCGTGCCATGGTCAGGTACATGCATGATTTTTTCCGGAATTTTTTGACAAGTTTTCGATTTGTTTTAATTTTTCGAAAAAACCGGGAGCAAATGCTCCCGGGAGCCAAAACGCCGCTCCCGTCTGTAAGTTATCTATTTTTAGTCATATCTATATGTGAGTATAAGTTATAAACAACCTTCATACAATAATAAAAAGGTGTCTCCTTGCTTTTTCTTGGGTGGAGAACTTTAGATAGATTTTTTTCTTTAGGCCTAGTGCCTCCTTGCTTTTTAGTTGCTTCTCTCAAGCAACAGTCTATTAATACTATTTGTTCATAACTTCAATAAAATAAAATAAAAATATACAGTGGGGAAACTCACTGTTCACCCTAAAAAAATGGTGTCTGTAAGAAGCCTACAGACTGTCTGTAACTTTATAGACAGCCTCCTCTCTCCTCATTCTCTTTCCTCCATATCACCAAAATCACCTATAACTACCTCTTACAGACAGCTGAGTCATCATCATTGTACATGCCCTAACCCACGGAGACAGAACTACGGGCGGTTTAGTATGACGTGGGTTCACTACCGAGAAACCTTCTTCGCCGTGTGGCAAAAAGACATAGCAAACGCACCGTGGAACAAGACAAATCTTTTGCCGTATGTCGAAACACGGTGAAATATACACGGTACAGATCGCCACGGCAAACGGGATTTGCCTGGTGGTTAGTAAATGACAAAGATCTCTTGCCATGTTTTTAGTGTATTTGCACCTAGCTTGGCATAGTGAAGTGCGTCTGACGGCGATCGAAACTTTGCCGTGCCTCAAATAAAATACACGGCAAATTTTTAAACTTTGTCGTGTGTATTCCCTCCCCACATAAGTAAATGGCGGGAAACGAAGCCGGGAAGCAAATAATGGGATCGATAATAAGGAAGAACAACTCAAAGGCTTCTTTGCCGTGTGTACAGCCATTACAGACGACAATTCATGTCTTTGCCGAGTGTATTCCCATTGTACATGGAAAATATTTGGGTGGGATGCTCTCAACAACACGGGATGAAAACGGCGGAAAATCACTCCTCGTCGGGAAGGTATGAGGCGATGTGGGCCTAAATCTTTGACGAGTGTATGTCATGGGACACTCCACAAAGCACTGCCGTCGTACCGGCTGCATGAAGGGCGGCCACCACGGCCACATGTCCCGTAACTTTTCATGTGTCATCCTTTGCCGTGTGTTCTCCCATCTCTTTGTCGTTTCTATTTTATCTTCTGTGTGTATTTTGCTCAGTGTGCGTGACCGAGCGTTGCCGTGTGTTTTCCCATCTCTTTGTCGTGTCTACTTTCTCTTCCGTGTGTATTTTTCTCACTGTGCCGTGACCGGAACGTTGTCGTGTTTTTTTTACCATTGTCGTGATCAGAACATTGCAATGCGTTGTTTCCTCAGGAAAATAATTTCTTTGCCAAGTTCCGCGGGATGTTGCACACGACAAAGAGGCCGGGAATGCTGTGTTTTTCTGGTAGTCGTTGAACTGAACGCTATCACCGGGCCACCTACCAACACGAAGTGCAAGTAGGGTCAAGTAATAATATTTTGCTCTAAAAACGGGTGCCATCTATGGTGGATCATAATGATTTTGGACATTCTTAAGCCCTTTCACCATTGATGAAGTGTCTATTTTTCAAATTTCTACATTGTTCTATCATTACATGGATTTATGGATAAAGGAGGAAGTAGTCAGGATAATTTCCTGAAGAAACTATTTCCGAATCTGAACAAAATATGAGTCTGCCATGTAGGATAAGTTATAGGGTCTGGTAGTGCTAATATATATGGAAAAAAGGATAATCCAAATTTTCAAACCCGGTTCTCTGAACTTCTAAATTTGGTTGACAACAATAAGTGGCCGTCAGCTTTGTCTAAGTCATGAATTAGATGTTCTCCTCGAGGGACTTGTCCTTAAGGTACTTAATGTATGATGTTGTGTTTTGGTCATCAGGGTCAAAATAATATCCTCACCGAATTGTGGTTTTATACGATTCTGATCTAAGGAAGGAGATCCTTCTGGCGATTTGAACTCTGAATCACATGTGAATATATTCCTTATCTGACATGAGTTATTTTTATCGTATATTGTATAGACAAAATATTTATATGTATGTTATTATGTGTCGACAACATCACCTAGCTCTTAGGGAGTGTGTTGTTGCACTTTTCAGGTGTCACCTTCTTTGGATTTGTGCATACCTCTCTTTTTTATCAATGCATCAAGCATAATATTTGTGTTTTATATAGGAAAAACAATCTTTTTCAACATTGATACAAGATACCTTTACCATGCCCGCGAATTATATTTCAAAACGTGATCCACTGCTCATGAAACTAAAAGGACAATTCAAAATTGTGAAAGTCTCAAAATATCTACTTACACCAGATTCCATTTAAGGTATTATTCACACAGTTGGATTTGTACTTTTTGTTTCTCTAGTTTTATCTAGAAAAATATCATGGTAGATACATATAGTATCAATCTCATCATTTTTTTTACATTATGTTTTTGTTGTTATGTAGTGGCAGGGAAGCTACCCTCATAGGATGCGGAACTATTAGAAATGTTCATAATTATGGATGACGTGGGTAAGTAGATTCTTAATAAAAATTAAAAGGCTATCAAGAGCGTTTGCAGTGACTGTGAAGATGATTGTGAGGTATGTGGATAGTAAATGTGTGTCATCCCAAAGTATCATGTACCGAGGTTGGTCGCCTATGACTTCACATGACTAGCAATAGTGTCCCACCTTTAGAAAAAAATCCTGACCACATGTTTGTAGGATTCTAAATTATAAATATACCAACAAAATTGCAACAAACTTGAAGTTCATACATCATGAAATGCAAAGAGGACCGATATCTATAGGTAGGGGTGGGCATAAAAAAAACGAGCACCGAACACCGAACCGAACTAACTGGAACCGAAACCGAATTAACCGAAAACAATTCGGTGCTTAAATATGAAAAAACGAATTTATATTAATAAATTCGGTTTTGACCATCTGTTAACCGAAATAACCTTAAAACCCGAAATACTATTAACGGATAGCAATACAGAGGTCCACTGTCAATCGTACAACATCTCATGTGGCAGGCCATACACGTCTCTAAAAAAGTTAAAAGCAACCTCATGTAGGCCTGGGCATTCGGTTTGGTTTTTCGGTTTTTTTGATAATTCGGGTTTAATCGAACAAACAAAAAAAGGTGATCATGATATCTTTTTTTGTTTGTTCGATTCCGTCTAATATCTTGTAATCATCTGATTACTCTTACCTTTGGGACATCACCACTCTCTTTATTTGTCTCCACTAACATTGCCGTGACTTCTTCCCGCTTCCCTTTCCTGGAGACAATGCCGCTATGGTGCCCTTATGACCAGTTGTCAAATTCGACCCACCCCTCTAGTCTCTAGAGGTGTGATTGTTCTTATTCAATCGATGGTACCTCGAAGAAAATTAGTGAATAGACATGGGTATTCATGAACCTGATTTCAAACCGTACAAAAACTATATATGTAGCTTGGTTTTAGATTTTTTTTTAATAATTCTTGCGCATACATATTGCATTGATAGTTACTTGTGCAATATTTCAAGAAAAAATATATGATCCTACATGTCCTACACAAAAATAGAAAATATAAATTGCACAATGAAAGTCTTGTCCATGTATGATTCCTCTGTGACTTCATCTTTTCGCACAAGTTACATACTTTTGTATTTGAGTTTCAAATTTGGATGCACATACCCTCATATATTTCCACATGCGTGATTTATTTCAGAATTGAAAATTTATTTAGTATCTTTTTCACCGTTCACGTGTGATCCAGAATTTGGATGTTCTAAAAATATGTTTTCGTATATGAACACTAATTCTCACCTCCAAAACCCACAATATCGCCTTTAACAAGAATGAACATGAGCTCAAAAATATTAACTCTGTCCAGAAAAGGTTATCGTAAGTTTCTCTAAATTTAAGTTTATCTAGACGCTCTTTAGTGTATAGATACATCTAAATTTAAATAAACTAGCATAGTGGCCCTCGCAATTGCGAGGGTATCATCTTTATTTTCCTTAGATGGATGTCCATTGTCTTTACTGTGTCCAGATTATGTTGGAAAGAAATTTATGATTTCTTATATTTATATTTTATGAAAGATAATACATTTTGTAGCCCCAATTCCCAGTAAATAAATATACTGTGGAGAAACCATATTTAATTATCTTTATTTGGTGATCAATTTTTAGGCAATTTTTAAATAATGTAAATTTACCAGATGTCTCGTTTTACATGGTATTAAATTGTTATGCCAAATTTAAAATTTGGATTGGGACTTAGTGTGAAATCTAGATGGAGAAGAATGGTCCATGTAGCAACCTAGTTGCTTCTTTGATGCTAACACATTGAAATATTGGATCGGTCTGGGTCAAAGTTTTTGTATGGATCGACATATACCGCATAGTAATTTTCTGAGCTGGGGGGTGGGGGGGGGGGGGGGGATTTCACCACAAGTTTGGAGAATTCAGCTAGTTTGGTAGTATGGCTTGTGTAGATCTTAGGATCCAAACTATTTGAATTAAATTTTTCGTACAATTTTTAAAAAATTTAGAGATCAGTTCAAGTTCAACACGTTATATTTTTTATTACTTTCATACATACATTCATACTCAAATGAACGTATAGACGAATCAGTTTATTTTAAAGCCTTTAATATACTTTCTTGCCACAGTGTTATTTTTAAAAATATATGCTACCATATCCTATGATAGTATCATGCAGATACATCCAACTTCGGAAGTTTTCATCTCACCGATCAGCTTAGAGTTAGCTTTGCCTACCTATATGGCTATATCTATATTCCGCACAGATTTCATCCACATAAATCATCTAGCTAGAAAATACTCCATATACATATATTTTAAATCTTCACCGTTAATTACGTAGTTAATGAAGAGTAATCTGGTTAGATTATTTAGCACATATGGAAGAACACGTGTCGTTAGATAGTATTACTCGTATGTTGTCATTTCTTTCAAATATATGCCATCATATTTTAGGGTAGTATCACTCGAATGTCGTCGCACACACACGTAAACCGAATGCAGACACAACCAGCTTCAGAGTTTTATTCTCACCGATCAGCTTAGAGTTAGCTTCGCGTGCCTATATCTATATTTGGCGCGGCAATTCATCCACATAAATCCTTTAGCTAGTCAGAGTGCTTGTTGTATAGCATCCAGATTCTTTTTTTTTTTTTTACATTCTTTAGCGATCGCTATTGTTGTATCCTGAGAAATACTCCTTATAAATATGTTTTCAATTTCACGATTAATATACATAGTTAACAAAGAGTAAATGAGTCGGATTATTTAGCACATGTGGGAAAACCCGGTGGCTTCCTTTTATTCGTAGCCTTTATCATATATATGCCACAATATTCTTCAGTAGTATCAGTCGTATGTCCTAACACATACAAAAGCATTAGCTAAAAGCATACATGGTCAGCTTTGAAGTTTTTCTTCTCACTGATAAGTTTGTAGTCAGCTTGGTATATCTATATATCTCTATTCGACGCAGATTTCAATATATGCATCAGGAGTATGTTTCGAAACGGAACAAATGTGACCTCTAACGAACAAGTGAGGTTGTTGTCGTATGTTGAGAAATAGAGTCTGGATGCTATATGTGCACCTAGGTGTCTCGTTTTACATGGTATTAAATTGTTATGCCAAATTTAAAATTTGGATTGGGACTTAGTGTGAAATCTAGATGGAGAAGAATGGTCCATGTAGCAACCTAGTTGCTTCTTTGATGCTAACACATTGAAATATTGGATCGGTCTGGGTCAAAGTTTTTGTATGGATCGACATATACCGCATAGTAATTTTCTGAGCTGGGGGTGGGGGGGGGGGGGATTTCACCACAAGTTTGGAGAATTCAGCTAGTTTGGTAGTATGGCTTGTGTAGATCTTAGGATCCAAACTATTTGAATTAAATTTTTCGTACAATTTTTAAAAAATTTAGAGATCAGTTCAAGTTCAACACGTTATATTTTTATTACTTTCATACATACATTCATACTCAAATGAACGTATAGACGAATCAGTTTATTTTAAAGCCTTTAATATACTTTCTTGCCACAGTGTTATTTTTAAAAATATATGCTACCATATCCTATGATAGTATCATGCAGATACATCCAACTTCGGAAGTTTTCATCTCACCGATCAGCTTAGAGTTAGCTTTGCCTACCTATATGGCTATATCTATATTCCGCACAGATTTCATCCACATAAATCATCTAGCTAGAAAATACTCCATATACATATATTTTAAATCTTCACCGTTAATTACGTAGTTAATGAAGAGTAATCTGGTTAGATTATTTAGCACATATGGAAGAACACGTGTCGTTAGATAGTATTACTCGTATGTTGTCATTTCTTTCAAATATATGCCATCATATTTTAGGGTAGTATCACTCGAATGTCGTCGCACACACACGTAAACCGAATGCAGACACAACCAGCTTCAGAGTTTTATTCTCACCGATCAGCTTAGAGTTAGCTTCGCGTGCCTATATCTATATTTGGCGCGGCAATTCATCCACATAAATCCTTTAGCTAGTCAGAGTGCTTGTTGTATAGCATCCAGATTCTTTTTTTTTTAACATTCTTTAGCGATCGCTATTGTTGTATCCTGAGAAATACTCCTTATAAATATGTTTTCAATTTCACGATTAATATACATAGTTAACAAAGAGTAAATGGGTCGGATTATTTAGCACATGTGGGAAAACCCGGTGGCTTCCTTTTATTCGTAGCCTTTATCATATATGTGCCACAATATTCTTCAGTAGTATCAGTCGTATGTCCTAACACATACAAAAGCATTAGCTAAAAGCATACATGGTCAGCTTTGAAGTTTTTCTTCTCACCGATAAGTTTGTAGTCAGCTTGGTATATCTATATATCTCTATTCGACGCAGATTTCATACACATAAATCATCTAGCTCACCTAGGTGCACATATAGCATCCAGACTCTATTTCTCAACATACGACAACAACCTCACTTGTTCGTTAGAGGTCACATTTGTTCCGTTTCGAAACATACTCCTGATGCATATATTTTAAATCTCCGGTTTGGAAAATCTCTAGTTGGTACCACAATAGTCTTATTTTTCTAGCTGACCTACATGCACGTATAGCATCTAGACTCTATTTCTAAACGTGCGATAGCAACCGGACTCATTCGTTAGAGGTCACATTTGTTCCGTTCCGAAACATATTCCTTATGCATATATTTTAAATCTCCTGTTTCGGAAAATTTGAATTGGCACGACAATAGTCTTATGTTTTTCAATCCTACTTTTCTTTTGGAAATCTATGTATTCATACGGAAAAATTCAATTCAGATGACCATATGTATGATCATATGTTTTGTTGTTGAGAATCAAAGATGTCGTAATTAAGTATTTAAGTGGCAATATATACGTGTGCGAGACATATCAAATATATTTTAAATCTCCGGTTTTGGGAAATTTGAATTGGCACGACAACATTCTTCTGTTTTTAGCTGACCTAGGTGCACGTATAGCATCTAGACTCTATTTCTCAACGTACGACAGCAACCGGACTCGTTCGTTAGAGATCACATTTGTTCCATTCCGAAACATACTTCTTATGCATATATTTTAAATCTCCAATTTTGGAAAATTCGAATTGGCACAACAATAGTCTTATATTTTTCTAAAATCTATATATTCCTACGGAAAAATTCAATTCATACGACCGTATGTATGAGTATATGTTTTGTTCTTGAGAGTCAAAGATGTCCTAATTAAGTGGCAATATATACGTGTGCGAGACATATCAAATTCTCCGTGTACTCGTTGAAGTCATTCCGGCTGGTATGCCACTTATATATTGTGCATGCAATGCTTTAACCTGATTTTTTTTTCAGTCTCTCGTGCATGGATACATGGGACCCTAATCTGACATGATGAGAGAAAAAAAAGATAGAGTTGGCCTTTTTTTTATTTGAGGGAGACAGAGCTGGCCTTTTATAACGTAAGCCATTTGGACTCATTTTGGTATAGGAAAGAGAGTCCTTCGTACCTTTTCGGTGTACATGTTTTATTTTGTAACGTGACATAATTTGCGTAACTTTGATTTGACATTTAATCTCATCCGTTACTATTACAATCTACGGAGCCAATAATTTTAGCTTATGTGGATTAACCTGGTGTCTCCGATAAAACACCTTTATTTTGCTTTTAGTATATAATAGATTTTCGGCATAATTTTATGAACGGAGGAAGTACTAACAACAAACAAATAATAAATTGAAGTCTCATTCATGGGATTTTCTTATGTCTAAGTCAATAACTGTAGATTGATATCTCTATCCCGAGATTTACATATTGGAGAGAGGAATAAGGGTGAGATCACCTAGCGTAGCATAATAGTCTTGGACATAAGAAAGTCTAAGAAAAACATATATCACACAGCTAGCATAGCATCACAAAACTCGATATAAAAAAAGGTGTAAATCGATCGAAGTATAGGGTGACTCATCACACTCAAACAATATATCTACGTGCCGGCTCGAAGACAAAACGCACGCTACTCTTCACGTTTCATAGCAACCCAGCTGTTGGTTAACAACTGGTGTAGTATGGTGTACCGCGTCTTCTGCATATGCCCATCAACCCCGTCACGACCGGCAATGCACGTCAGCGTCCAGTAGGATCCAGTCTCGGGTTTATGGCACTAACTGCAATCCCATCCGTCACCGTGGACCAGTCGTATTCATACAGCCACCTGCCACGCCTGGCCTGCTCGGGTCGGGTAGGTATGCGAAACATTTCTGCGCTTTTGTCGCTCACCGGAAATCTTCCTGTACACTACTATTTCCCGCGAGGAGAACGGGATACAATACACCCAACAAACGCATTAAACTATTCTCCAATCCTATCACAGGTTGCAGCGACGCAGCACAGCTTAAATCCCTGCTGCCTCCTCGAGAAGACCAGTGCAACCATTGCTGGTCTTCAGCTCCTGCAGAGAGGCTGATTGATTTGCGCTCTCGGACCTAGCTACCTCGAGAAAGAGAGAGAGATGGAGGTGGAGACGGCGATGCCTGCTCCCCCGGCGGCCGGGCTGGACCACGTGGGCTCCGCCCTGCTCGAGCCGTCGCCGGCGGACGGAGCCGTCGGCGGGGGCGTTGAGGGCGTGAATGGCGCCGCCACCAAGGTGCAGAAGGTGTACCGGAGCTACCGGACCCGACGCAGGCTCGCCGACTCCGCCGTCGTCGTCGAGGAGCTCTGGTAAGCAGATCCTGCAGACAGAAAGAGGAAACATTTATTCCCCCTTTCTTCATTTCATCCTGGTTACTGTAAAAAAAATCATCTTGGCTCTGTTTGGCTCTTCATCCATCCAGTTTGTCTGTTAAATTTCTTGGGATTCTGCCCATATTTCTCCGTTGTTCTTGCTTCTTGCTGTCTCCTGAGCTGGCTTCCATGAACCCCTCTGAGATTTTGGCGTCGGCAATGCCTGCTTTGGTTCTTTTTCGATGGTAAAAACTTGTGGTGAAAATTAACCTGTTTCATGGTTGGGGGATTGATCTAGGTGGCAAGCACTTGACTTTGCGCGGCTCAACCACAGCACCGTCTCCTTCTACGACGACCCGGAGCCGGAGACCGCGGCCTCGCGTTGGAACCGCGTCAGCCTCAATGCATCCAAGGTCTTGCCACTTCTCTTTTCCCTACTGCATCAATCTCCACCACAGGACAGCTCTCCGCCTCTCCGTGGCCTTTTCTCCAGAAGAAAGCTGTTCTTTTGGTTGGAATTATCCTTAACTTTTTAGCTCCAACCAACACATGATCCTGAGCTTCTTGCAGGTGGGTCAGGGTTTATCCAAGGACGCCAAGGCTCGCAAGCTAGCTTTCCAGCACTGGATCGAGGCTGTGAGTACACATCAACTGCCGTTATTAGTTTATCTAATTTTAGTGCTGTTTCGTTTGCTGGATATTGCTGCTTTTGTTATGCCCTCGAATGTGTGTGAATAGAATCTGCTTCCCCGTATCAGTTGACTTGGATCTTTTCTTAGCGTGTGAACATGGATCATAAAAATTCCACAGCTTGTGGTCGCTACAATTCCTGTTTTATTTGTTGAGCTTGCACTGTTATTTACTAAATTCTGATATTCATCTGCGTAGATTGATCCAAGGCATCGATATGGGCACAACCTGCACTTCTACTATGATGTTTGGTGCCAGACCCAGGCTGGCCAGCCCTTCTTCTACTGGTAAAGAACATGACTGTGATCGCGTATATGCAACCTTTCTTGTTTGGCAGAAATCATGTGATCTGTATACAGATATTCGCCATTTTCCTACAAGAAAACTTTGTTACATGTTGCGCAGAAATTAATAGTTTTTTTTTGTTGCATATGCAGGCTTGATATTGGTGAAGGAAAAGATGTAGATCTTCCGGAATGCCCAAGGGCTCTGCTGAAGAAGCAATGCATACGATATCTTGGTCCAGTAAGATTAATTTTATACTGGACGCTGTCCTTAATTTCAAATCATACTATTCTTGTGAAAAATACTCCTGAGGAGAGCTGCATTAGGACTTCAGAGCATCTCCACCGGCGCTCCCAATAGAGCTCCCAATAGCTCTATTGGGATTCTAGTGAGAGAAAGTGTCCGCACCGGCGCTCCCCAAAGAGCGCCGGCATGTTTTGAAGCCCAATAAAAGCGCCGGCACTCCCGAAAGGATCCCTATGTTAAGGGCTTCGATTGGGAGCGCTGGCACCAAATTTCTGCTCAAAACATGCTAACCGGCCACCATATGGGGAGCGCCGGTGTGGGAACAACATCCCCAAATAGAGGATGCAGTGCCGGCGCCCCCCCCATACGGCAGTGCCGGCACCCCTTCCGGCGACTATTTGGGGGCTGCCGGTGGAGATGCTCTCAGAGTATTGCATTCTTTCAACCCGCAAGTTTCTTCATCAAGTTATGATGAAATACAACGAAATTTGTGCTTCTCATGTTTACCTTTATAAAATATTTGCTTACAGTAGTAAGGATGTGTTATGTTGTCATGGATGCCGAATCAAGGCCCAGTTGTGGAGGACAGCACCAAGCTAAGGGTTGTCATGTGCATGAATCAATTGATAAAGGAGATAAGTACCGTAGGGTATTTTAGGTGGAAGGATATCTATTTAGTTAGGAAAGAGATAGGTTTGAAATAGGAAGATATATTGATATGGTTGCTACGAATGATATTTGATTAGGCAGTAGATAGGTTATTTAGTTGGTAAGGATATCTTAGGGATCAAGACACAACTAAGCCAAAGAGCATCTCTTACCGACTAGCCCCGGCCTCTCGACCTGTGCCAAACACTGCACGTGCCATACGTCTTAATTTCATTGTAAATAAATCAATATGTATTGAAGTTATATTTTACTGCCAAAAGTTCCACAGATCTTGATTTTTTATCTTTTATACTTATGAGGTTATAGAATTTCTGGCCTGCTTCCATTAACACCTTTCTTCACTTGTTCATGATAGCTACAGCACATTTAACTTGTTTTGAAATGAGTTCGTACAGCATTGTCATGCGAAAGTATTTACAAGATAGTTGTAACAGTTGTCTGATATTTTGCAGCAAGAGCGTGAGTACTATGAATACATCATTACAGAGGGAAAAATTATCCATAAGGTATCTGGAGAACCACTTGATACAAACCAGGGCCCTAAAGGAACTAAATGGATTTTTGTTATGAGCACATCAAAGAAACTTTATGCTGGGGAGGTAGTTCGCCAACTCTCATAAGAATTATACCCTCTCATCATGCTGTAAAGTGTTATATCATGCTTTGGTAGTTCAACATCGCTAAATCTGTAACTTGTATGCTTATTTCTGTATCCAGAAAGAGAGAGGTGTATTCCAGCACTCTAGCTTTTTAGCAGGAGGTGCTACCATAGCTGCTGGAAGGTTTAATGCAGAAAATGGAGTTATCAAGGTATGGTTCAGAAAAACCGTTGTATAGAAGTTCTACTATTTACGCAGAGATTTTACATTCCTGGTGAATGCTTATGATGTTATTTCATATTGCATCTTTGCCCGAAAAAGACTAGTCATTTCATACTCATCATTTTGTTCTCGTGCTTCCTCATTGGATGCATCATGCTGATCTGATTTTCCAATGATCTGTTATGGTATCAGTCCATCTGGGCATACAGTGGCCACTACAAACCGAGTGCGGAGAACCTCAGCAACTTCATGAGCTTTCTAGAAGAGAATGGAGTTGATCTGAAAGATATTGAGGTACACTATTTTCAGTTAGCAGAATCTGAAAATAGTCCTTTGTTATTAAATGTAAGACGGTTTCACTTGATGAGCTTATTATTGCATATGCAGGTGCGCTCATCCATCAAGGAAGAAGACTATGAAAATCCAGTGCCTAATATCATCGCATCCAATCCTCAAGAATTGGCTCTTCCTCCAAACATGGTAGAAGAAGACAAGACATCTAGGCCATCTTCACAGACTGAAGCTGATGAGGCTAACAATGTACGTGCAGAGCAAGCAAGGCCTATGTACGAAAGAACATTATCAGGTGGCCTGCAAAGCCCTAGAGATGCTGGAGTCTCAAAGGAGGCAATTCTCGAGAGGGTGAATTCCAAGAGCAAGTCAAAATCCTATCAGCTTGGCCACAGGCTGTCCTTGAACTGGAGTACTGGAAATGGTCCAAGAATTGGGTGTGTGAGGGATTACCCCATGGAGCTCAGAATGCAAGCGCTGGAGATGGTACAACTCTCACCAAGGGCATCGACTCCTCCAGCCTCTTGGAGGGTGCCATCATGCCTCTCACCTACCTTGCCAACACCGCCGCTCGTCCCAGTACAGACCTCCCTGCCCCAGCCAAGTTAGGAACTTGAGACTAGGCAATAGATGTATTTTCACATTTGGTATGTGCTGCAAAGGTCAGACACTTTGTTTGTGATTGCTGTTTCTCCCATGTTCTATCAGTCCATTTGTAGCTCTCAGATGATCTGGTGAGGGTTATATGAGTTCCAATCTAGTTGAACTAATTTAACAATCTTTGGTTGCACTTCTTTGTGCTGAATGTCACTATTGCAGACATTGCTTCATCAGAGTTTTGTCTCGTAATATGGTAGGTGTGGTTAGGACAATCAGAAAATATTATGGGACACAACCTACAAGCCAGAATCGAATTTAAGGAAAAATAAAGATCATGAGAGTAATCTCACAGAGATTATAACAGATGCATCATAACATCAGTGGCCACTAAGCGAGTTAAATTCACTAGCAAACAGGTGGTGCAAAAACACTGCCAGAAACTGGGAAGGGGAACTGGGGAAGCAACTGAAATGAGAAACTAGGGAGGTAGCAAATTCAAGTTCTTTGCGTTACCAAGCATCTTACAGGAGCATGTGGTTTATCAAAATGGAAGCATGCTACACATTTATCCGAAGTACATTTTTGCGATATCACCAATTCATCGCACCAGTTTGTACCCATCAACCTTCAGTTAACCTGGTATTATCATCAATCACCACTGGGGCAGCCCTTGCATCCACAGTGAACACAATCTATGAGCTGTTCTTCCCTCATATGCTTAGGAACTCTACAGACACAGGTTACGAAGTTGTGATCTCGTGTCTGGATGCAGTGCAGGCAGCACAGCGTTCATAGCCTGGCTGCAACAATCCAATGCAAATGAGAAATCAGTCAGCAGAGCAAAACAAATCATAACTAAGACCAACATGCAACATGGTGACGCTTTCCTGGCCTATATATATCAGAAAGAGACACGAGGCAACATCATGTATGCAGCATCAAGTAAAACTGGTGAAGAAAATGACATAAGATTTTATCATAGAGAAATAATCCATCATTTCTTTTTGTAGTTTGTGCATTTTTACTTGTAAAACCTAGTACTAGTTAACATAGCACACATCAGTATCTCCTTAAGGCAACATCATGTACGCAAAGAAAAATGGCATCAGATTTGCAGCTATAGGGTGTATGCAGCAACTAAATAGGAGAGCCACATTTCCGGTGCGTCGCTTATTATCTTTCTGTACTTAACGGGACTCCAGAGAAACACCCCCGCGTCGCCCTCCTTGGGCGACTCCGGGGGAAACCCTAGCCGCCACCACTTCTGACCCCCACCCTCCGCCTCCCTCGCTTCGCCGCCGCCGGAGGGGGGCAGGCAAAGCCTTGCGCCCCGGGGAAGGTGGCGGCGGGGCGGTTCCTCTTCCTTTCCTGATGGTGGGCGGAGTTTTTCCGGCCGTGCGCGACGGCGACGGACCGGCGGTGGTGTGCGGCGGCGCGGGAGGCTGCTCGCAAGGCTGCCGGGTCGCGGCGGTTGGGCGCTGCGTGGTGGCGCGTCCGGAGGCTTGTGGCGAGGCGGCCGGCTCGCGGCCGATCCGGATCTCGGCCGAGCCGGGCGGCGGCGGCGGCGTCGCTCGGACGACCGCGGCGGCGGGTCTGCTTTGGGAGGCCGCGGCGGCGGGTCCGCCTCGGACGGCGGCGACGGGTGGAGCCGCAGCGGGAGCAGCGTGGGCGAGGGGCCTGCCGTTGGCCGTTCGTCGCATCCGGTGTCCGCGGCGATGGGCGGGCCCGATCTGGGCCTGTCGGGCCGGTTGGGCCAGTTGGCTGTGCGGTGGCGGCTTCGGATGGTGCAAGGTGTTCGCGTCTGCGGGCTTCGGCGGTCGTCCTCGAGCCCCGTGTCGGTGTTGTCGGCGTCCCCTCTATGTGGCGTTCCGGCGGCGCCCACGGTGATCTTCGGCGGTTCTCGTTGGCTTCGGGATGTGTTGCCCTCTGCGCGTCGGCGGCTACGGGTTAGCGGATGCTGATGGTGGTTTTGTGCCGGTCCTTGTTGGCGGGCGCGAGGTCTTGGAACTCTTCGGCTCTGTCTTGGCGGCCGGCCGGGACCGACGACGGCGACGCCTGTGGGCGCCGCTACCTTCTTGAAGGCGTCGTCGAAGCGGGTGTTTCTTGTTCTCCGCTCGGGTTCTCCGGGGGAAACCCTAGATCCCTCACGGGATCGGGCGTGGGCGGCGCTCTTACGTCGCTATGCCTCTTGGGGCCTCGCTTTGGATGTCCACCGGACAGGGGGTTTTGTGGAGTGTTTTGGTGGTTTTTCGGCGGAGGCGGGTTCGTCTTCGGCCAGGCGGGGCGCGGCCTCGGGGCCGGTGTGGTAGTTGGAGCGGTGGCTCCGGTCTTTCGCCTCCGCCTCGTTGCGTTGAGGTGTGGTGTCGACCTAGTTGGTCGTCGACCCGTGTGGAGCGCAGCCTCGGGGCTGGCGTGTGGTGTCGTGTTGTACGGTTTTTCGGCCAGTTTTCCTCATAAACGGGCCATCTCTTTTCTCCTATATCAATGAAAGGCAAAGCTTTTGCCTCGTTTCAAAAAAAAAAATATTCTGACACGGGGAGCAAATTCTCCAAATTAAACAAAGGAAACAGATTAATAGATCATTTCTTCTTGCATCTTTTCTTCAATTGTACTTGCAAAAACTAACATGGCACACATGGGCATCTCCTCAAGGGAACAAATGAATACCTTCTTCCACTTGGCGATGAGGTTACGGTCAGCATGGCCCTGATCAAGGCAGAACTCATACAGCTCCCGGGAGATCTCCTTGTTGTAGTAGAGTTCATACAAGTATCGGCTCCTCTAGTGATTGATCTTGAAGATGGGCCACTGCGGCTCACACTTTCTCTTCCCATCGTGTCGATCACTCTCAGCCGTAGGGCGACACATACAGCCGCATTATTAACAATTGAGATCTCTACAGTACATAGACTGCTGATGCGATTCCTGATGGCCAACCAAACTGACCTTCCCTCATCCTGGAGTGGAGCTCTGAGAGGGTGGGCTCTATGAGCTCCCATCCATCGGGATACTTGACACCGCTCGTCTTAACCTTAGGCATGATGCTTCTTCTGCAGTACTGAGACAAGAAAATCACAAATCTGCAGACTGTACTGTAGGCAGAGATTGGGGAATGTGTGCTATTTAGAATGAATTGCAGAATGCAGAATATTTTGCGTTTAATTCATCCTTCAGCAATACAATGTTCAGAAGCAGAAAGAAAGAAACGGCAAACTCAAGGCAACTGAGTTGTCAGCCTTCGCTTCTATCTACAGCTACTCCCTCCGTCCTAGAGTGTAAGGCATATTCCCAAAAACTATTTGTCCCATAACCTCCACCTCTAAGGCATAATTTTATTTAATGAGGAAGAAAAAGAGGTTGCATGCACCAATGAGGGAGAGAAAGAGAATGCATGCACCAATGAGGAAGAGAAAGGGGTTGCATGCACCAATGAGAGAGAGAAAATGAGACCCAATCAACTAATACTTTGGGCCAAGATATTCAAATATTGTGACTTATAAACTAGGACGGAGGGAGTACCAAATAAGGACTCGATGCTACATGTCTACATCAGGGCAATAAAACTGCAAACAGAACTCCGCTGCAGTAAGCCTAATACTCCATTCGTCCCCTGTTGACGAGAAGATGTAATCACAGGTATATTCAGTTACGCTTCTCGCAGTCAAAACTTCAACGAAGAACCCTAGATTCTCTTCTCAGATACTCAACCAGACTCCGAACAACAAAAGTTACCACACCTCTGGCAATATGAGAAGAAACAACTAGGGTTGACTTACTTACAAAATCCTGTTGCACGCGGCGTAAATAGATTAGGGCTCGGCGCCGGCCGCCGGGAGAAAGAAATGATATGGTCGGAGAACGGAGAAACTGAATATACCTAATCCGTTCATAGAAAATAGAAAATTCATATAAAATCAAAATCACTATCATAGAACAAAGAGAAGGATGGAAGGAGTTTGGTTTTCGAGGGGACTTTTCTTTTGGGGAAAATTTACAAGCGGGCTTGTTTTAGGTGGATTGGATCACCAGGCCCAATACAATGGGTTTCCATTCACAAATTGGGCTAGACAAAAAAAAACATATTCATAGAAGACTGCCGACATAGATTTTTGGATTGCTTGATATGAAAGTGATACCTTAATGTTATCTATGATAGTGATTTTGATTTTTTATGAATTTCCATGACAGTGAATGTACAATTCATATGTATTTCCAGCGTTTGAGTGGCTTTGATGTTAGCCATTAAAATCATTAACTATTTTAAACAGTACCAGTTTTACAATATCCGAATTATATGTGGATTCCATCTAAATTTGCTTGCTTGTGAGGTTAAACTACTATAATACACCTTGTATGTTATGTCAAACATGGTAATAATAGAACTGAAGAAATAAAACTAGAGTATGACAACATCTCAACAACAATTATGTTGTACATGACCGAAGAAAATAATTTGATCTTACACATAACCATAATATTGGAACATTTCGTAGTCGATCATATTGTACAGAAATGAAGAAAATAACTTGGTCACCAGTGTTCGTGAACTTAACAATTAAATAACTAAGCTCCCCACTCATGTCCTATTTTTTCAGGAATAACCGGTAGCAGTGTTGGGACGAATCACATGGGTGCTCCGGCATGTTGATCAAAAGTCTCCTCAATACTCTAGTGTTTAACCTATGGCATGACCTCCATCGATGTACATGGTGCTCCAATCTGAAATTGGCCATGTGATGTGGACATTGCCCTTCGGGTAAGTTGTATTGTGCTACCTCTTACGGCCCAACCAGGGGCCCATGAAGATCATCCATTAACCAAGGTGGGCCGCCATGTCGGTTCCAAAGAAATATTCTTGGTGAATAAGGCATGAAGACGAAGAACAAGAAAAATTTAGGTGTAGAACTCTTTATAACCTAGTCGTACCCGGATAGATCTCTCGAGACCTGGCTTACAATATAAGGGCCAGGAGAGGGTCTGCCGAGGGACACACAATCAACTTAGCCATAACCACCGTAAGTCTAGAGCTAGGTCATACGAAATCTTAGCCTCTCGACGAGATCTTAGTCCAAGCCTTCGACTGCCCCATTGTAACCCGATATTTTTGATAATCAAGATCAGACAAGCAGGAAGTAAGGGTTTTACCTCATCAAGGGCCCCGAACCTGGGTAAATCTCACTCCCCGTTTGTTTGGTATCCGATGTCTCGTGTTAGCCTGCAGGATTCCGTCAACCCTAAGCCCCAAAAGGTGGGCATTGCCGAGGAGTACCCTCGACAATTGGCGCCGTCTATGGGAAACCTGTCGGTACAAGGCACGTCATCGGCACCTCCGGTCACATCAGCAGCGTTTGTGTTGACTTCACCAACACCTTCAAGTCCAAGAAACTCAGTTCGTTGCGGTTCCTTCGAGTATGCACCACGCGATGAGGCCTCGCGCCCGATCTCTTCGGAGTTACACGGCAATATGGATACAACCTTCGGAGGGGTCCACTTGATCATTGATTCTGAAGGATTTCTCCGACTTCCCAGTTCAAATGCGTCAAGCCTAAAGACTTCGGCTCCAAAAACCATTGTTCCACCGGCAGCTTCAAAAGGATTGCCTAGAAACAGCGGCGAAAGCAGAAGACGCTTTGGTAGCAGAGAGGAGCAACGGAAGAGGCGAAGGGATCTATGCCGTGAAGAAGAAGAACGAGCCGCAAGTCGCCTTCGACAGTGCGAGAAGGGATACGACAACACGCAGTCAATCAAAAACCACAGCCGGTCACCTTATTTATCGGCTACAGAGCAACTTGACGCGCCATGTTATCCGAACTCTTATGTTGACCCAAAGGATAATATCGAGAAGTCCACTCATTTACTTAAAGATTGTCGGCAATTCCTCGATATTCAGAAGTTATGTGGCGAGTTAAGATCCGAATCAGAGGCAAAAGCCCGTTCGTCAGAAGAAAGAGCAGTAGCTTACAGCTACCCGCAGCAGCATACACCGGGCGAAGATATGTACATACCAACCGAAGTTTATCCAGCGTCTCAAGGTCAAGTGAACATGATTCATGAGACCAGCTTTTCGAAGAGAGAGGCCAAGAAGTTTTCACGGGAAATAAAATTGCAGAGGTAGCTATGGCAGAAGTACCCGATTACTTCGATTGGTCCGATCAGAGCATCCTGTTCAGCAGAGCAGACCACCCGACAGTCGTTCCTAGGCCCGGTCATGCTGCCCTAGTTCTTGAAGCACATATTTGAGGATATAACATGAGCAAAGTGTTCATGGATGGACGAAGCGGCCTAAATCTTTTGTTCGCAAGCACGATGAAAGCAATGAGATTATCGGTCGATATGCTAAAAGAATCTGATGCTGGCTTCCATGGTATCATCCCAACCCGACCCGCTTATCCCCTCGGTAAAATCTCACTGGATGTCATCTTCGGCACAACTAGCAATTTCAGAAAGGAGAAGCTCGAGTTCGAGGTAGTCGATTGGGAATCACAGTACCACGCCATCCTCCGCAGGCCAGCGTTCGCGAAGTTTATGGCGATACCTCATTACGCGTATTTGAAGCTAAAGATTCCAGGCAACAATGGGACAGCAATAACCGTTCACGGGAGTTTTTCTCATTCTGATAACTGCGACAAGGAATTTCAGAAGATCGCTTCCAAGTTCGGAGTCAGGGAGGAACTCAATGCAATCGATGCAATCACCGATCATACACAACCACCTGCTGATAATCGAAACACCAAAACCGACAAGTTCGACGTTACCAAGGAAGCAAAGAAGCATCAAGTGCACCCTCTGACCCGAAGAAGACGGTCAATGTGTCGGCAGACCTCACTACCGCATAGGAAGGCGCGCTCATCGAGTTTCTCCATGAGCGCTGGGAAATATTTCCATGGGAACCATCCTACATTCCAGGTATTCCCAAGGAACTCGCTGAGCACGCCCTTAATGTTGACCCCAAAGCCAAACCGGTGCAGCAAACATTGCATCGTTTCTCAAAACCAAAAAGGAAAGCTATCGGCGAAGAAGTCAATCGGCTCCAAAAAGTTGGTTTATTCGAGAGCTCAAGGAAGCTGAGTGAGTAGCCAATCCAGTCATGGTGCTAAAGAAGGATACAACAGCTCTTTGCATGTGTATCGACTACACAAGTCTCAACAAGCATTGCCCGAAGGATCACTTCCCGTTGCCTCGCATCGATCAAATAGTCAACTCTACGGCAGGCTGCGATCGTCTCTCTTTTCTCGACGCCTATTCGGGATACAATCAGATCAAGATGAAGAAAGAAGATCAGGAATTAACTGCATTCATAACCCCACATGGTGTTTACTGCTACAACGTCATGACCTTCGGATTAAAAAATGCAGGCGCAACTTATCAGCGGTGCATGCAAGTTTGCCTCGGAGAGCAGATTGGCCGTAATATCGAGGTTTACATTGATGACATCGTCGTCAAAACCAGAAACGTGGCCACGCCCATTGACGATTTAAGGGAAACTTTCGATAATCTCGACATATATAAAGTCAAGCTGAACCCGAAAAAGTGCTTCTTCGGGGTGCCAGGAGGCCAGGTACTCGGGTACTTTATAGCAAGAGGGATAGATGATAATCCCTTAAAAATTAAAGCTATTCTTGATATAGAGCCACCCAGAAGTCTATAGCAAGTGCAGCAGTTGGCAGGACGATTGGCAGCTCTTAGTAGGTTCATTGCAAAACTAGGAGAAAATGCCTTACCATTCTACCAACTGTTGAAAAAATCCAAAAAATTCGAGTGGACGGCAGAGGCGCAAGATGCCTTCGACAAACTAAAGAAGGTTCTGTCAAACTCTCTGATACGTCTCCGACGTATCGATAATTTCTTATGTTCCATGCCATATTATTGATGATATCTACATGTTTTATGCACACTTTATGTCATATTCGTGCATTTTCTGGAACTAACCTATTGACGAGATGCCAAAAGGCCGATTCTGTCGTTTCGCTCGTTTTTGGTTTCGGTAAATCCTAGTAACGAAATATTCTCGGAATTGGACGAAATCAACGCCCAGGTTCCTATTTTGCCCGGAAGCATCCAGAACACCCGAGAGCCGCCAGAGAGGGGGCACAGGCCCACCAAACCCTAGGCCGGCGCGGCCAAGGGGGGGCCCACGCCCCCCTATAGTGTCGGCGCCCCTTCGACCTTCTGGCACCGCCTCTTCGCCTATATAAAGCCCCTCGACCTAAAACCTCGATACGAAAAAAGCCACGGTACGAGAAACCTTCCAGAGCCGCCGCCATCGCGAAGCCAAGATCTGGGGGACAGAGTCTCCGTTCCGCACGCCGCCGGGACGGGGAAGTGCCCCGAAGGCTCCTCCATCGACACCACCGCCATCTCCATCAACGCCTGCTCGTCTCCCATGAGGAGGGAGTAGTTCTCCATCGAGGCTCGGGGCTGTACCGGTAGCTATGTGGTTAATCTCTCTCCTATGTGCTTCAATACAATAATCTCATGAGCTGCCTTACATGATTGAGATTCATATGATGATGCTTGTAATCTAGATGTCATTATGCTAGTCAAGTGGGTTTTACTTATGTGATCTCCGGAGACTCCTTGTCCCACGTGTGTAAAGGTGACAAGTGTGTGCACCGTGTGGGTCTCTTAGGCTATATTTCACGAATACTTATTCACCGTTATGAATGGCATAGTGAAGTGCTTATTTATATCCCTTTATGATTGCAATGTGTTTTGTATCACAATTTATCCATGTGTTACTCTAGTGATGTTATTAAAGTAGTTTATTCCTCCTGCACGGTGTAATGGTGACAGTGTGTGCATCCGTGTTAGTACTTGGCGTAGGCTATGATTATGATCTCTTGTAGATTATGAAGTTAACTATTGCTATGATGGTATTGATGTGATCTATTCCTCCTACATAGTGTGAAGGTGACAGTGTGCATGCTATGTTAGTACTTGGTTTAGTTGTGTTGATCCGTCATGCACTCTAAGGTTATTTAAATATGAACATTGAATATTGTGGAGCTTGTTAACTCCGGCATTGAGGGTTCGTGTAATCCTACGCAATTAGTGGTGTTCATCATCCAACAAAAGAGTGTAGAGTATGCATTTATCTATTCTGTTATGTGATCAAAGTTGAGAGTGTCCACTAGTGAAAGTATGATCCCTAGGCCTTGTTCCTAAATACTGCTATCGTTGCTTGTTTATCGTTTTTATCGCGTTACTACTCGTCGCGTTACTATCGCTTGTTTACTCGTCCCGGGCAAAGCACTTTTCCGGTGCCGTTGCCACTGCTCATACTTATTTATACCACCTGTATTTCACTATCTCTTCGCCGAACTAGTGCACCTATTAGGTGTGTTGGGGACACAAGAGACTTCTTGCTTTGTGGTTGCGGGGTTGCATGAGAGGGATATCTTTGACCTCTTCCTCCCCGAGTTCGATAAACCTTGGGTGATCCACTTAAGGGAAACTTGCTGCTGTTCTACAAACCTCTGCTCTTGGAGGCCCAACACTGTCTACAAGAATAGAAGCACCCGTAGACATCAAGCTATTTTCTGGCGCCGTTGCCGGGGAGGAAAGGTAAACGGCACACACACACCGGCAACCCCGGCAACAAGCTATTTTCTGGCGCCGTTGCCGGGGAGGAAAGGTAAAAGGTACTCACACTCCGGATCTCGGCTACTAAGCTATTTTCGCCGTTGTAAGTACTCGAAGCTATTTCCTTTAGATCCTGCAATTGCATCTTTTTGTTTCTTGTTTACACTAGTTAGGCATAATGGACAAAAATGAGCTTCTTATTCTATTTCCCGATTTAAGACATGGATGGTTTGATGCGAAAATTAAAAAACCTATGGAACATATTAGTATGAACGCTTTGAACACCATTGTTGCTAATGATATGGAAAATTCTAAGCTTGGGGAAGCTGGCTTTGATGAGCATGATATTTTTAGTCCCCCAAGCATTGAGGAGAAAATTTTCTTTGATGATACTTTGCCTCCTATTTATGATGATTATAATGATAGTGGTCTTTTGGTGCCACCTACTATGGAGAGTAAATTTTGTTGTGATTATACTATGCCTCCTACACTTGATGAGAATAATAATGATAGCTACTTTGTTGAATTTGCTCCCACTACAACTAATAAAATTGATTATGCTTATGTGGAGAGTAATAATTTTATGCATGAGACTCATGATAAGAATGTTTCATTTGATAGTTATATTGTTGAGTTTGCTCATGATGCTACTGGATATTATTATGAGGGAGGAAAATATGGTTGTAGAAATTTTCATGTTACTAAAATGCCTCTCTATGTGCTGAAATTTTTGAAGCTACACTTGTTCTATCTTCCTATGCTTGTTACTTTGCTCCTCATGAACTTGTTTATTTACAAAATTCCTATGCATAGAAAGCATGTTAGACTTAAATGTGTTTTGAATTTGCCACTTGATGCTCTCTTTTGCTTCAAATACTATCTCTTGCGAGTGCATCATTAAAACTGCTGAGCCCATCTTAATGGCTATAAAGAAAGAACTTCTTGGGAGATAACCCATGTGTTTATTTTGCTACAGTACCTATATTTTATATTTGTGTCTTGGAAGTTGTTACTACTGTAGCAACCTCTCCTTATCTTAGTTTTATTGCATTGTTGTGCCAAGTAAAGTCTTTGATAGTAAGCCTCATACTAGATTTGGATTACTGCGCAGAAACAGATTTCTTGCTGCCACGAATCTGGGCCTAATTCTCTGTAGGTAACTCAGAAAATTATGCCAATTTACGTGAGTGATCCTCAGATATGTACGCAACTTTCGTTCAATTTGAGCATTTTCATTTGAGCAATTCTGGTGCCTCAATAAAATCCATCTTTACGGACTGTTCTGTTTTGACAGATTCTGCCTTTTATTTCGCATTGCCTCTTTTGCTATGTTGGATGAATTTTTTTGATCCATTAATGTCCAGTAGCTTTATGCAATGTCCAGAAGTGTTAAGAATGATTGTGTCACCTCTGAACATGTTAATTTTTATTGTGCACTAACCCTCTAATGAGTTGTTTCGAGTTTGGGGTGGAGAAGTTTTCAAGGGTCAAGAGAGGAGGATGATATACTATGATCAAGAAGAGTGAAAATTCTAAGCTTGGGGATGCCCCCGTGGTTCATCCCTGCATATTTCAAGAAGACTCAAGCATCTAAGCTTGGGGATGCCCAAGGCATCCCCTTCTTCATCGACAACTTATCAGGTTTCTTCTCTTGAAACTATATTTTTATTCGGCCACATCTTATGTACTTTACTTGGAGCGTCTGTGTGCTTTTATTTTTGTTTGTGTTTGAATAAATACATGCTTGTGTGGGAGAGAGACACGCTCCGCTGGTTCGTATGAACACATGTGTTCTTAGCTCATAATATTCATGGCGAAGGTTGAAACTGCTTCGTTAAATTGTTATATGGTTGGAATCGGGAAATGCTACATGTAGTAATTCTAAAATGTCTTGAATAATTTGATACTTGGAAATTGTTGTGCTCATGTTTAAGCTCTTGCATCATATACTTTGCACCCATTAATGAATAAACACCTAGAGCTTGCTAAATTTGGTTTGCATATTTGGTCTCTCTAAAGTCTAGATAATTTCTAGTATTGAGTTTGAACAACAAGGAAGACGGTGTAGAGTCTTATAATGTTTACAATATGTCTTTTATGTGAGTTTTGCTGCACCGGTTCATCCTTGTGGTTGTTTCAAATAACCTTGCTAGCCTAAACCTTGTATCGAGAGGGAATACTTCTCATGCATCCAAAATCCTTGAGCCAACCACTATGCCATTTGTGTCCACCATACCTACCTACTACATGGTATTTCTCCGCCATCCCAAAGTAAATTGCTTGAGTGCTACCTTTAAAATTTCCATCATTCACCTTTACAATATATAGCTCATGGGACAAATAGCTTAAAAACTATTGTGGTATTTGATACGTCTCCGACGTATCGATAATTTCTTATGTTCTATGCCATATTATTGATGATACCTACATGTTTTATGCACACTTTATGTCATATTCGTGCATTTTCTGGAGCTAACCTATTAACAAGATGCCGAAGTGCCAGTTCCTGTTTTCTGCTGTTTTTGGTTTCAGAAATCCTAGTAACGAAATATTCTCGGAATTGGACGAAACAAAGACCCAGGGGCCTATTTCGCCACGAACCTTCCAGAAGACCGAAGAGCATACGAAGTGGGGCCACGAGGTGGCCAAACCACAAGGCGGCGCGGCCAAGGGGGGGCCCGCGCCGCCCTGTGGTGTGGGCCCCTCGTTAGCCCCCCGACTCTGCCCTTCCGCCTACTTAAAGCCTCCGTCGCGAAACCCCCGAGGCGAAAAACCACGATACGGAAAATCTTACCGAGACGCCGCCGCCGCCGATCCCATCTCGGGGGATTCCGGAGATCTCCTCCGGCACCCTGCCGGAGAGGGGATTCATCTCCCGGAGGACTCTACACCGCCATGGTCGCCTCCGGAGTGATGAGTGAGTAGTTCACCCCTGGACTATGGGTCCATAGCAGTAGCTAGATGGTTGTCTTCTCCTCATTGTGCTTCATTGTTGGATCTTGTGAGCTGCCTAACATGATCAAGATCATCTATCTGTAATACTCTATGTTGTGTTTGTCCGGATCCGATGGATAGAGAATACCATGTTATGTTAATTATCAAGTTATTTCATATGTGTTGTTTATGATCTTGCATGCTCTCCGTTACTAGTAGAGGCTCGGCCAAGTTTTTGCTTTTAACTCCAAGAGGGAGTATTTATGCTCGATAGTGGGTTCATGCCCGCATTGACACTGGGACGATGACGAGAAAGTTCTAAGGTTGTGCTGTGTCTGTTGCCACTAGGGATAAAACATTGGCGCTATGTCCGAGGATGTAGTTGTTGATTACATTACGCACCATACTTAATGCAATTGTCTGTTGCTTTGCAACTTAATACTGGAAGGGGTTCGGACGATAACCTGAAGGTGGACTTTTTAGGCATAGATGCAGTTGGATGGCGGTCTATGTACTTTGTCGTAATGCCCAATTAAATCTCACTATACTTATCATGCCATGTATGTGCATTGTTATGCCCTCTCTATTTGTCAATTGCCCGACTGTAATTTGTTCACCCAACATGCTTTTATCTTATGGGAGAGACACCTCTAGTGAACTGTGGATCCCGGTCCATTCTTTTAATACTGAAATACAAATCCGCTGCAATACTTGTTTTACTATTTTCTCTCGCAAACAATCATCTTCCACACAATACGGTTAATCCTTTGTTACAAGCAAGCCGGTGAGATTGACAACCTCATCGTTTCGTTGGGGCAAAGTACTTTGGTTGTGTTGTGCAAGTTCCACGTTGGCGCCGAATCTCCGGTGTTGCGCCGCACTACATCCCGCCGCCATCAACCTTCAACGTGCTTCTTGACTCCTACTGGTTCGATTAAACCTTGGTTTCTTACTGAGGGAAACTTGCCGCTGTGCGCATCATACCTTCCTCTTGGGGTTCCCAACGGACGTGTCAACTACACGCAGCAAGCAAATTTCTGGCGCCGTTGCCGGGGAGATCAAGACACGCTGCAAGGGGAGTCTCCACTTCTCAATCTCTTTACTTTGTTTTTGTCTTGCTTTATTTTATTTACTACTTTGTTTGCTGCACTTATATCAAAACACAAAAAATTAGTTGCTAGTTTTACTTTATTTATTGTCTTGCACTCTATATCAAAAACACAAAAAAAATTAGTTTACTTGCATTTACTTTATCTAGTTTGCTTTATTTACTACTGCTAAAATGGCCAACCCTGAAAATACTAAGTTGTGTGACTTCACTAGCACAAATAATAATGATTTCCTATGCACACCTATTGCTCCACCTCGCTACTACAGCGAGAATTCTTTGAAATTAAACCTGCTTTACTTAATCTTGTTATGAGAGAGCAATTTTCTCGGTGTTAGTTCCGATGATGTCTGCTGCCCATCTCAATAATTTTGTTGAACTATGTGAAATGCAAAAGTATAAAGATGTAGATGGTGACATTATAAAATTAAAATTGTTCCCTTTCTCATTAAGAGGAAGAGCTAAAGATTGGTTGCTATCTCTGCCTAAGAATAGTATTGATTCCTGGACTAAATGCAAGGATGATTTTATTGGTAGATATTATCCCCCTGCTAAAATTATATCTTTGAGAAGTAGCATAATGAATTTTAAACAATTGGATAATGAACATGTTGCTCAAGCTTGGGAAAGAATGAAATCTCTTGTTAAAAATTGCCCAACCCATGGACTGACTACTTGGATGATCATCCAAACCTTCTATGCAGGACTAAATTTTTCTTCGCGGAATTTATTGGATTCAGCTGCTTGGAGGTACCTTTATGTCCATAACTCTTGGTGAAGCAACAAAGCTTCTTGATAATATGATGGTTAATTACTCTGAATGGCACACGGAAAGAGCTCCACAAGGTAAGAAGGTAAATTCTGTTGAAGAAACCTCTTCCTTGAGTGATAAGATTGATGCTATTATGTCTATGCTTGTTAATGGTAGGACTAATGTTGATCCTAATAATGTTCCATTAGCTTCATTGGTTGCCCAAGAAGAACATGTTGATGTAAACTTCATTAAAAATAATAATTTCAACAACAATGCTTATCGGAACAATTCTAGTAATAACTATAGGCCATATCCTTATAATAATGGTAACAGTTATGCTAATTCTTATGGGAATTCTTACAACAATAATAGGAATACACCCCCTGGACTTGAAGCCATGCTTAAAGAATTTATTAGTACACAAACTGCCTTTAACAAATCTGTTGAGAAAAAAGCTCAATAAAATTGATATTCTTGTTTCTAGAGTTGATAGTCTTGCCTCTGATGTTGATCTTTTGAAATCGAAAGTTATGCCTAATAGGGATATTGAAAATAAAATTGTTACTACAGCAAATTCCATCCAAGTTAGAATTAATGAGAATATAAGATTAATGGCTGAACTGCGTGCTAGGTGGGATAGAGAAGAAAATGAAAAACTAGCTAAAAAGGAAAATGTAGCTAAAGTTTGGACTATTACCACCACTAGCAATGCTAATGATCCACATGTTGCTGCACCTCCTACTATCAATGGTAAAATAATTGGTGTTGGCAATGCTTCTACTCCTAGTGCAAAGCGCGCAAAATTACTCGAAACCGCTAAAACTGTTGAAACCGCTTGTGATAAAACTGCTGAAATTTTTTCCAACCTTGGGGATGATAATCCCATTGCTTTATATTGTAATGATTTAGATTTTGATGATTGGCACATCTCTGAAGTTATAAAGTTCTTGCAAAAACTTGCTAAGAGTCCCAATGCTAGTGCTATAAACTTGGCTTTCACAAAACATATTACAAATGCTCTCATAAAAGCTACAGAAGAGAAACTAAAACTTGAAACTTCTATTCCTAGAAAGCTAGAGGATGGTTGGGAGCCCATCATTAAAATGAGATTCAAAGATTTTGATTGTAATGCTTTATGTGATCTTGGTGCAAGTATTTCTGTTATGCCTAAGAAAGTCTATGATATGCTTGACTTGCCACCATTGAAAAATTGTTATTTGGATGTTAATCTCGCTGATAATGCTAAAAAGAAACCTTTGGGGAGAGTTGATAATGTTCATATTATGTTTAACAATAACCTTGTCCCCGTTGATTTTGTTGTCTTGGATATTGAATGCAATGCATCTTGCCCCATTATATTGGGAAGACCTTTTCTTCGAACCGTTGGTGCTACTATTGATATGAAGGAAGGTAATATTAAATATCAATTTCCTCTCAAGAAAGGTACGGAACACTTCCCTAGAAAGAGAATGAAGGTACCTTATGATTCTATTATTAGAACAAATTATGATGTTGATGCTTCATCTCTCGATGTTACTTGAGTTACACTTTCTGCGCCTAGCTGAAAGGCGTTAAAGAAAAGCGCTTATGGGAGACAACCCATGTTTTTACTCCAGTATTTTTGTTTTATATTTGTGTCTTGGAAGTTGTTTACTACTGTAGCAACCTCTCCTTATCTTAGTTTTGAGTTTTGTTGTGCCAAGTAAAGTCTTTGATAGTAAAGTAAGTACTAGATTTGGATTACTGCGCAGTTACAGATTTCTTTGCTGTCACGAATCTGGGTCTACCTCCCTGTAGGAAGCTCAGAAAATTAAGCCAATTTACGTGCATGATCCTCAGATATGTAAGAAACTTTCATTCAATTTGAGCATTTTCGTTTGAGCAAGTCTGGTGGCCTAATAAAATCCATCTTTACGGACTGTTCTGTTTTGACAGATTCTGCCTTTTATTTTGCATTGCCTCTTTCGCTATGTTGGATGAATTTCTTTGATCCATTAATGTCCAGTAGCTTTATGCAATGTCCAGAAGTGTTAAGAATGATTGTGTCACCTCTGAACATGTGAATTTTTATTATGCACTAACCCTCTAATGAGTTGTTTCGAGTTTGTGTGGAGGAAGTTTTCAAGGATCAAGAGAGGAGTATGATGCAATATGATCAAGGAGAGTGAAAGCTCTAAGCTTGGGGATGCCCCGGTGGTTCACCCCTGCATATTTTAAGAAGACTCAAGCGTCCAAGCTTGGGGATGCCCAAGGCATCCCCTTCTTCATCGACAACATTATCAGGTTCCTCCCCTGAAACTATATTTTTATTCCGTCACATCTTATGTACTTTGCTTGGAGCGTCGGTTTGTTTTTGTTTTTTTTGTTTTGTTTGAATAAAATGGATCCTAGCATTCACTTTATGGGAGAGAGACACGCTCCGCTGTAGCATATGGACAAGTATGTCCTTAGGCTCTACTCATAGTATTCATGGCGAAGTTTCTTCTTCGTTAAATTGTTATATGGTTGGAATTGGAAAATACTATATGTAGTAACTCTAAAATGTCTTGGAAAATTTGATACTTGGCAATTGTTGTGCTCATGTTTAAGCTCTTGCATCATATACTTTGCACCCATTAATGAAGAAATACTTAGAGCTTGCTAATTTGGTTTGCATATTTGGTTTCTCTAGAGTCTAGATAATATCTAGTATTGAGTTTTGAACAACAAGGAAGACGGTATGGAGTCTTATAATGTTTACAATATGTCTTTTATGTGAGTTTTGCTGTACCGTTCATCCTTGTGTTTGTTTCAAATAACCTTGCTAGCCTAAAACCTTGTATCGAGAGGGAATACTTCTCATGCATCCAAAATACTTGAGCCAACCACTATGCCATTTGTGTCCACCATACCTACCTACTACATGGTATTTATCCGCCATTCCAAAGTAAATTGCTTGAGTGCTACCTTTAAATTTCCATCATTCACCTTTGCAATATATAGCTCATGGGACAAATAGCTTAAAAAATATTGTGGTATTGAATATGTACTTATGCACTTTATCTCTTATTAAGTTGCTTGTTGTGCGATAACCATGCTTCTGGGGACGCCATCAATTATTCTTTGTTGAATATCATGTGAGTTGCTATGCATGTCCGTCTTGTCTGAAGTAAGAGAGATCTACCACCTTAATGGTTGGATCATGCATAATGTTAGAGAAGAACTTTGGGCCGCTAACTAAAGCCATGATTCATGGTGGAAGTTTCAGTCTTGGACATATGTCCTCAATCTCATATGAGAATAATAATTGTTGCCACATGCTTATGCATTAAAGAGGAGTCCATTATCTGTTGTCCATGTTGTCCCGGTATGGATGTCTAAGTTGAGAATAATCAAAAGCGAGAAATCCAAAATGCGAGCTTTCTCCTTAGACCTTTGTACAGGCGGCATGGAGGTACCCCATTGTGACACTTGGTTAAAACATGTGCATTGCAAAGATCCGGTAGTCCAAGCTAATTAGGACAAGGTGCGGGCACTATTAGTATACTATGCATGAGACTTGCAACTTGTAAGATATAATTTACATAACTCATATGCTTTATTACTACCGTTGACAAAATTGTTTCATGTTTTCAAAATAAAAGCTCTAGCACAAATATAGCAATCGATGCTTTCCTCTTTGAAGGACCATTCTTTTTTACTTTTATGTTGAGTCAGTTCACCTATCTCTCTCCACCGCAAGAAGCAAACACTTGTGTGAACTGTGCATTGATTCCTACATACTTGCATATTGTACTTGTTATATTACTCTATGTTGACAATTATCCATGAGATATACATGTTACAAGTTGAAAGCAACCGCTGAAACTTAATCTTCCTTTGTGTTGCTTCAATGCCTTTACTTTGATTTATTGCTTTATGAGTTAACTCTTATGCAAGACTTATTAATACTTGTCTTGAAGTACTCCCTCCGTTCCGGTATTCAGGTCTTATTAGAAACTGCAGCGTGACCAAGGTGGAAAATTACTGGCTCTTCCATACTTACTCTGATTGGCCGTTTTTTTATTTCCAGCTAAGCCTGCTATTAAGGAGGCATGCGATCCGTCAGTTTAGCTCACCCCTAAGTTTTGGGTTTGCATGCGCGCGGTATGGAGAAAAAATCTCGCGCCATAATTCTAGGACATGCAGTTGCCAAATTCTTCCGAGTTTCCTTCTCCCTCCAAACTTTTCTCTGTCGCGCCGAAATTCTTCTCCGCTGATCCCTCGAAAATTCTAAAACAGCGCGCGCAATTAGCGTTTGATTTTAACCAACAGCGCCCAAATCCTTCCATAAATAGTCCATCGATTGGAACAGCCGATTCCAGTTCATCTAATCTCTCTCACTTTCCAACAATGGCGTCAGGCCAAGGTAGTTCACGCGCGGCGGCCTCGGCCGCTAGGTTTAGTTGGGCTACGTACAACAACCTTCACGCCGCCACTCGGGCAGAGGAACCTGCAGCCCGTCGTTCCCCCGGACAACCCTGTGCGCCGCGTCGGGCTAATGCGGCCACACGGTTCCTCCCTCGTCGGCGGGATCAACACCATCTTCTCTGGCGGCTCCATGGCTGGGACTTCGAGCGGGAGCGGCGCAGGGACTTCGAGCGGGAGCGGCGCAGGGACAGCGAACGGGAGCGGAAGCGAGCCACTTCAGGCCGTGCGGCGAGTGGGACTGAGCCGTCGCCGGCAGTTATCTCGGGCAAGCAGCATCGTCACCGCGGACCCTCCGTTGAATCTTGGCGGCGGCTTCCGCATCGACACCTCTTCGGCCTTCTTCCAGCACGGCAGTAGTAGCGGCATGGGTGGCAATATGGGTATGTGCTAGATCGATTCACCTTTCCTATCCTGTTCCTTGTTTAGATGATTGTGGACTGTTGTAGTTCTAGATGATTTCCGTTCATGCATGTATAGATGATTGTGTACATTTGTTTAGATGGCATCGGAAGCTCGTCGTTTGTGCAAGCTGAAAGTAGTGACCAAGGTGAGAGAAGAAGCTTCGGTGTGGAGAACAATGCCTCAGGTCAGGGCTACCGCGGCCCAGAATATAACCCTGATTTTGAGAACGCCGATGAGTATCCTCCTAGCCAACAACATGTACAGGCTAATCCACCCTCGGCTATCGATTTGAGTAAGTTTGCTCCATGATATGGTCATCTGTACTCCTACTTCTGTTTTGTAACTTTTCATAAAAATCGAAGTACATACATGCATATGGAATCTGATTTTCATTTTTGTAGATGTCATGGCAAATAAGCCTACAAGGACGTACTATAGTACAGAAGTGAAACGGCAAATATATTCATGGATTTTGCAACGCAATGGAACATCCACAAAAATGAAACGTGGAGTTTCAGCTGCGGTTGCAGAGCTGGCTAAATGTCCAAGGAGGGTAGTCACAAGGATTTGGAGACAGGGATTGAAAGAAGGTGGCATAAATAGCGTCAAGTGCAGGAAGCAGATGAAGTGCGGCAGGAAGAAAATCAACTTGGACATTGAAGCATTGGAAGCTATCCCTACAAGTGAACGCACGACTCTACGTCAGGTAGCTGCAGCTATGAACATGCCAAAGACCACTATTTTCCGGAGGTAATCTCATAAAAATGTATGATTAAAACATGACAAAATTCTTGTGAGTAACAAAAATATTTCTCATATGTTTGTAGGTTAAAAGAGAAGCAAATAAGGAGGGTTACAAGTGAACTAAAACCCATGTTGACAGAAGAGAACATGAAGGCACGCGTGGGTTATTGTCTCCAACATATTGAGCCTTCTACCTTCCAAGATGATGATCCCACTTTCAAGGCTGGTTTCAATGTAGTTCATACCGATGAGAAGTGGTTCTTTCGAATCAAGAAGAAAGAAAATGTATATTTGAGCCATAGAGAGGAAGCCCCAAAGAGAGAGACTAAGAATAAGGGTCATATTCAGAAGATAATGTTTATTTCGGCAATGGCTAGACCAAGATATGATGCCGAAGGAAAATGTATCTTTGATGGGAAGATTGGGGTGTGGGCTTATGTTGAATGGGTTCAAGCACAAAAGAAAAGTGCTAATAGGTTGAGTATCTTCTTCACAACTTTCGGTTGAGTATCTTCTTCACAACTTTCGGTTAACCAATTTGTGCACTAATGTAAACTCATTTTTATTTGTAATAGGGAAAAGGGAGAGTGGGAGCTCAAGCCTTGCACGGACGTTGACAAGGCTAAGAGCAGGGAGTACCTAGTTAAGTTTGTGCTACCTGCTATCAAGGCTAAGTGGCCGGCTAGTGACAGGTACAAAACAGTGTTCATTCAACAAGATAACGCTAGGACTCATATTCAGCCGGATGATCCGGTATTTCTTACTGAGGCTGCTAGAGGAGGATGGGACATTAGGATGGTTTTTCAACCTCCTAACTCACCGGATACAAACATTTTGGATCTTGGTTGGTTTGCTTCTATCCAATCTATGTTTCAGAAAAAGATGCCAAAAACTCTTCCTGAAATACTTTCGAAGGTGAACCAGTCCTTAGCCGAATACCCACATGAAAAGCTTAATAGGTTCGTACATCTTGATATTTTTGTACTTGTAAATATTTCATTATATTTGGACTCTTAGCTAATTGTTTTGTTTATATTTGGAGTAGGATATTCTTGAGCCACCAAGCATGCATGAGGGAGATCATCCGCAGGAAAGGGACCATTCACTATGATGCACCCCACTTGAAGAAAAAGGTTCTTGAGAGACAAGGAAAATTGCCAATCCGTTTGACAATTGACAAGGAGTACGTAGATGCAGCAATAGAGTGGCTAAATGCAAATCATGTTGTCTAAAATTGTAGCAAATCATGCAATGTGTGGACTGATCTGAGCTCAAGTTGTAATGGTTGGACATTGCCCCAAGTTTTAAAGTTTGATCTTATCATGTCGTGGCAGAAAATGATGAATTACAAGCTGCAGGAGTATAAAATAATATAGGATCCAAAATAGTTCAAATATAAAATATGGTCCATTACAACTTACACTTAGTAGAAATATATGATCAGAAACATTTCAATTATAAACTACTAAGCCTGGGTATCCGGCACAAACTCCACATTCTGCTTGGCATCTACATAGTTGGAGGGGTTGCGACCGCAACATATGCATACCCCATCTTTATCAAGCCCGACTGTTGTTGCGCAATCCTTGCACCAGTACTTGTCACAAAGAAGTGGGTTTCCGCAAACATCGCAAGAATGTAAATCCTTTGGCACTGGTAGCCTGCAACCAATGCAAAGAAAGATTGAGTTCTCACCTCGCACACCACACCTTTTGCACACCGCCGGATAGATGCAACCTGCACATGTAGATGTGTACATGGCGGTGCTTTCGGTGAGCGCTAGATTGTTGTTGCGGATGAATTCAGCCCGGGCGAATAGCTCGTCGACGCGTGCACGACCCTGGAGCACCACGTTGTTGTCAACCACTTCCACTTCCACCACGGCCTTGATCTCGTCTTTCACTGCGCCTTCGCCTTCCTGCTCATGCACCACTTCATCCACGTCCATCTCCACGACGGCATGGCTGTCAACCTCCTCCACGGCATGGCCCTCCAGCACCCCGACTTGTCCTTCCTCCAACTTGGCCATCACCTATGTTCGTTTTATGAAGTATTGGGTTTGCCATGGCTGGGGCTGTGGCTTTTATATAACGGTACAGGGGTGTTTCTCCTCGTGTGAACAAAGCCAGGAATATGAACGTGAGTGAAGTCAATGAAGAAGAGGAAGGTGAGAGCACAAACACAGCAGCGATGCATGCAAGTCTCTTTTCACATGTGCATGCAATGAAACGGTTTTACACAGCCTAAAAAAAAGGAGAGAGAGGGAATGTGGTGCGGCTGGGAGTAATTCTAGGAGGTGAATAGTTAGACCATTAATTGAAACGGGCCTTATTTCATGGGTATTTTGGAACAAATAGTTTTTCACTAGGGGACTAGAATACCGGAACGGAGGGAGTACTATTCATGAAAAGTCTTTGCTTTACGATTCACTTGTTTACTCATGTCATTACCATTGTTTTGATCGCTGCATCCACTACATATGTTTACAAATAGTATGATCAAGGTTATGATGGCATGTCACTTCAGAAATTATCTTTGTTATCGTTTTACCTGCTCGGGACGAGCAGAACTAAGCTTGGGGATGCTTGATACGTCTCCGACGTATCGATAATTTCTTATGTTCTATGCCATATTATTGATGATACCTACATGTTTTATGCACACTTTATGTCATATTCGTGCATTTTCTGGAACTAACCTATTAACAAGATGCCGAAGTGCCAGTTCCTGTTTTCTGCTGTTTTTGGTTTCAGAAATCCTAGTAACGAAATATTCTCGGAATTGGACGAAACAAAGACCCAGGGGCCTATTTCGCCACGAACCTTCCAGAAGACCGAAGAGCATACGAAGTGGGGCCACGAGGTGGCCAAACCACAAGGCGGCGCGGCCAAGGGGGGGCCCGCGCCGCCTGTGGTGTGGGCCCCTCGTTAGCCCCCGACTCTGCCCTTCCGCCTACTTAAAGCCTCCGTCGCGAAACCCCCGATGCGAAAAACCACGATACGGAAAACCTTACCGAGACGCCGCCGCCGCCGATCCCATCTCGGGGGATTCTCGGAGATCTCCTCCGGCACCCTGCCGGAGAGGGGATTCATCTCCCGGAGGACTCTACACCGCCATGGTCGCCTCCGGAGTGATGAGTGAGTAGTTCACCCCTGGACTATGGGTCCATAGCAGTAGCTAGATGGTTGTCTTCTCCTCATTGTGCTTCATTGTTGGATCTTGTGAGCTGCCTAACATGATCAAGATCATCTATCCGTAATACTCTATGTTGTGTTTGTCGGGATCCGATGGATAGAGAATACCATGTTATGTTAATTATCAAGTTATTTCATATGTGTTGTTTATGATCTTGCATGCTCTCCGTTACTAGTAGAGGCTCTGGCCAAGTTTTTGCTTTTAACTCCAAGAGGGAGTATTTATGCTCGATAGTGGGTTCATGCCCGCATTGACACCTGGGACAGTGACAGAAAGTTCTAAGGTTGTGTTGTGCTGTTGCCACTAGGGATAAAACATTGGCGCTATGTCCGAGTATGTAGTTGTTGATTACATTACGCACCATACTGTTATCACCAGATTTTGGCTAGATCAGAAGGTGGGCCGTGATCGAGATGGGCTTGGAAGATTACACATGGAAGATCGATGAAACGGCCTTGCACGGAAAATTTGGGCTAGGTGGCCCATGTATCTTTGATTATAGTAGATTGTATCTAGATTAAAAGTTAGAGTTTATCTCGTGCACGGTTTAGTGCACGCCCACATTAGAAAGTCCGCTGGACTATAAATATGTACCTAGGGTTTATGGAATAAACAACAACCAACGTTCAACCACAAACAAATCTCGGCGCATCGCCAACCCCTTCGTCTCGAGGGTTTCTACCGGTAAGCGTCATGCTGCCTAGATCGCATCTTGCGATCTAGGCAGCACAAGCCTGCCTACGTTGTTCATGCGTTGCTCGTACTCGAAGCGTTTTTGATGGCGAGCAACGTAGTTATCTTAGACATGTTAGGGTTAGCATTGTTCTTCATGCTGCATGCTTTCGTAGTGCAACCCTTGCATGTCTAGCCGCCCTTACGCCTATCTTAGGCGTAGGGGCGGCACCCCGCTTGATCATAGTTTGGTAGATCTGATCCGTTACGATTGCTCCTTGTTCTACAAGGATTAGTTTAATATCCGCAATAGTTAGGCCTTACGAAGGGGGAGGATCCAGCGGCACGTAGGGTGTCGTTCGTTGGCCCTAAGCAGGATGTTCCGAGGATCAACCTCGTGTTGGTTTTTAGGCCTTGTTTAGGATCGGCTTACGATCACCGTGCGTGGCCGCGAGGCCCAACCTGGAGTAGGATGATCCGATTATGCGGTGAAAACCCCACATCGTCGTAGATCTCATTAGCTTTACCTTGATCAAGCGGGACCACCATATATTCGGACACCTCGTCCGAATCATGGGTGGATCGGCTCTTTGAGCCGATTCACGGGATAACCCGAGAGCCGATCGAGGCTCGTATTTAACGTTTACGTGTGTGCCCCGCAGGAAACTAAGCGAGGCATCATCCACACCTTCCCGACCGGGTATAGGTCAGGTGGCACGCCCTTGTGATAAACATCGGTGCGTGCGACCAGGAGGCTTTGCGGGCCGTCGCTCAGAGGGACTAGGGCCAGCCGCAGCCCTAGTTGTTCCCGGCTCTACGGTGTTGCTCGTCTCTACCCGCCGGTGGGTTTCTGACGTCAACACATTCTGGCACGCCCGGTGGGACCGTCGACGACATCCACGACGTCGCCATCTACATCCAAGATGGCGGAAGACACTCCGGTCACATACGCGGATCTGCCTGATGAGCTCAAGAAGAAGCATGACGAGATCAAGGCAACCCTCGAAGCCGAACTCATCGGCTCCTTCCACCGAACCCGCTCCCATGGCGTCGGGTGGAAGGGTTTCACAACCGAAGGCGCGCTCGATGGAGTGGACCTGTCCGCCCCGTCGGAAGAACGCACCAGGTCGCCGCGGCAGGAGATCAACTACATGGTGGCTCATTCGCTGCACCGCCACTCGAGAGCCCGGTGAACACCTTGGAGCGTGTCGCTCTGCGCGTCGTTCAGGAAATCATGAGTCACCGGTACTCCCCGTCGGGACCGGCTCTGGGGACTTTCAAAGGAGAGATGCCGCTCCAGCCCCAGCCGTTCGCATGGGTAGCACCGGAACTACCGAACTCATCGGCATACGTCGTCTACAAGATTGGTGGTGATCCTAGTGACTACCAATTCCTGCCTGAGCCACCCAAGGAGGTCCCGCACGGATACGCGTGCGCATACGTGCCAGACAGCAACGCCTTGGCACTCTCGAACCAGGCTGCAATAACAGCGGCCTCTGGAACGGCAGGAGGAACGTCGGAGCCGATCCCGAGAAGCGGTCGTGGCTGGCTAAGTACGCCGCCCCGACAAACCTCCAAAGCCCAGCTCCTGCAGATTGGCTTAGAACCGGAAAAACAAGCATGGCTGGTTAAGTATGCCACCCCGGCGAATCTTCGGGGTTCGACACTTTCAGCCATCTCGGCGGATCAGATTTGTGCAATTCTGAAAGATCAGTTCGGCATGATGCCGAAAAGGAAGGCGTTCGGCTACACCAAGCCGTACCCCAACAGCTACGAACTGATCCCGCTGCCACCTAAATATCGGCTCCCGGACTTCACAAAGTTCAGTGGATCAGACGGGTCCAGCCCCATCGAGCATGTGAGCCGATATTTGGCACAGCTGGGCACGATCTCAGCGTCAGATGAGTTGCGCGTGAGGTTCTTCTCGCAGTCCCTCACAGGATCGGCTTTCGGGTGGTACACATCGCTACCACCGAACTCCATCCAGACCTGGAAGCAGTTGGAAGAGCAGTTCCATGAGCAGTACCATTCAGAAGCTTCCGAGTCTAGCATTGCCGATCTAGCACAACTACGTCAGAAGCGCGGAGAAACTGTAACAGAATACATCCAGCGCTTCAGGAATCTTAGGAACCGATGCTTTTCGGTTCGTATAAATGAGAAGGAAGCAGTCGAGTTGGCGTAGCAGTGCCTTGCAACACAGCTCAAGGACACGGCCTCCCAAGCAGATTATCCTCGCCGGCGCACATGGTTCGAAACTTTCAAGCATATGAACAGCGCCACCCGGACTCTGTACCAAGACAAGTTCAAGCGTGCAGTAGCCCTGGTCGATGCAGAGGAAGACGAAGTTCCTGCGGGAGACCAAGAAGTAGCAGTGGCTGAGTGGACTCGGGGAGGAACCCCCGTGTCCTGCAAATGGGTAAAGCCACCAGGCCCGCCCAGGGGATTTGATTTTGACGTGACCAAGACTGAACAAATCTTCGACCTCCTACTCAAGGAAAAGCAGTTGAAGATACCTGAAGGTCTCAAATTCCCCACGGCGCAAGAGCTGAATGGAAAGCCATACTGCAAATGGCATAACTCGCTCTCCCATGCCACCAACGACTGCAGGGTGTGGCGTCAGCACATCCAAGCGGCGATAGAGAACGGGCGTCTAATTTTCAACCAGTACGCCATGAAGGTCGACACACACCCCTTCCCCGCCGTAAACATGGTGGAGTATGCTTGCCATGCAGGGTGCCAGCCGGGTTCCTGTGCAATATCAACATGGTAGATCTTGGACACCACGCTGGCAAGGATGGAGATGAGGGCAGCTGCTCTCATAGCAAAGATACAGAGGAAGCCGCTCCACGCGATCGGCTCCGCCAAGACGGCAAACGCTACGTCACAGAGGGAGAAGTGAAGAACATAAGATATCAGCGACCTCTCTCTGATCACCTCCTCAACAAGTATGTGGGTCAGTACGACCAACGCCGGCGGTCCAGCGATGATGATGAAAGAGTTCGTCTGGCCAGAGAAGCCAGAAGACATCGTCGGCAAAATCGCGATGAGGAGGAGCACGAGCGTTGTGCCAAGGGAAAGGCAAGGGAGCAAGATGACGAGGACAGGCACTGGGATTGTCCTTTCTTCAGGCACTGCTGGGATTCAGGAATGAGCCGATTGCCAACAATCGGCAATTGCCCAGAATGCAACCGGAAGAAGAAGGAGACCGCCAACGTGTCCGTGTTCGAGCGCTTAGGACCTCTCCCGCCACAGAGCAAACGAGCTGAGTCCCCTCGGTTGGAAGATCTCGAAGATTCAGAAGACGAGGGGGAAGAAGAAGACAGGTACCACCGGCCAAGGTGGTGCCCTGACGGACTCAGCCGTTCCCAGAAACGCAGGGTTCAACGATTGCGCGGCCTGGAAGAAGCCGAGAGGTTATACTTGCATACATTGAGGAAGGCAAGGCCTGATCCGGCTGCAAAGGTTCAGCGAACCCTGGATGAAGAGGGTCGTCCACGGAAAATGGAGTGGCGCCCCAAGCAAAGGAAAGCCGATGATGAAGCATCGGCCGGCACAAACATGGTGCTCGTTCTTCCGGCAGAGCTTAGCGCTCCACGATCACACGATGCATTCAAGGTGGGCGACAGCAAGCGTGCCAACATGATGAAGTCAGAGATTGGGCTGGTCTTATCTACCGGCCTGAACGAGTAGCAAGAACACGTCAATGAGCAAACATGGCGAGGCTGATCCTTGTGATCGGCCCCAAAAATTTATGAAGGGACATCACAAAACCTTCGCTGAGCAAACAACGTGGGGGCCGATTCCAGCAATCGGCCAAAATTATCCTCACCCACCATTTTGTCTGGGTTCAACGTGTTATCCAACAGAGCCGATACCATCAATTCTCTTGACAGAATCGGCTCGGGGGGGCACCCAGGTGGATAAAATACGGGGATATGCAACTAGAAGCGTCTCATCCTTTGGTGATGAGTATTGGAATATGGGGGCCGAGGCACTAGTCGGCCGTAAAAAAAAAAAACAAACATCTGAAAATTCGAAAATTCGGCTCAGATTCGGCTCGGGGGAGGCATATAATCAGCAGATGAAAACACGGGCAAGGAAATGTCAGGAGCCGATGGAAAATCATCGGCCAGTAAAAAAAAAATCACAAAGGTAGCAAGTACAGCAAGACCCAGTCCACCGAAACATCATCTGTCTCTGAAGGCCCTACTGAAGAAACACGTCGAGCGCGAGAACGGCGTCGACACGGATGCGATCTGCCTCAGCAATCTCAGCCTGGTCATCCTCGTCCTTACCCGTCACCAGCTGATTGCTCAGGGTACGGATTTCAGCCAGATCGGTCTTCAGATCGGCTGTGAGGCCTCTCGCTTCGTCTTGAGAACGGGCAACAAGGGCTTCCTTGTCTTGGATGAGCTGTTTAGTCACCCTTACCTTCTCTTCAAGATTCTCCAGCTCCTTGCGCAGGGTCTCGAGGTCGGCGCGAGTGACAGAAGTGTCCGTCGTGGCGTCCAGAGCAGCCTTCTTCTCATTGAGCCGTCGACACTTTTCGGCAATATCGGCTCTCAGCGGAAGTTGGGAGTGGCGAAGAGTAATCCTTTGGCGAGCCGTTTGCACCCTTGACTTGAAGGCCGACAAGGTAACGGCGGGCCAGAGCTGCACTTGCAGGGTCATAGGGAGATGAGGCCGGATATCCTCGAAGATGCTTTTGGCCTCCTCGGAATTCTCAATCAGAATCTCAGTTGAGGCAGAAAGCAAGTCTTTGAGACGCTGGAGTTGGCCACGGACCGTACTAGGGCTCGGCTCTCCACTTGCCTTGGAAGAGGTTGGTTCGATGGATTCTGGGTCGAACGTAAGCAAGCTCGAGAGATCACAACCCTGATAAGGTAGACAAAGTGAGTTTAGCAGGCAATGGGGAAATTGATGGAGCCAAGGAGGGGAGACATACCTCTCCCAAGGAAGGAGGAGCAGCCGACGCAGTAACAATCGGCTCTTCTGTGAACTCAGGTGGGTCAGCCACTTGGGCAGCTACTATCGTCGGGGTAGCTAGATCCAGAGTAGCGGACGGCCTCGGTACCTCCTCAACGTCTCCGCTAGAAGTTCCCGCGGCCTGGAAGAGGAAGTGATTAGCCGATCCAAATGACAACGGGATAGCATGAAAGTGTGACCAAGAAGATAATTACATCTGAGACCTCCTTGCTTGATGAAGAGGCTCGTGGGTTCTTACGAGCCCTTTTGACACAGCGGTGCTTCGTGCGTAACCCCGATCTGGTCGGGGCCTGGGAGGCAGGGGATTCAGTGATCGACCTTTTCTTGGAAGCCGGCGCTGGCGAAGCCGTCTGACTCTGGGTAGTGGACCTCTCGGAATCGCCCGAGCTCGAGTCTCCCTGGCTGGTTTCTTCGGCCCCGCTGGAGGATCCTTCGATGGAGGCCTGTAGGAAAGGATACAAGCGGGTTATAAACAAAATTTTTGAAAGCGGACAAACGCCTACAGGGTCTGAATCAACTTACACGCAAGCTTTCTTGAACCAGAGCTTTACGCTTCAGAGTTTTCCTGGCCGCCACCTTCCTCACCGCCGTCCTCGCCTGAGTCGAGGCTCGGGGGGCAACTGGCCCTGAAGATGCTCTACTCTTCGGAGCCGATTTCGGTGAAATCGGCTGACCCTGCATTATGACTTTCTTCAGGGGTGGCGAGCCCTGGCAGAAGAGAACCACTGGTGCCGGAGGAAGAAATACGAAAGGGGAACCGTCGGCTTGTGTAGGAGCCGGGCCATCTTGTTGCTGCTAGGAGAAAGAGTCAGGTCACACACAATCACCATAAGGCAGTTACAAGAAATGCTTAAGTAACGGTACCTGGTCGGCAGGGGGATCATACTCGGTGTCAAGCTCCTTCAGCAGCGGTCCTAGGGCCCTCCTGAAGACGTGGGTCTTCCACATAGACCACCAGGTTTCAAAACCATCGGTAGTGAAGGAGAAACGGAGGTCATGGGGAATTGGTATGGCCAAAGCGTCAAAGAAGGTATAGCACCTTTGGGCAGTGAGGATGTCAGGCAGTTCAGCTCTGCTTGCTGTCAGGTGGTGTAAGAAGAAGTGTGGAGGCACCTGTCCAAGACCAAGCTGTCGGGCTGCTACTACTGGTTGATAGCACTCATAACCAGGCTTGATGATCCGGTTCGAGGTACTCATGCCAACAGGGAGGAAGCAAGGACGAATCCTGAGGGAGTACAAGTGCTGTGCGCTGGCGTCATCGGCGAAGTCATCCAATCGGAAAGAGACAGGGTTCTCAAAATTTCCCGATTCAGTGTAAGGGTGGAACAGGGGGTTGTCCAAACCTTGGAAGAAAATCTTAAACCACCCTGCTGCTTCCTTGGGGATCAGCCTGCTGCCCGGGAGACCATACAGGGCTTGGCCGTAGCTGGTGCATCGGATTTCCTTTCCAGTTGCATCTGGAAAGGTGCAGGTGGTCAGCGATGGGAAGTCTGGGATTTGGTTTTGGAAGTATAATTGGGCCCACAACTGAATGAACCACCAGGGGCCGCCAGTTTTAACTGTTTTGCGAGAGAACAGTTTGACAGACATCAGCTGAAGGGATCGATAAATCTCTCCAAGGAATAGTTTGCCTAGGCCGAGTTGGGTGCCTTTAGCGAGTTCATAGGCCAGGGAGAGGTAATTCTTGGTGGGAGCAAGTGATGGACCGCAGAATATGAAGTGCTCCGGCCGGAAATTCGGAAAGGCCGTGTGCTCCCTCTCTCGTCACGGGGCCTTTGGTTTTCATATAGCGATTGAGATAGGCACCCCGACTGGTACACTCTTTTTTAGAGGAGAGAGTGAAAGGGACTTTTGGCAGCTTGAATGCAGAAGGGCTGGGGGATGCAATGTCTAGCCCTGTGATCATGGCCACATCCAGCAGGGTCGGAGTCATAGGGCCATGACCAAACATGAAACAGTTCAGTGCATCAGACCAGAAGTAGCCGATGGTTTTCAGGATGTTCTCATTCTTCTCGAGAGGAGATAGCGATAATGACAGGGCATCGGCTATCCCTATGGTTTCCCAAGTGGCATAGTGGGATTTTGATACCCTATTATACCATGCCACCCAACCTTCAGGGGGATTAGGCCAGGCTCGCAGGCAGTCGGCCCAGGAAGTCGAATCTAGGTTCCGGCTCACAAAGGGGATTCCGTTAGCTTCGCACGAAATCAACAGGGCGGGGCTCTCGGAAGAACGAGGACCGAGGCACATCGAATTTGCGAGAGAAGGATGTGGCGGAAGAATGTCTGAAACCTAAATTAGTAGCGGAGCGAGGCATTAATTCAGGTGTTTGCATTAATCCCATGTCAAGTCAAACGGCGAGAAGAGGTGGAGGATTACCTTCAGTCCGGAAACCGTGGTATCAGTATTGGATGATTCCGCCATGAGATGCGTTGAAGAAATTGGAAGCAGCGCGGTCGAGATCTGTGTAGGTGGTGGTGGATTGGAACTGCTCAGGCGGTGTTTTGGGGATCTGACTCTGTCTTTCCAGATGGAGGTCGCGGGTTACCGTTTGGAAGGGCGGCTAACTCGACGTTACCCAGTGTGTTTATGAGAGAGACCGATGCGATGCCATCGGTGCTTTTGTTGGAGATCGTGTGACTTTGACTATCGGCAAAACGATTGACTGGAAACGCTTCTCCAGTAACAAAGGAGGGTTTTTAATAAAGAGCCGATTGCTTGCATACCACTGATGCCATGTCACTAATCCTCGCTGCCCTCATTATCGGCATCATAGCTGTCACCAGCGCTACTTCTGGAGAACTCCTCCTCACTGCAAAATATGAGGAGACAAGATAATGAAAGGTACTGCAACGGTGATGCCACGACATGACCCGACGAGAAAGAGCATAATGATTTTGGAAATGTCATTCCCAAAACCAGGGGGGCATGTGTTATCACCAGATTTTGGCTAAATCAGAAGGTGGGCCGTGATCGAGATGGGCTTGGAAGATTACACATGGAAGATCGATGAAACGGCCTTGCACGGAAAATTTGGGCTAGGTGGCCCATGTATCTTTGATTATAGTAGATTGTATCTAGATTAAAAGTTAGAGTTTATCTCGTGCACGGTTTAGTGCACGCCCACATTAGAAAGTCCGCTGGACTATAAATATGTACCTAGGGTTTATGGAATAAACAACAACCAACGTTCAACCACAAACAAATCTCGGCGCATCGCCAACCCCTTCGTCTCGAGGGTTTCTACCGGTAAGCGTCATGCTGCCTAGATCGCATCTTGCGATCTAGGCAAAGACAAGCCTCGCCTACGTTGTTCATGCGTTGCTCGTATCGAAGCGTTTTTGATGGCGAGCAACGTAGTTATTTTAGACATGTTAGGGTTAGCATTGTTCTTCATGCTGCATGCTTTCGTAGTGCAACCCTTGCATGTCTAGCCGCCCTTACGCCTATCTTAGGCGTACGGGCGGCACCCCGCTTGATCATAGTTTGGTAGATCTGATCCGTTACGATTGCTCCTTGTTCTACAAGGATTAGTTTAATATCTGCAATAGTTAGGCCTTACGAAGGGGGAGGATCCAGCGGCACGTAGGGTGTCGTTCGTTGGCCCTAAGCAGGATGTTCCGAGGATCAACCTCGTGTTGGTTTTTAGGCCTTGTTTAGGATCGGCTTACGATCACCGTGCGTGGCCGCGAGGCCCAACCTGGAGTAGGATGATCCGATTATGCGGTGAAAACCCCACATCGTCGTAAATCTCATTAGCTTTACCTTGATCAAGCGGGACCACCATATATTCGGACACCTCGTCTCGAATCATGGGTGGATCGGCTCTTTGAGCCGATTCACAGGATAACCCGAGAGCCGATCGAGGCTCGTATTTAACGTTTACGTGTGTGCCCTGCAGGAAACTAAGCGAGGCATCATCCACACCTTCCCGACCGGGTATAGGTCAGGTGGCACGCCCTTGTGATAAACATCGGTGCGTGCGACCAGGAGGCTTTGCGGGCCGTCGCTCAGAGGGACTAGGGCCAGCCGCAGCCCTAGTTGTTCCCGGCTCTACGGTGTTGCTCGTCTCTACCCGCCAGTGGGTTTCTGACGTCAACACATACTTAATGCAATTGTCTGTTGCTTTGCAACTTAATACTGGAAGGGGTTCAGACGATAACCTGAAGGTGGACTTTTTAGGCATAGATGCAGTTGGATGGCGGTCTATGTACTTTGTCGTAATGCCCAATTAAATCTCACTATACTTATCATGCCATGTATGTGCATTGTTATGCCCTCTCTATTTGTCAATTGCCCGACTGTAATTTTTTCACCCAACATGCTTTTATCTTATGGAAGAGACACCTCTAGTGAACTGTGGATCCCGGTCCATTATTTTAATACTGAAATACAAATCTGCTGCAATACTTGTTTTACTGTTTTCTCTGCAAACAATCATCTTCCACACAATACGGTTAATCCTTTGTTACAGCAAGCCGGTGAGATTGACAACCTCACTCGTTTCGTTGGGGCAAAGTACTTTTGTTGTGTTGTGCAGGTTCCACGTTGGCGCCGGAATCTCCGGTGTTGCGCCACACTACATCCCGCCGCCATCAACCTTCAACGTGCTTCTTGACTCCTACTGGTTCGATTAAACCTTGGTTTCTTACTGAGGGAAACTTGCCGCTATGCGCATCACACCTTCCTCTTGGGGTTCCTAACGGACGTGTCAACTACACGCATCAGTATTGAATATGTACTTATGCACTTTATCTCTTATTAAGTTGCTTGTTGTGCGATAACCATGTTTCTAGGGACGCCATAAACTACCCTTTGTTGAATATCATGTGAGGTGCTATGCATGTCCGTCTTGTCTGAAGTAAGAGAGATCTACCACCTTAATGGTTGGAGCATGCATATTGTTAGAGAAGAACATTGGGCCGCTAACTAAAGCCATGAATCATGGTGGAAGTTTCAGTTTTGGACATATATCCTCAATCTCATATGAGAACACTAATTGTTGCTACATGCTTATGCATTAAAGAGGAGTCCATTATCTGTTGTCCATGTTGTCCCGGTATGGATGTCTAAGTTGAGAATAATCAAAAGCGAGAAATCCAAAATGCGAGCTTTCTCCTTAGACCTTTGTACAGGCGGCATGGAGGTACCCCATTGTGACACTTGGTTAAAACATGTGTATTGCGATGATCCGGTAGTCCAAGCTAATTAGGACAAGGTGCGGGCACTATTAGTATACTATGCATGAGGCTTGCAACTTGTAAGATATAATTTACATGATACATATGCTTTATTACTACCGTTGACAAAATTGTTTCATGTTTTCAAAATAAAAGCTCTAGCACAAATATAGCAATCGATGCTTTCCTCTTTGAAGGACCATTCTTTTACTTTTATGTTGAGTCAGTTCACCTATCTTTCTCCACCTCAAGAAGCAAACACTTGTGTGAACTGTGCATTGATTCCTACATACTTGCTTATTGCACTTGTTATATTGCTTTGCATTGACAACTATCATTGAGATATACATGTTACAAGTTGAAAGCAACCGCTGAAACTTAATCTTCCATTGTGTTGCTTCAATGCCTTTACTTTGAATTATTGCTTTATGAGTTAACTCTTATGCAAAACTTATTGATGCTTGTCTTGAAGTACTATTCATGAAAAGTCTTTGCTTTATGATTCACTTGTTTACTCATGTCATTTACATTGTTTTGATCGCTGCATTCACTACATATGCTTTACAATAGTATGATCAAGGTTATGATGGCATGTCACTCCAGAAATTATCTTTGTTATCGTTTACCTGCTCGGGACGAGCGAAACTAAGCTTGGGGATGCTGATACGTCTCCGACGTATCGATAATTTCTTATGTTCCATGCCACATTATTGATGATATCTACATGTTTTATGCACACTTTATGTCATATTCGTGCATTTTCTGGAACTAACCTATTGACGAGATGCCGAAAGGCCAGTTCCTGTTTTCTGCTGTTTTTGGTTTCAGAAATCCTAGTAACGAAATATTCTCGGAATTGGACGAAATCAACGCCCAGGTTCCTATTTTGCCCGGAAGCATCCAGAACACTCGAGAGCCACCAGAGAGGGGGCACAGGCCCACCAAACCCTAGGCCGGCGCGGCCAAGGGGGGCCCGCGCCCCCCTATAGTGTCGGCGCCCCTTCGACCTTCTGGCGCCGCCTCTTCGCCTATATAAAGCCCCTCGACCTAAAACCTCGATACGAAAAAAGCCACGGTACGAGAAACCTTCCAGAGCCGCCGCCATCGCGAAGCCAAGATCTGGGGGACAGGAGTCTCTGTTCCGGCACGCCGCCGGGACGGGGAAGTGCCCCGGAAGGCTCCTCCATCGACACCACCGCCATCTCCATCAACGCTCGTTGTCTCCCATGAGGAGGGAGTAGTTCTCCATCGAGGCTCGGGGCTGTACCGGTAGCTATGTGGTTAATCTCTCTCCTATGTGCTTCAATACAATAATCTCATGAGCTGCCTTACATGATTGAGATTCATATGATGATGCTTGTAATCTAGATGTCATTATGCTAGTCAAGTGGGTTTTACTTATGTGATCTCCGGAGACTCCTTGTCCCACGTGTGTAAAGGTGACAGGTGTGTGCACCGTGTGGGTCTCTTAGGCTATATTTCACAGAATACTTATTCAACCGTTATGAATGGCATAGTGAAGTGCTTATTTATATCCCTTTATGATTGCAATGTGTTTTGTATCAAAATTTATCCATGTGCTACTCTAGTGATGTTATTAAAGTAGTTTATTCCTCCTCGCACGGTGTAATGGTGACGAGTGTGTGCATCCGTGTTAGTACTTGGCGTAGGCTATGATTATGATCTCTTGTAGATTATGAAGTTAACTATTGCTATGATGGTATTGATGTGATCTATTCCTCCTACATAGTGTGAAGGTGACGATAGTGCATGCTATGTTAGTACTTGGTTTAGTTGTGTTGATCTGTCATGCACTCTAAGGTTATTTAAATATGAACATTGAATATTGTGGAGCTTGTTAACTCCGGCATTGAGGGTTCGTGTAATCCTACGCAATTAGTGGTGTTCATCATCCAACAAAAGAGTGTAGAGTATGAATTTATCTATTATGTTATGTGATCAAAGTTGAGAGTGTCCACTAGTGAAAGTATGATCCCTAGGCCTTGTTCCTAAATACTGCTATCGTTGCTTGTTTACTTGTTTCTACTGCGTTACTACTCGTCTGCGTTACTACTTGCTTGTTTACTTGTCCCGGGCAAAGCACTTTTCCGGTGCCGTTGCCACTGCTCATACTTATTTATACCACCTGTATTTCACTATCTCTTCGCCGAACTAGTGCACCTATTAGGTGTGTTGGGGACACAAGAGACTTCTTGCTTTGTGGTTGCGGGGTTGCATGAGAGGGATATCTTTGACCTCTTCCTCCCTGAGTTCGATAAACCTTGGGTGATCCACTTAAGGGAAACTTGCTGCTGTTCTACAAACCTCTGCTCTTGGAGGCCCAACACTGTCTACAAGAATAGAAGCACCCGTAGACATCACTCTCCAGTTCTCGTAAGCCCAAGGTATAAGGAGCTAATGCTACTCTATATAGCCGCAACTGTTCAAGTCGTCAGTTCTGTCCTCATCGTTGAACGAGAAGAAGAAGGAAGAGTACATGGCGTACAATGTCCCATTTATTACCGCAGTGAGGTACTCACACCCGCAAAACAACGATACCCTCACCATCAGAAGCCGGCGTATGCAGCATGGAGGGCAGCACGGAAACTACGGCATTACTTTGCAGAACATCCGATTGTTGTTTTCTTGTAAGCGCCATTGAAAAACATACTTACCAATCCAGAGGCGACATGCAGAGTATCTCAATGGGCTATTGAGCTAGCACCGCATGATATCTCTTATGTAATCGAACAGCAATCAAATCATAAATCCTTCCCGATTTCTTGGTCGATTGGATCCAGTCGCAAATCCCGGCAGCACCCGATATGTCGGGTTCATGGACGATGTATTTCGATGGGTCTAAGCGCAGTTCAGGTGCAGGAGCCGGAGTGGTGCTAATTTCGCCGCAAGGAGACAAAATGAGATATGTTCTAAGGATGAATTTCTCGTTACCAATAATGAAGCAGAGTACGAAGCATTACTACACGGTATGCGCATGGCCAAAGCATGTGGTGCTACTCGTTTAGATATCCACGGAGATTTGAATATTGTCGTACAGCAGTCGATGAATCTGTGTGATGCTATTAGCGACAACATGATAGCTTATCGCCAGATGTACCAATCAATGGAAGCTAAATTCGAAGGCTGTGAGTTAAAACATATCGGCAGAGACAGTAACGAGGAAGCCGATGCTTTGGCTAATATCGGTTCTACATGCTCTTCTATACCAGAAGGAGTCTTCTACGAAGTAATTACTCAAAGGTCTATTAAAGAAAAAACCTCGGCACCTCCAGAAACATCGGTTACTGACACGGGGGCTACGCCCCAAGAAGCTGCCGAAGATGTTACTAAAGGATCTAAACAGCAAGTCCTTCCTCTTGAGCCTTTATGAACTGAACCTTTCTTGGAATATTTGATGGAGCAGAGGTTACCATATGATCCAATAGAAGTAAGACGCATCGTGTGACGATCTAAAGCATTTATCGTGGTAGATGACGACCTCTATAAACGAAATATCTCGAGCATCTTTCAGCGGTGCATCGCCATCGACGATGGAAAGACTCTGTTGCGAGAAATACACGAGGGGACATGTGGTCATCATGCCAGTAGCAGAGCACTTGTGGCTAAAGCTTTCAGAGCTAGATTCTATTGGCCAAAAGCGGCAGCCGATGCAAGAGACCTAGTTTGAAAGTGCGCCCCTGCCAACGTTTTGCACCAAAGCCTCATGCACCTGCCACAGATCTAATGACAATACCTTTGGTCTGGCCCTTTGCGCAGTGGTGTCTAGATCAAGTTGGTCCACTACCGAAGTTATCACCCGGTGGTCATACTTATCTATTGGTAGCTGTCGATAAATTCACCAAATGGATTGAGGCAATACTACTAACCAATCAGACAGCAAAAACTGTTGTCAAATTCTTTAAAGGAATAACTTATCGTTTTTGTGTGCCTCACAGCATCATTACAGACAACGGAACCAACTTTGACTTTGAAGAATTCCACCACTTCTGCAATAGCAATGGTATCAAGCTCAAATTCACTTCGGTTGCACACCCTCAGACCAATGGGCAAGTGGAAAGGATCAATGGCCTAATATGCGATGGCATTAAAAAGCGCCTCACGGGTGCAGCTGGAGCTTGTGTTGAAGAATTACCATCAGTACTCTGGAGCTTGCGGACTACACCAAATAGGTCTATGCAATATACCCCATTCTTCCTCATCTACGGATTCGAAGCTATTTTACCTGCCGACGTTCGCTTTGAAGCACCTCGGGTAGCTTCATACAAAGAAGCGACTTCTGTCCAAGCACTGCAAGATGCCGTAGATCTTCTTGATGAGGCTCGAGACGTTGCCTTAGAACGAACAGCAGTATATCAGCAGGCGATACGGAATTATCACAACCGAAGAGTTTGCACTTGAAGCTTCAGCGTCGGTGATCTAGTACTACGATTGAAGCAAGACAGGACCCTGAAACTTGAATCTCCATGGGAACGACCGTTTATCGTCACTAAAGTCATACCAGGAGGAGCTTATCAACTCAAGAATCCTACTTCGGGAAAAGACGTCGATAACCCATGGAACGTTGCACACTTGCGACGATTGTATGCATAGAATTCGATATTTTTTCTTTCTTGCATTATGGCTTCCTAGCTAGTTACGAATTATGAATAAAACTTATGATCAGCTTATGCTGGCAATCCTAATTGCAAGAGCAAAGGAGGATGGTCAAGTAGGTGGTCTTTGATACGTCTCCGACGTATCGATAATTTCTTATGTTCTATGCCATATTATTGATGATACCTACATGTTTTATGCACACTTTATGTCATATTCGTGCATTTTCTGGAACTAACCTATTAACAAGATGCCGAAGTGCCGATTGCTCGTTTTCTGCTGTTTTTGGTTTCGAAATCCTAGTAACGAAATATTCTCGGAATCGGACGAAATCAAGACCCGGGTCCCTATTTTCACCGGAAGCATCCGGAACACCCGAGAAGGGCCGGAGGGGGCCACGAGGCCACCCAGACCATAGGCCGGCGCGGCCCAGGCCCTGGCCGCGCCGCCCTATGGTGTGGCCACCCCTTCGACCCTCCTGCGCCGCCTCTTTGCCTATATAAAGCCCCTGGATCAAAAACCCTGAGGAAAAAAACCACGATACGGAAAACCTTCCAGAGCCGCCGCCATCGCGAAGCCAAGATCTGGGGGACAGGAGTCTCTGTTCCGGCACCCTGCCGGAGCGGGGAAGTGCCCCCGAAAGGCTTCTCCATCGACACCGCTGCCATCTCCACCGCCATCTTCATCACCGCTCGCTGCTCCCATGAGGAGGAGTAGTTCTCCATCGAGGCTCGGGGCTGTACCGGTAGCTATGTGGTTCATCTCTCTCCCATGTACCTCAATACAATAATCTCATGAGCTGCTTTACATGATTGAGATTCATATGAGTTTTGTATCACCACTATTCTATGTGCTACTCTAGCAATGTTATTAAAGTAGTTTTATTCCTCCCGCACGTGTGCAAAGGTGACAGTGTGTGCACCGTGTTAGTACTTGGTTTATGCTATGATCATGATCTCTTGTAGATTGCGAAGTTAACTATTGCTATGATAATATTGATGTGATCTATTCCTCCTACATATGCATGAAGGTGACGAGTGTGCATGCTATGCTAGTACTTGGTTTAGTCTTTTGATCTATCTTACACTAAAGGTTACTAAAATATGAGCATTATTGTGGAGCTTGTTAACTCCGGCATTGAGGGTTCGTGTAATCCTACGCAATGTGTTCATCATCCAACAAAAGTGTAGAGTATGCATTTATCTATTCTGTTATGTGATCAATGTTGAGAGTGTCCACTAGTGAAAGTCTAATCCCTAGGCCTTGTTCCTAAATACTGCTATCGCTGCTTGTTTCTTGTTTTTACTGCGTTACTACTCGCTTGCGTTACTACTCGCTGCATTACTACTTGCTTGTTTACTGTCCCGGGCAAAGCACTTTTCCAGTGCCGTTGCTACTACTTATTCATACCACCTGTATTTCACTATCTCTTCGCCGAACTAGTGCACCTATTAGGTGTGTTGGGGACACAAGAGACTTCTTGCTTTGTGGTTGCGGGGTTGCATGAGAGGGATATCTTTGACCTCTTCCTCCCCGAGATCGATAAACCTTGGGTGATCCACTTAAGGAAACTTGTTGCTTGTTCTACAAACCTCTCGCTCTTGGAGGCCCAACACTTGTCTACAAGAATAGAAGCTCCCGTAGACATCAAGCACTTTTACGGCGCCGTTGCCGGGGAGGAAAGGTAAAAAGGCACTCATACTCCGGTTCCGAGTAACGAGTACTTTTACGGCGCCATTGTGTTTGTGCTCGAAGCTATTTCCTTTAGATCCTGCAATTGCATCTTTTTGTTTCTTGTTTACACTAGTTTGGCATAATGGACAACAATGAGCTTCTTATTCTATTTCCTGATTTAAAACATGGATTGTTTGATGCGAAAATTAAAAAACCTATGAAATCTTATTTGCATGCTTTGGTAGTAATATTAGTATGAACGCTTTGAACACCATTGTTGATAATAATATAGAAAGTTCTAAGCTTGGGGAAGCTGGTTTTCATGATCTTTTTAGTCCCCCAAGCATTGATGAGAAAATTTTCTTTGATGATACTTTGCCTCCTATTTATGATGATTATAATGATAGTGGTCTTTTGGTACAACCTACTATGGAGAGTAAATTTTATTGTGATTATACTATGCCTCCTACACTTGATGAGAATAATAATGATAGCTACTTTGTTGAATTTGCTCCCACTATTACTAATAAAATTGATTATGCTTATGTGGAGAGTAATAATTTTATGCATGAGACTCATGATAAGAATGCTTTATGTGATAGTTATATTGTTGAGTTTGCTCATGTTGCTACTGAAAGTTATTATGAGAGAGGAAAATATGGTTGTAGAAATTTTCATGTTACTAAAATGCCTCTCTATGTGCTGAAATTTTTGAAGCTACACTTGTTTTATCTTCCTATGCTTGTTACTTTGCTCTTCATGAACTTGTTTATTTACAAGATTCCTATGCATAGGAAGCATGTTAGGCTTAAATGTGTTTTGAATTTGCCTCTTGATGCTCTCTTTTGCTTCAAATACTATTTCTTGCGAGTGCATCATTAAAGCTGCTTGAGCCCATCTTAATGGCTATAAAGAAAGAACTTCTTGGGAGATAACCCATGTGTTATTTTGCTACAGTACTTTGTTTTATATTTGTGTCTTGGAAGTTGTTTACTACTGTAGCAACCTCTCCTTATCTTAGTTTTGTGTTTTGTTGTGCCAAGTAAAGTCTTTGATAGTAAAGTAAGTACTAGATTTGGATTACTTACGCAGTTCCAGATTTCTTTCTTGTCACGAATGCTGGGTCTAATTCTCTGTAGGTAACTCAGAAAATTATGCCAATTTACGTGAGTGATCCTCAGATATGTACGCAACTTTCATTCAATTTGGACATTTTCATTTGAGCAAGTATGGTGCCCTTTTAAAATTCGTCTTTACAGACTGTTCTATTTTGACAGATTCTGCCTTTTATTTCGCATTGCTTATTTCGCTGTGTTGGGTGGATTTCTTTGTTTCATTACCTTCCAGTAGCTTTGAGCAATGTCCAGAAGTGTTAAGAATGATTGTGTCACCTCTGAACATGTGAGTTTTTGATTATGCACTAACCCTCTAATGAGTTTGTTTCGAGTTTGGTGTGGAGGAAGTTTTCAAGGGTCAAGAGAGGAGGATGATATACTATGATCAAGAAGAGTGAAGAGTCTAAGCTTGGGGATGCCCCGGTGGTTCATCCCTGCATATTTCAAGAAGACTCAAGCATCTAAGCTTGGGGATGCCCAAGGCATCCCCTTCTTCATCGACAAATTATCAGGTTCCTTCTCTTGAAACTATATTTTTATTCGGTCACATCTTATGTACTTTACTTGGAGCGTCTGTTTGCTTTTGTTTTTGTTTTTGTTTGAATAAATGCTTGTGTGGGAGAGAGACACGCTCCGCTGGTTCGTATGAACACATGTGTTCTTAGCTCATAATATTCATGGCGAAGTTTCCTCTTCGTTAAATTGTTATATGGTTGGAATTGGAAAATGATACATGTAGTAAATTGCTATAATGTCTTGGATAATGTGATACTTGGCAATTGTTGTGCTCATGTTTAAGCTCTTGCATCATATGCTTTGCACCTATTAATGAAGAAATACATAGAGCTTGCTGAAATTTGGTTTGCATAATTGGTCTCTCTAAAGTCTAGATAATTTCTAGTATTGAGTTTTGAACAACAAGGAAGACGGTGTAGAGTCTTATAATGTTTACAATATGTCTTTTATGTGAGTTTTGCTTGCACCGTTCATCCTTGTGTTTGTTTCAAATAACCTTGCTAGCCTAAGCCTTGTATCGAGAGGGAATACTTCTCATGCATCCAAAATCCTTGAGCCAACTACTATGCCATTTGTGTCCACCATACCTACCTACTACATGGTATTTCTCCGCATTCCAAAGTAAATTGCTTGAGTGCTACCTTTAAATAATTCAAAATTTATCACCTCTGATTTGTGTCAATGTTTTATAGCTCATGAGGAAGTATGTGGTGTTTTATCTTTCGATCTTGTCATTTACTTCGACGAGACTTTCACAATGGACTAGTGGCACATCCGCTTATCCAATAATTTTGCAAAAAGAGGCGGCAATGGGGTTCCCGGCCCGATTAATTAACTTCCATTAATAATTCTCTTCACATGTTTTGCTACGATTCATCGGTAAGCAACTTAATTTTGCAAATAGACACTCCTTCATGGTATGTGATTGTTGGAAGGCACCCGAGGATTCGGTTAGCCATGGCTTGTGTAAGCAAAAGGTTGGGAGGAGTGTCATCCATAAATAAAGAAAAACTAAACTAAAGTACATGTGTAAACAAAAGAGAAGAGGGATGATCTACCTTCTTTGGTAGAGATAACGTCCTTCATGGGAGCCGCTCTTGAAAGACTGGTTGATGAGGTAGTTAGAGTGCCCACTACCATTCGTTGACAACAACAAACACCTCTCAAAACTTTACTTTTATGCTCTCTTTATGTTTTCAAAAACCAAAGCTCTAGCACAAATATAGCAATCGATGCTTTTCCTCTTTGAAGGACCTTTCTTTTACTTTTTATGTTGAGTCGGTTCACCTATCTCTCTCCACCTCAAGAAGCAAACACTTGTGTGAAGCTGTGCATTGATTCCTACATACTTGCATATTGCACTTGTTATATTACTCTATGTTGACAAACTATCATTGAGATATACATGTTACAAGTTGAAAGCAATTGCTGAAACTTTATCTTCCATTGTGTTGCTTCAATATCTTTACTTTAAATTATTGCTTTATGAGTTAACTCTTATGCAAGACTTATTGATGCTGTCTTGAAAGTGATATTCATGAAAAGTCATTGCTTTATGATTCGGTTGTTTACTCATGTCATTACCATTGTTTTGATCGCTGCATTCATTACATATGTTTACAATATGATCAAGTTTATGATGGCATGTCACTTCAGAAATTATCTTTGTTATCGTTTTACCTGCTCGGGACGAGCGAGAACTAAGCTTGGGGATGCTTGATACGTCTCCGACGTATCGATAATTTCTTATGTTCTATGCCATATTATTGATGATACCTACATGTTTTATGCACACTTTATGTCATATTCGTGCATTTTACGGAACTAACCTATTAACAAGATGCCGAAGTGCCGATTCTTGTTTTACTGCTGTTTTTGGTTTCGAAATCCTAGTAACGAAATATTCTCGGAATCGGACGAAATCAAGACCCGAGGTCCCTATTTTCACCGGAAGCATCCAGAACACCCGAGAAGGACCGGAGGGGGCCACGAGGCCACCCAGACCATAGGCCGGCGCGGCCCAGGCCCTGGCCGCGCCGCCCTATGGTGTGGCCACCCCTTCGACCCTCATGCGCCGCCTCTTCGCCTATATAAAGCCCCTGGATCAAAAACCCTGAGGAAAAAAACCACGATACGGAAAACCTTCCAGAGCCGCCGCCATCGCGAAGCCAAGATCTGGGGGACAGGAGTCTACGTTCCGGCACCCTGCCGGAGCGGGGAAGTGCCCCGGAAGGCTTCTCCATCGACACCGCTGCCATCTCCACCGCCATCTTCATCACTGCTGCTTGCTCCCATGAGGAGGAGTAGTTCTCCATCGAGGCTCGGGGCTGTACCGGTAGCTATGTGGTTCATCTCTCTCCCATGTACCTCAATACAATAATCTCATGAGCTGCTTTACATGATTGAGATTCATATGAGTTTTGTATCACCACTATTCTATGTGCTACTCTAGCAATGTTATTAAAGTAGTTTTATTCCTCCTGCACGTGTGCAAAGGTGACGATGTGTGCACCGTGTTAGTACTTGGTTTATGCTATGATCATGATCTCTTGTAGATTGCGAAGTTAACTATTGCTATGATAATATTGATGTGATCTATTCCTCCTACATATGCATGAAGGTGACGAGTGTGCATGCTATGCTAGTACTTGGTTTAGTCTTTTGATCTATCTTACACTAAAGGTTACTAAAATATGAGCATTATTGTGGAGCTTGTTAACTCCGGCATTGAGGGTTCGTGTAATCCTACGCAATGTGTTCATCATCCAACAAAAGTGTAGAGTATGCATTTATCTATTCTGTTATGTGATCAATGTTGAGAGTGTCCACTAGTGAAAGTCTAATCCCTAGGCCTTGTTCCTAAATACTTGCTATCGCTGCTTGTTCTTGTTTCTTGCGTTACTACTGCTTGCGTTACTACTGCTGCATTACTACTGCTTGTTTCTTGTCTGGGCAAAGCACTTTTACTGGTGCCGTTGCTACTACTTATTCATACCACCTGTATTTCACTATCTCTTCGCCGAACTAGTGCACCTATTAGGTGTGTTGGGGACACAAGAGACTTCTTGCTTTGTGGTTGCGGGGTTGCATGAGAGGGATATCTTTGACCTCTTCCTCCCTGAGATCGATAAACCTTGGGTGATCCACTTAAGGGAAACTTGCTGCTGTTCTACAAACCTCTGCTCTTGGAGGCCCAACACTGTCTACAAGAATAGAAGCTCCCGTAGACATCAGTCTTGTCCCACATTTAGTTGAGGGGAGAGTATCCATTCTAAAGTATGCAGATGATACTATTCTCTTTATGGAACATGACCTTCAGAAGGCAGGCTGTTAACATGAAGTTAATCCTTTGTATCTTTGAACAATTATCTGGCCTTAAGATCAATTTTCATAAGAGTGAGATTTTCTGTTTTGGAAAGGTGAAGGATGAAGAGAACCAGTATAAGCAAATATTTGGTTGTGAAGCTGGTTCTCTCCCCTTTCGATACCTGGGAATCCCAATCCATTATAGAAAACTTCTTAATAAGGAATGGAATCCAGTAGGGACCCGCTTTGAACGAAAGTTGGGCTGCTGGCAAGGCAAGTTACTCTCATACGGAGATAGACTTGTGCTTATTAATTCCATCCTAACTAGTCTTCCAATGTTTATGCTATCTTTTCTTGAAATACCTAAAGGGGTAAAGAAAAGATTAGATTTCTACAGGTCAAGGTTTTTTTGGCAAAATGAAGAGCATAAGCGTAAATATCGGCTGACTAGATGGAACATTCGACCTAAAGATCAAGGGGGTCTAGCGGTGGAGGTGTTAGATATAAAAAACAAATGCTTACTTAGTAAGTGGCTGTTTAAACTCTTAAACGAGGAAGGAGTATGGCAAGAGTTGCTGCATAATAAATATCTCCGGACTCAAACGTTGTCACAAGTGACGGCAAAACCCACCGATTCTCCCTTTTGGAAGGGGCTCATGGGAGTTAAGGATGAAATTTTCTCTCGGGGCTCTTTTAAAGTTGGCAATGGTCAATACACACGTTTCTGGGAGTACTTATGGTTAGGTGACCAACCGTTAGCTAAGCAGTACCCTTCGTTATATAACATTGTCCGCCGGAGAAACGTTCTGGTTTCGGATGTTCTAACGAGTAATCCTTTGAATATCGAATTTAGGAGAACTTTATCTACGGATAAATGGGAGGTTTGGCTATTACTACTTCAGCAGCTAATCAGGGTTAATTTGACGGAAGACCTGGATGTTTTTGTCTGGAATTTAACTACCACATGCGCATTTTCGGTAAAATTCATGTACGCAGACATGATGAATGGCCATACGGTTTTCTTGCGCAAATATCTTTGGAACATAAAGGTACCACTGAAGATTAAGATTTTCATGTGGTTCCTTTATAAAAAAGTAATTCTCACAAAAGATAACCTCGCAAAAAGAAATTGGAATGGTTGTAAGAAATGTGTTTTCTGTGATAATAATGAAACAATAAATCACTTATTTTTCGATTGTCCCTTCGCAAAGCTGATTTGGAGAACCATCCAATATACTTTTAATTTGCCTTCACCGGCCAATGTTACAAATATGTTTGGAAATTGGCTAAATGGTGTTGATAATATATCTAAAGGACAAATCCGAAAGGGTATTTGTGCCTTGATGTGGGCTATATGGAATTGTCGCAATGATATTGTCTTTAACAGAAGATCAAATGCTAATTTCTTACAGGTTATCCGTATGGTTACGCACTTGGATCCACGAATGGTCATACCTACTACCGGAGGCTCAGCGTGCGCATATGGATTCCGGATGCGGCCGTGCGGAGACGGTTGCTCGGGATATCTACAACCAGGGTGGCTGGCAGCCTACTAAGAGATTGCAACATGCATAAGAGTCTTTTCTTTTTTATTTTCCACTGGTTAATATTTGTGTACACTTTGTGTGATCCTTGAGTTGTATAACCTTTGAATGTTAAACTATGCAATAAAACGGCTGTGTGCATCAATTGATGCAGAGGCCGGGGCGAAGCTCCCATTTCGGAAAAAATGATCAGCTTATGTGATTATTTCTCGAGAAACTGTTTGGGAATCCTTTTTTATCGATTACGACTCCCATCGGGAGCACCAGTTAAACAATGCATCGACAGGCCACTCGGCAATACTCGGGGGCTGCAAGAATTGCTACAATATTATCGTTAACTAATACTCTCATCGGGAGCTATGGTTACCGAAATAATGTGGTCTTACCCAGCAACGCTCGGGGCTGCAAAGGATTATTACGATGTTAATATTAACTAATTCTTCCATCGGGAGCTATGGTTATTAATGTATAAGCATCCAACAAAGCAGAAAATATATAAGATTTCATTCAAGCCTCAAAATTTATGAGTGCTGCAGTCGATGGAAACAATACAACGTACAAAAGGCTCATACTGGTGCACCGTGTTACGAAGCAAAACAAAAACATACAATCGACTCTACAATTACTATGGGGTCGTCGAGTGAGCAAACTGACTTGATCACTTAGTGCCCTCGACAAAATATTTCGGATGGACTTACAGTTCAACAATTCATAATGATGTTAACGAAAGAGCATCAAGTGTATACAATATTAACTCCTTGCAACGCAAGGTCATCCTAAACTTGCACACCGTGCAAAAATACTAAAGAGATTTTTTTTTGTCACAGTAAGGTCTACTGATCTTCTTGATTCTTCAAATCCCTTTCGATACCTGCCTCCATTCTAGAAATAATAATGTGAGCAGAATGCCTAGCTATGGGATAATACTGATCTAATTTTACATTAGCATTTGCTATGGGATAATAAGAGCTTTTGGCTGGAGCTGAAGTTGCTCTTGCTTCTGTTTTAGCAGAAGAATTCAAAGAAATTTAGACTCAGGAAAAAGTCGAAGGAGTGTGCAATAAAGTATTCAATATACATTCTCAGAAGATAATCAACAGAAAACTCCCATCGGGAGCGCGCAAAGTATTTCGTTCAAAAGGATGTTAAGGCACTGGCAACAGAGCCAGCTTAAATTTGCTACAAATTAAAGATCAAATGTATTCAGGTTACAACTAAAAACTAATGAGCTAGGCTTAATCACTTTTGTGCTGATGGACTCGGTGCATTTTCGGATGCAGTTTTGTTCTTGTCCTCGTCAACTAATTGAAAGAGCCGATTGGCGCACAACACCGAAGATCGCTTGAAAGGGGTAAGGTCAACAAGGCAGCCATTATCATCTACTGTAAGCTCCTTGGAGAATTTCTCCAATTCGAAACTAAGTCCATGCCCCATCAGGAGTTGAAAAGTAAGGACTGCACCGTAAAGACGGGAGCGTCGCTTCAGTACCTCAATGGAGTCAGAAGACTCGATGAAGAAAGTCTCCACCATCTCTCCAAGGGTCTTGTTTTGATCCAACTTCGGGAACATCATCGAAAACAGTCTCGACAAAGCCCTCTTGGTTTTCTTCAAAAGATCTTGGAGTTGGTTGCTGGATTTAGTTGTAAATGACAAAGCATCCGACATTGAGTCCACTCGAAACTTGCTTCTACGATCGACAGGCATGTCGGCAGTATCTGGAAAATTATAAAAGCAATTCATCACATCAGGAAGATACTGCGAGAAGTATCATACAAGTATGAAGGAAAGTTACTTAGCAAACTCGTAATGGACTCTCGAAGGGCACCCTCTTTTTCATCGGCTTCAATGAAAGCCTTGTGCCGTGCCTCTTGATCGTCCTTCATCTTCTTCTTTAACGTCTTCAGCTCGTCCTTTAAGCATGTGTTCTCGCTTTGCGCCTTGGCTACTAGCTTGTTAGCTTCCAGCACTTGGTCTGCCGAAGCTTTAACAACTTTACGAAGTTGGACGTTTTCTGCTTCTAGTCGAATGAACTGATTAGCAAAATCTACCACAGCGTCAACTGTGGCATAAATTGGCTGCAGCAAAGGGATTAAAGAATTATGTCAGAATAAACAACGAGCGTATCTTAGCCTATATTCGGCTTCCTTCAAAAAGCCAATCATGAGTTCGGCGGCTAGTGGGTACTACGATTGGTTATCATATGTTGAAAAACAATATACTTACGTGATCATGCAAAGATGAAGGAGCGGAGGAACTCGTTGAAGGGTTAACCGTCGAAAGAGTAACCTTGGCTACGACTGTTCGTGGAGGAGGACTGACCATCCGATCAACCCCAGCAGTCTGAGGCATTGATTCCTTCGCAGATTCCGCTTTATCGGATAATAATTTTGCCCTCTTCGAGAGAGGGACTTCATCATCATCTTCAGAGTTGAACAAAATGAAAGTTAGTGAAGCCGAAAGAAGTTAAATACAAGTAAAAAGGAGTAAGAAGAAAATTACGATATTGATTCAATATTATCTTAATCTGCGAAGAGTTTTGATGGCCTTTTCGAGCTTGAGGAATCGAAGTATCTCGGGAAGGTAAAGGAGAGACAACTGTATTTGCATCATCATCATCTCATCCGCTAGGACTCGATTCTGTCGTCACTATCAAGTCTTCGTCGATCTTCCTTCGACGCATGGATTTAACATGAGCATCATCCTCGGGGACTTCGTCACCCGGAGCATCGCTATCATCAAGAATGTTCTGATCATCTTCAGTCTCTTCAGAAGCATCGTCATCTTCTGGAGCTACTCCATTTTCGGGTGTAGGTGGATAGCATTGAGCAATAGTAAAAGCCTGTCGAAAAAAGACAAAGAATCTTAGATTCAGAAACAAAAGTAACATCGGATGCAAAAACAAATAGAAATTACCTCAGAAGGGAGGTGCTTAAGATCAAGAGGAGGGCGAGCAGAAGTCATAACTATGGTATCCTTCTGGCTAAGGCAAGTCAGACGCCGCACTTCACTTCAAAGATCATCTTCAGATAAATCAGTTGGGCTGATCCTTGATGTGTCCGAGACACCAGTGTACATCCAGAGTTGATGAGCCCTTGACATCACTGGCTGCACCCGACGCTTCAGGAACACTAAGATCACTTCAGTGTCGCACGTCGTCTGACCGCCTGCATCCTTTAGATCCAAGACCTTTTTGTACAGATGGTCGGCTGTTGCGCTTTCTTCGGCAGTCAGAGTGTTTTGCCAGGATTTCTTCGACACGTCAGCGAGGACATCTTCGAATGGTGGTAGGTTGGAACGCCATCCTGGTACTGGAATGTGTCGAAGGTAAAACCACTTCTGCCGCCAGCCTTGGACTGAATCCCTCATCGGGAAGTTGAAGTAGTTGACCTCCTTCCTGACAACGAAGCCGACGCCACCAACCACGGGAGGTCCAGCATTGCCCTTATGGCGCTTAACATAAAAAAATCTTCCTCCACAAGCCCCAGTAGGGGTCGATGCCAAGGAAAGCCTCACACAAAGTGATGAAGATCGAGAGATGGAGAATGGAATTGGGAGTCAGCTGCCAGAGCTGAATCCCGTAGAAGAAAAGTAGAGAGCGGAGAAACTGGTGGGCAGGGAGTGAAAGCCCACGATACAAAAAAAGTGGCAAACATAACAGTAAAGCCTTTCAGGGGCTTTGGACGAGAGGCAGAACCTGGATGAACGAAATCAGATTCGACAGATGAGATGAGGCCGAGCGACCTCATCTTGTTCTCCTCACGCTTGGAGATGGTAGAAGCACTCCAGCCAAGGCCAACCCTGGCTGCGCCTGTGGTGGCACTGGAGCCGGCGGATCCCTTCTTCTTGCCCATGGTCGCTTAAGCTCGTGGAAGCAGAGGCAATGGCAGGGAGGAGGTAAGGGAAGAAGATGGGCAGTATGGAGGCGTAAAAAGTGAAAACATGAAAAGTTTCCACATTTATAACAAGGAGTAATTGGAGATCGTGGCGATTGTTTTGGCATCGTGGGATGATGGGCGAGAATCTAATCGTGCACGTGTCAACAAGGAGAGATAAACCGGCGGTCCATTACTCCCACTACATGCGGAAATCGAGGAGACGCCTCGGTCAACGCACAAGGACTAGTCATTTCCTAACTGACCGTGCAGAAGTAGGGTGGGCCCATCAGGTGACGTCCTGCCAATCGAACCACCGTAGTAACCACGACATCAATGATGTCATCAAAAGCATCGGCTCCACTAAAAGCATCCGAAGAAATCTACAGCATTCGAGTAGTACAACTTGAGTCTACACACGGTTGCAAGCATCCGTGCCTAGACTCGGTGGATACTCCCATCGGGAGCGCTGGTCGCGCACCCGATAAACATTGTGGACCCGAAGGTTTCAGAAGAACCGGAATCATGCCCGGGGACTTGATTCTGAGTAGAGTAATGTTGTTTAGCTGGGCACATTACTTAAATACATAGCGTGCTTTGAATTGGATTAATTATACCCGAAGTTATTGAAGATCCGATATACAAAAGATATCAGATGATTGCCATAGCTTGCAAAAACATATCAGCAGCTGAAAATATTCGAGTGGTACAACTTGAGTCTACACACGGTTGCAAGCATTCGTGCATCGACTCGGGGGCTATCCCATCGGGAGCGCTGGTCACGCACCCGATAAAAATGAAGCTTTTTCGAAGTATTCAAGGTCTTCCGAAGATTTATGGACGTTCGATAGAAGACAACTTTAGTCCCTGCCCGAAGCTTTACTTCGGCAAGTCAGTCGGGGGCTACTGATATGGACATTACCCTTCAGGTAACTTGTATTGTGCTACCACTTACGGCCCAACCAGGGGACCATGAAGATCATCCATTAACCAAGGTAGGCCGCCATGTCGGTTCCGAAGAAATATACTTGGCGAACATGGCATGAAGACGAAGAACAAGGAAAGTTTAGGTGTAGAACTCTTTGTAACCTAGTCGTACCCGGACAGATCTCTCGAGACCCGGATTACAATATAAGAGCCAGGAGAGGGTCTACCGAGGGACACACAATCAACTTAGCCATAACCACCGTAAGTCTAGAGCTAAGTCATACAAAATCTTAGCCTCTCGACGAGATCTTAGTCCAAGCCTTCGGCTGCCCCATTGTAACCCGATATTTTCGATAATCAAGATCAGACAAGCAGAAAGTAAGGGTTTTACCTCATCGATGGCCCCGAACCTGGGTAAATCTCACTCCCCGTTTGTTTGGTATCCGATGTCTCGTGTTAGCCTACAGGATTCCGTCAACCCTAAGCCCCAAAAGGTGGGCATTGCTGAGGAGTACCCTCGACACCATGGGTTTAACTGCCGGATGCAACTGTATGTAGCAAACACACACTCTGTTTTGAACAATTCTATAACTTGTTTTATAGCATATTCGGCATTTGTAGGGGCATGGAGGAAGAATATGTAGTTGATTCCAAAAACAAAGAATGAGTCCACTGATTGTTATATATGGTCCACTCCGCCTCATCTGGGGTCACATGCACTCCTGGAGAAAGCGTGGCACCATAGCGAAGGACAAGACATTAAATTGTTTGTCATGTGTGACTATGGAGGACTATGAAAGTGTTGTGCCCCCTTGATATGAATCCACCGGAGATTGAATTGAGCAATGAACTAGGTCATTGGTGCCAAGAACCAGAAGGGGTCGTTATGAATTTCAGCAACATCTCTATCGTTATTATCAACTGGAAAAACCTCAGGCTCTCGAAGGTGACGAAGAACCCTAGATTCTCTTCTCAGATACTCAACCAGACTCAGAATAACAAAAGTTACCACACCTCTGGCAATATGAGAAGAAACAACTAGGGTTGACTTACTTACAAAATCCTGATGCGCGCGGCGTAAATAGATTAGGGCTCGGCGCTGGCCGCCGGGAGAAAGAAATGAGATGGTCGGAGAACGGAGAAACTGAATATACCTAATCCATTCATAGAAAATAGAAAATTCATATAAAATCAAAATCACTATCATAGAACAAAGAGAAGGATATGGAAGGAGTTTGGTTTTCGAGGGGACTTTTCTTTTGGGGAAAATTTACAAGCGAGCTTGTTTTAGGTGGTGGATTGGATCACCAGGCCCAATACAATGGGTTTCCATTCACAAATTGGGCTAGACAAAAAATAATATTCGTAGAAGACTGCCGACATAGATTTTTGGATTGCTTGATATGAAAGTGATACCTTAATTTTATCTATGATAGTGATTTTTATTTTATATGAATTTTCCATGACAGTGAATGTACAATTTCATATGTATTTCTGGCGTTTGAGTGGCTTTGATGTTTGCCATTAAAATCATTGACTATTTTAGACTGTACTTGTTTTACAATATCCGAATTATATGTGGATTACATCTAAATTTGCTTGCTTGTGAGGTTAAACTACTATAATACACCTTGTATGTTTTGCCAAACATGGTAAAAGAAACAAAACTAAATTATGACAACATCTCAAAGACAATAATGTTGTACATGACTAAAGAAAATAATTGATCTTACACATAACCGTAATATTGGAACATTTCGTAGTCGATCATATTGTACAGGAATGAAGAAACATAACTTGGTAACCAGTGTTCGTGAACTTAACAATTAAATAATTAAGCTCCCCACTCATGTCCTAATTTTCCAGGAATAACCGGTAGCAGTGTTGGGACGAATCACATGGGTACTCCGGCATGTTGATCAAAAGTATTCTCATACTCTAGTGTTGAGCCTATGGCAGGACCTCCATCGATGTACATGGTGCTCCAATCTGGAATTGTCCATGGGTTTAACTGCCGGATGCAACTATATGTAGCAAACACACACTCTGTTTTGAACAATTCTATAACTTGTTTTATAGCATATTCGGCATTTGTAGGGGCTTGGAGGAAGAATATGTAGTTAATTCCAAAAACAAAGAATGCGTCTACTGATTGTTATATATGGTCCACTCCGCCTCATCTGGGATCACATGCACTCCTAGAGAAAGCGTGGCACCATAGCGAAGGACAAGACATTAAATTGTTTGTCATGTGTGAATGTGGAGGACTATGAAAGTGTTGTGCCCCCTTGATATGAATCCACCGGAGATTGAATTGAGCAATGAACTATGTCATTGGTGCCAGGAACCAGAAGGGGTCGTCATCAATTTCAGCAACATCTCTATCGTTATTTTCAAGTGGAAAAACCTCAGGCTCTCGAAGGTGACGAGAGCCTTCCGTCGAATTGATTGGAATGACGAAGCTGAATTCAACGGAGAGGGGGATTTGCAAGATTTTGAAGATGCATGCCATGGTGTCTTGCAAATTCCAAAGTATGCGCCCTCATGCATCTGGGGCCCACGTCCACATGTCTTCTAGTTCATTGTGATTTTTGAACCGTTGGGCTAAATTGGGACCAAATTGAGTTAAATTGACAAGTTTAGGGCAATGTTTCTTCAATTCACGAGTACTCTGGATTAAATTGAGGAGCTAATTACACCTCAGGTCCAGGAACTTGCACACAATGTGAAGCTTTGGTCGTAGTACTTGCAAAAGGTGATAACATAGTCAAGTAACTTGCAACGTACGTGAAGCTTTGGTCCTCGTAGTCGGACTGAGCCACGCTGGAGTCCGAATCGGGTGGCCAGGTGGTTTTTGTCGCGTTGGTCAATTTGCAAATAACCCCCTGGAAAGAATTCTTCAGTCATTTAAGTCCTCCCGCGCGGACGGCGTGGTGGTTAACTATTTTATTTGTTTTTTTTTTCGGAGCAAAGTTATCGGCGATGTTGTTCTTCGTCGTCGCAAACGCATTGCTCCTCCCGCCACTGCTCCCGCCATTGCTCCGCCGCTGCAGCAGATGGAGGCGCCGGAGATTCGGGAGAGGCTCTGGAAGGATGATCCGCCACCCTACGGTACGCCTCGCCGTCCTCGATCTTGTCTTCTCCCTCTGCTTTTGCTCCTCTGCTTCGTGGCCCGCGAAGCTGTTCTTGGTGAGGGTAAGGTAGAAATCGATTGAACCAGATTTTTTGCGACGAATCGATCAGTAATGAATGACAATGTCGTCTGAGGCAATTATCGTTCATAGGTGAGGTGTATTGAGGCAGTTCTTGCTTGTTGCAGTTAGGCGGAAAAGCGGACAGTAATCTCGTTCAATCCGAGAATATTGAGTTGTTTTGGTTAATTTTCTGTGATAGGTATGTTAGTTGATTCCTTTTCGTGGAGTAGGAGCAAAAAATTCAAATTTAGGCAGAATTGTGTAAGTGTTAACTCTGAAAATTTGGTGTTCATGGTTTCAGGTTTTTAGTTAAATTCAGTTAAGTTCGGTTAAGTGTTAACTCTGATAGCCAAATGGAGATAGAGATGAAGTACATTGCTAACACTCATATTACAAGAGGAACATTACAACATACATATGACATTGGAAAATGGAGATACAAGTGCAGGACAGAAAGTTCTAGGAATAGATAGCACATTACTGTTTCTTGCAACTCATGTTGTTGGACACCTTCTTTGCAAAGCCTTGGATGCCTTTCTTGATCTTGCACAACATGACAACAGCTATCATGGAATCCTCTTTTTTTAGGCACAAAGAAAGGATCAAATGGTAGTCTTCCAGGGTATTTAACAGCTTCATCTGCAGTAGAGCAATACACTCTAGGTTGGTTTGGTTGGGTTGGCTGAACTGAGGTTGTTATCTCAGACATCACATGCCTATTTGCAGGAGAGTAGACCATGCCATGACCTAGCTCTTCTAGGCCAGCTGCAACATCCACTTCTAGAGCTAGCCTATGTATCCTATTCCTCTCAGCTGCTGCCACCCTCTCCTCATCACTTCTTTTGTGGTAGACTAGAAATTCTTTCTCTCTTGTTCTATATTCTCTTGCACTAGCACTTGAGCTTAACCTTGGAACAGAGCTTCTTCTGGAACCAGTGCTTCTTCTTTTTTTGTCACTCCACTCAATGTGTTCCATGGTTGAGCTCAATTTGGCCAGGCAGCACATTGTGGCACCCATATTTAAGGTGGATGTGGCACGAACATGACAATGCACACACACAAGGCAACAATACTTTTAATGAGACAAGCAACGACAATTCAAATCAACTTGACATATCATTGTTGAATGATTCTTTGTCTTCTTATTTTTGCACTTACTAATCCAAAGCTTGCTCCAAAGTTGTTTTCTCTGGAGGTGTGCCACAATGGCTTTTTTTGTGGCCTTGCTGAAAAGTTGCAGTATGTGGATGACACTGTCTCTGTATTTAACAATCTGCTAATTGACAGTTGGAACAACTCAACCCTTGATCATATTTTGTGTGTGCTTGATTGTCTGAGGGATGATAAGCTTCATGTGTACTGGCTTTGCCCAGGTAAAGACCTGATTGATGGTTTGGTGCCTCTGGTTACTGAAGATGATTTGATAGACATGAAAAGGGAAGCAAAAGTTCATAAAACCCTGGTAATATTTGTTGATCACACAAATTTTATCAGGTTGATCAGGGCTGAGCTTGTTAGGGCTAGAGCAGCAATTGCTAGAAATGGTGTTGAACTCTCTGAAGAAGCAACATCAACATCAATTGTTGTAGCACAAGATCTTGGCCAGGAGTGTGTGCAGTGAGTCATGTGCACATGATTCAGACAGTGATAGCTCAACAGACTCTGAATTTTTTGAAAGTGACTACGATGCAGAATCTGGAGATGATGATCTGTTCTTGGACAATGTTGACACTGACTTGCATGACAAGAATGAGATTGTGCTTGCTGCTGACCTAGAAGATGATTCACAACTAGAAGACAGAGACCTTAATTTGGAAGAAGGAGAAAGACTGCAGCTAGAGTACAGGTTTGCAGCATTTAACCCAGTAGTGGACATGGAATCTCCTGTATTCAAAATTGGCATGAAATTTGCTAGCATTGAAGAGGCAAGCAGGCGAGTGATGCGTGTAATTGACACGTCCGTTGGGAACCCCAAGAGGAAGGTGTGATGCGCACAGCGGCAAGTTTCCCTCAGTTAGAAACCAAGGTTTAATCGAACCAGTAGGAGTCAAGAAGCATGTTGAAGGTTGATGGCGGCGGGATGTAGTGCGGCGCAACACCAAAGATTCCGGCGCCAACGTGGAACCTGCACAACACAATCAAAGTACTTTGCCCCAACGAAAGAGTGAGGTTGTCAATCTCACCGGCTTGCTGTAACAAAGGATTAACCGTATTGTGTGGAAGATGATTGTTTGCAGAGAAAACAGTAAAACAAGTATTGCAAGCAGATTTGTATTTCGAGTATAAAAGAATGGACCGGGGTCCACAGTTCACTAGAGGTGTCTCTCCCATAAGGTAAAAGCATGTTGGGTGAACAAATTACGATCGGGCAATTGACAAATAAAGAGGGCATAACAATGCACATACATGTCATGATAAGTACAGTGAGATTTAATTGGGCATTACGACAAAGTACATAGACCGCCATCCAACTGCATCTATGCCTAAAAAGTCCACCTTCAGGTTATCATCCGAACCCCTTCTCTACTACTTAAAAAGACTAAACTGGTTCCTTATCTCTACTACTTAAAAAGAAGGAACGCCCTTCTCCCTCAGTTTGATCGTCCTTTGGTCGTCCACCTCCCCTCCCTTCGTCGCCCACCCGCCTGGGCCAGGCATCAACATGGGCCGCCCGACTGGTGGCCCACCTGAAGCGACCAGAATTCTTGCCGTCGCCGGTCGCCCGACCTGATTTTACGCTCGCGCGAACGAGAGGCTCGAGAGAGCGAGAGGATGTAGGGTTCCGCCGCCGCTGTCTCCGTCCCTTGCTCCGGCCGTCCCTGCGATCCGGCGAGAATAAGCTTGTCCCGGTCCAGTAGAGATGCAAGGCCAGCCTCCTCCTGCGCTCTGAGGCACACACTCAAGGACCCGCACCCCGCCCCGGCGCCCCCATCCTTCTCCTTCGGGCTGCCATGCCCAGCGCCACTTCCTCCTCCAACGCCATCCATCGACTCCGTGAGTACGCTGCGATCCACGCGCCTCTAGATCCAAGCATCCCTGGCGATGGTACCCCTGTCGCCGCCGACATGGAGCCCAAGAAGCCCTCTACCGCATGGATCCGGTGCCATCGCCTCCCCCTCGACCATCGGTAATCCCCCTGCTTGTCCATGTTCACCACCGCCCGACGCCCTTCAAAGATCGTGACCAAGAGGAGCAGCACATACCCTCAAAAAAAGAGGAGCAGCACGGAGTCAATCTGGGCATGGAGGCCCAGATCCGACCCCCCTCCTCCTCCTTGCCCCTCTCTCTAATTCTTTCTCTCATATTGCAAATCAATTTCGTTCGTGTTTTAGCAAATCTGTAGCTATCAGATTATTTACCATGTAATCCGTTTTTCCGCAGTCAATTTTAGGTCACTGGATGCACGAATCGAATCATGGTTTCAGTGAATGGATGGGCGCTCGTCAGGCCACAACCGCCGGCGAGTCTGTCGTCGCGGACTTGACGGACTGCTTGGCGGGATCGGCGCCAGGTTCAGGTAGGTCGGCTTCCTAGCCTTCATCGTCACGTGGGGGCAGCTCAATCCTCAAGTCCCCATACGTAGCTGTGAATAAGGTAATTTCTAATCGACATCACTTGTGCGGTTTATTCTGAGAGCAGATGTACTACTTACCAGTGAGGTTTCAGTGTTAATTCTTTTGGGGACAATCACAATTGTTGCTCTCTTTCCCAGTTTCACTAACAAAGGTGAGCACTTCTACCTATATGCACATAGGGTTCGCTGATTCAGCTAAAGCAGATATTAGATTGGTTGTGAATCAGTTTTTTGGTATAATACTCACAACTGGGTGAATACCTAGAAGGTTGTTGTTTCCATTGACATTTCCGTCAAAAAAATTAATTGTACTACATGATATGAATTGATAATCAGAAGTTAAATAGTTTATCTTATCAGTAACTTTTACGATAATTCAAATGTGCAGATATATTTCATCTGATGCTTTCATAAATTCAATTATTGTAAATTCAATTATTGTATGTGGGACCATGGGTGCAGAACAACATGGTGGTCAGTATAATCGATGCCTTTTGTTTTATTCCTTTGCTGCAGACCAAAGTTTGCTTTCTTTTAACAAAAATATGTATTATTCAGGTATAATCATGGATGCTAAGCAATTTGAACTAATATATGCAATATCTAGCTGACAAACCTAAGGTCGTAAAAATGCTACTTTCATTTTGGTTAGATATATTTGTAACAAACCTATGGGAAAACAATTGGTAGTTCTCTAACTTTTTTTTGTGTGGAAATGCTCTTGTTACATATTAAGCTGCCAACTCCGAAGGTTGATTGAAAATATTCTGTTGTTATTTTACGACCATACTATAGTTTGATCGCTTGCTATAAGAAATAACCTTGTTACATACTTCAGTTTTTGTATTTCAGAAGATGAACTATGCTTTAATATCATGATCATATAGGAGGATCATATTGATTGGCTCATTTTTTATTATTTTCCATGATTTTAAGACCGGTCATCGCATTTTGTCATGATCATCCAATAGTTGTCTCACATGCCACTAGACAAATATCCAGGTTATCATTTAGCACATATATTACTTATGATCTCACTGATGGCATAAACTTTAGGATACATGTGATATTGCATTGGTAGATACAAACGTGATAAACCTGGGTATTAAAAAAGAGAGGTACAGTGCTCTTTACCTAAGTTATTTATTGATCTCAACCAAGGTTCAGAATTTTGTTAATTGACGGACGCGAAAGAAAGGGAGGCAAAGTGCTTTTTACAAGTTATTTCTCGAGTTATGTTCAATTTTAGTCATGCATAGCGACGATTGGGACATGCTAGGTCAGGTCCTAATTGAAGATAAGACCGATGGTATTACCATGATGTGTAGTTTGTAGATGCACTACAGTGATTTGTCCCCTGGTAATTGAATTCCATCTTCTAGGAATAAAATGCGCATGTTCAAATATATGTATTTACACTCCAACTTTTATGGTATAATGAACCAATGTGACTGTGTGACCTGCGCTTCTTCCTTCATGTTAGCATGGTTTAGCTGTTGGTCTAAGCTTTATATAACTACGAATTGTAAGTATACATTTTGGCAGCAGTTTGTTAAAACAATAATTTGACCAATGTTTTTTACGTGATACATGGAGTAAATTTTGCAATGATTCAGATTCCCATCTTATTACAGATATCCCAGAACCACAAATAATCTTTGTCTTTTGTATTGAAACCAAAATGTTTGTGATCCGATGTTTGCACATGTATCATATGCACCGATGGAGTTACAACCTTTTCTCTCGTAGACAACTTGTAGGCATGCCCTCTGCAGACTTTCCGCTCCATAAAAAAGGTTGTGTCCATTGTATATGTATGCTTGCGTTATGAAATTCTTAGTGTGCTGATCTATGACAAGCTTTTCAGCAGATTGAATCTTGTCCTGGTCATATGGGGTGTCAGTCTCCTGCAGCTGAATGTATGCTCCTTTCAAAAATTTGTGTCTCCTTTGAGTCTGGTCAGATCACTACTTCTTGATTTCCCTTAGGATCAACCAAGTTAGTTGTGTCCTACCAATGTATAAGTAGGCATTCACCTGCAAAAGAAACTACTGGGTTCAGGTTATAGCATTACGGAATAGGATGTGAACTACATAAGTGGCAAGAATAGGAATGCCTCAAAAGTGACTTTCTTCTTAGTATTTCACATCCTTTAATAAGATACAGAAAGAGATTTTCATAAACTAAACTACAGAATTCTTTGGGTTGCTCTAAAGCATATGATGAATGTCCAAGAATTTTTATTGTTGAAAGGAGACCCTTAATCGAAACACTAATTTATTCGTTTTCCAAGGTTTGCTCTTAAACTTTTGCATTTATTTCTAACACATTTAAGTTCTTTCTAACACGGAAAATCATCATATATGTTGCGATGACTACGAGGACATTTGGCACCGTGACGCGAGATCCAGATCATGCACCACCTCTCCGAGCATCCTCGCCGCTATGAGGATGCACGCTTCATGCATATTTTCATGGAGATTTGAGGCGGTGGCTAGCTCTTCGACCTCATTGTGACCAAGGAGCACTACACCAAGTGTGCTGCTGCGAAGCTCATCAAGACAACTATTGTGGCTGTGGAGAGATGCCACTTGCTTGTCGTCATGCACAGGGACCTCCAGCAGGAAACTTCTTGTTTGCTGGCACCGCCAAGGACATGCCACTCGATTTTGGGCTATCCATGTTTTAGAAGCCTGGTATGTACTATGTTTCTTTGCTTTACATTGACCAGTCTACCACAATTCATGACATAGATATGGCCTTTCATGTGTAGTAATTTATTGACCGGTTGGAGCTTATTGGGATGATCAAGATGACAATAGTACTTTGTAAACTCTTGTTTAAAAAAGTCTTCCTGTTATTCTTTATTTTCTTGAAAAGGGTGCTCAACATAGGGATTTTTTTGGTTGTCTTACGTGGCACTATAAGAATCAATGTAGACGTCTCCTTCATTGCGGCTACCTATTCTGCAGATTTTTTCCTTGGGAATTGGGAGCATAATTTATATACATTTTGAGAATCATGGTTTTAAGGTGTCTGCCTTTTAGAACGCTTAGGCAATAAGGCGTCGTGGTAGTGCCTCGGAAATTTGTCCGCTTTAGACACTTAGGTGTCAGGGCGGGGGTAGAACGCCTTACCACCTTAAAAAACCATGTTGAGAATGCCTATTTTCCAGAAGGAAAATATTTGTTGCTCAGTCGAGTTAGTGTTGGTGATCTGATTATATCATTTGTTGCTCTGATAGGAATTCTAATCTCCAACAAAGTTACATAATTCTTGCAAATACAAGAAAAGGCCAAATTGTATGAAGAAATCTTCATGAAATGGTCAAATTGCAAAGAAAAGTGTTGCACATTGTTAAATCCCCCGTCCCAATTCTCTACCACCTGCAATTATCGGTCTTTGCCTTATCTCTCCTGTCATTTATGTGGAATGTGATGGCCTGGATTCTGGTGTAATAAGATAAGTAAATATAGTGTTAATTTTTGACTTGTTTCTCGAGTTGTAGTATTCTTTCAGGAATATTTACTAATTTTCTACATGACCAACATCATTAATTGGTTTTTTATATGGACCTTTAGCTATTTTCCCTTAGAACTATCAAACTAATGTAGCCTAAGCATTCATGCTAGCCTGTAGTCGGTGAATGCACAACCGCCTCTCGTTAGTAATGCAGATGATGTTCCTTTATCTTTGATGTAGGTAGCTTTGATGAAAAGTACTTTGAATTATGGACGAATTTTAGCCATTTATTTGTGTTAGTGCAGAACTATAACTCATATCTGACATTGTGCTGGATTTAGATCTCTTACAGTGGCATATGATTACCATTTAGATATCCTACAATGGCATATTTAGTGGCAATGCACCCTGGATTTTCATTAATATGTGTGCTAGCGATAAACTGATCATGTTTGAGGTGAGATACATAGCACGAAATTGTTAAAGTTGCGACCTAAACCACTATTTTGTTAATTCACGCGTGTCTTGGAAATTTATTGAATTATAAACTAGGAAACTCGTTCAAACTATTCCGTTCTGTTGTTACCTTGTGTGTGTTCACTCTGTTAATTCACGTGTGTGAATCTGATGTGACTTTGAAGCTTTTGCTCACACGGTTTTCATTCCGGATTTCCTATACTCCTGTCGTGTTTCATGAGTTGCTTGAAACCTGGAACGCATTCGTAAGTGAAATGGTTTCCGTTGTATGATCGCTCGTGTGTCTGTGGTTTGAACTTTGCACTGTTCATTCATTTATGCGTTTAATGCATCTGTGTGTCGTTCAAATTTTATTGGATGTCCCTAAAGGATGTGCCAAATACATCTCATGCATGTGTTGCAGCCTTGTGTTGATGAGCTATGTTATTATTATGGTTGGCTCGCTGGCTCGCTGGTTGGTGTTGGCACCCTGTCTTTAATTCTGGCCTTTCACTGTTGTGGACTCAGTACGTAGACACATGTCTCACAATTCAGCCTTAGAGTTTGAGGCCTCTCGAGACTGCAGGATTCAGAAACATAACGAAATGCTAGGATGAGAAACACAGGAAGATACCCAATACGGACTGCTCCCTTCGGTCTTGATTAATTGACGCAGCAAATTTTCTAGGCCCGTGTTCAATCATGCTACACTCCGCGTCCATTAAACTCCACTCCGCGTCCATTAAACTCAACCGGAGGTAGTAGCAATCTAGCATAGTAGCAACTATATGAGAAACGATTAGTACCCTGCTCCCTGCTCCCTTTCTCTCTACTACTTAAAAAGAAGGAACGTGTTCCCCCTTCTCCCTCAGTTTGGTCGTCCTTTGGTCGTCCACCTCCCCTCCCTTCGTCGCCCACCCGCCTGGGCCAGGCATCAACATGGGCCGCCCGACTGGTGGCCCACCTGAAGCGACCAGAATTCTTGCCGTCGCCGGTCGCCCGACCTGATTTTACGCTCGCGCGAACGAGAGGCTCGAGAGAGCGAGAGGATGTAGGGTTCCGCCGCCGCTGTCTCCGTCCCTTGCTCCGGCCGTCCCTGGCGATCTGGCGAGAATAAGCTTGTCCCGGTCCAGTAGAGATGCAAGGCCAGCCTCCTCCTGCGCTCTGAGGCACACACTCAAGGACCCGCACCCCGCCCCGGCGCCCCCATCCTTCTCCTTCGGGCTGCCATGCCCAGCGCCACTTCCTCCTCCAACGCCATCCATCGACTCCGTGAGTACGCTGCGATCCACGCGCCTCTAGATCCAAGCATCCCTGGCGATGGTACCCCTGTCGCCGCCGACATGGAGCCCAAGAAGCCCTCTACCGCATGGATCCGGTGCCATCGCCTCCCCCTCGACCATCGGTAATCCCCCTGCTTGTCCATGTTCACCACCGCCCGACGCCCTTCAAAGATCGTGACCAAGAGGAGCAGCACATACCCTCAAAAAAAGAGGAGCAGCACGGAGTCAATCTGGGCATGGAGGCCCAGATCCGACCCCCCTCCTCCTCCTTGCCCCTCTCTCTAATTCTTTCTCTCATATTGCAAATCAATTTCGTTCGTGTTTTAGCAAATCTGTAGCTATCAGATTATTTACCATGTAATCCGTTTTTCCGCAGTCAATTTTAGGTCACTGGATGCACGAATCGAATCATGGTTTCAGTGAATGGATGGGCGCTCGTCGAGGCCACAACCGCCGGCGAGTACGTCGTCGCGGACTTGACGGACTGCTTGGCGGGATCGGCGCCAGGTTCAGGTAGGTCGGCTTCCTAGCCTTCATCGTCACGTGGGGGCAGCTCAATCCTCAAGTCCCCATACGTAGCTGTGAATAAGGTAATTTCTAATCGATATCACTTGTGCGGTTTATTCTGAGAGCAGATGTACTACTTACCGAGTGAGGTTTCGGTGTTAATTCTTTTGGGGACAATCACAATTGTTGCTCTCTTTCCCAGTTTCACTAACAAAGGTGAGCACTTCTACCTATATGCACATAGGGTTCGCTGATTCAGCTAAAGCGAGATATTAGATTGGTTGTGAATCAGTTTTTTGGTATAATACTCACAACTGGGTGAATACCTAGAAGGTTGTTGTTTCCATTGACATTTCCGTCAAAAAAATTAATTGTACTACATGATATGAATTGATAATCGAAGTTAAATAGTTTATCTTATCAGTAACTTTTACGATAATTCAAATGTGCAGATATATTTCATCCGATGCTTTCATAAATTCAATTATTGTAAATTCAATTATTGTATGTGGGACCATGGGTGCAGAACAACATGGTGGTCGAGTATAATCGATGCCTTTTGTTTTATTCCTTTGTCTGCAGACCAAAGTTTGCTTTCTTTTAACAAAAATATGTATTATTCAGGTATAATCATGGATGCTAAGCAATTTGAACTAATATATGCAATATCTAGCTGACAAACCTAAGGTCGTAAAAATGCTACTTTCATTTTGGTTAGATATATTTGTAACAAACCTATGGGAAAACAATTGGTAGTTCTCTAACTTTTTTTTTTGTGGAAATGCTCTTGTTACATATTAAGCTGCCAACTCCGAAGGTTGATTGAAAATATTCTGTTGTTATTTTACGACCATACTATAGTTTGATCGCTTGCTATAAGAAATAACCTTGTTACATACTTCAGTTTTTGTATTTCGGAAGATGAACTATGCTTTAATATCATGATCATATAGGAGGATCATATTGATTGGCTCATTTTTTATTATTTTCCATGATTTTAAGACCGGTCATCGCATTTTGTCATGATCATCCAATAGTTGTCTCACATGCCACTAGACAAATATCCAGGTTATCATTTAGCACATATATTACTTATGATCTCACTGATGGCATAAACTTTAGGATACATGTGATATTGCATTGGTAGATACAAACGTGATAAACCTGGGTATTAAAAAAGAGAGGTACAGTGCTCTTTACCTAAGTTATTTATTGATCTCAACCAAGGTTCAGAATTTTGTTAATTGATAGACGCAGAAAGAAAGGGAGGCAAAGTGCTTTTTACAAGTTATTTCTCGAGTTATGTTCAATTTTAGTCATGCATAGCGACGATTGGGACATGCTAGGTCAGGTCCTAATTGAAGATAAGACCGATGGTATTACCATGATGTGTAGTTTGTAGATGCACTACAGTGATTTGTCCCCTGGTAATTGAATTCCATCTTCTAGGAATAAAATGCGCATGTTCAAATATATGTATTTACACTCCAACTTTTATGGTATAATGAACCAATGTGATTCGTGTGACCTGCGCTTCTTCCTTCATGTTAGCATGGTTTAGGCTGTTGGTCTAAGCTTTATATAACTACGAATTGTAAGTATACATTTTGGCAGCAGTTTGTTAAAACAATAATTTGACCAATGTTTTTTACGTGATACATGGAGTAAATTTTGCAATGATTCAGATTCCCATCTTATTACAGATATCCCAGAACCACAAATAATCTTTGTCTTTTGTATTGAAACCAAAATGTTTGTGATCTGATGTTTGCACATGTATCATATGCACCGATGGAGTTACAATCTTTTCTCTGTAGACAACTTGTAGGCATGCCCTCTGCAGCTTTCCGCTCCATAAAAAAGGTTGTGTCCATTGTATATGTATGCTTGCGTTATGAAATTCTTAGTGTGCTGATCTATGACAAGCTTTTCAGCAGATTGAATCTTGTCCTGGTCATATGGGGTGTCAGTCTCCTGCAGCTGAATGTATGCTCCTTTCAAAAATTTGTGTCTCCTTTGAGTCTGGTCAGATCACTACTTCTTGATTTCCCTTAGGATCAACCAAGTTAGTTGTGTCCTACCAATGTATAAGTAGGCATTCACCCGCAAAAGAAACTACTGGGTTCAGGTTATAGCATTACGGAATAGGATGTGAACTACATAAGTGGCAAGAATAGGAATGCCTCAAAAGTGACTTTCTTCTTAGTATTTCACATCCTTTAATAAGATACAGAAAGAGATTTTCATAAACTAAACTACAGAATTCTTTGGGTTGCTCTAAAGCATATGATGAATGTCCAAGAATTTTTATTGTTGAAAGGAGACCCTTAATCGAAACACTAATTTATTCGTTTTCCAAGGTTTGCTCTTAAACTTTTGCATTTATTTCTAACACATTTAAGTTCTTTCTAACACAGAAAATCATCATATATGTTGCGATGACTACGAGGACATTTGGCACCGTGACGCGAGATCCAGATCATGCACCACCTCTCCGAGCATCCTCGCCGCTATGAGGATGCACGCTTCATGCATATTTTCATGGAGATTTGAGGCGGTGGCTAGCTCTTCGACCTCATTGTGACCAAGGAGCACTACACCAAGTGTGCTGCTGCGAAGCTCATCAAGACAACTATTGTGGCTGTGGAGAGATGCCACTTGCTTGTCGTCATGCACAGGGACCTCCAGCAGGAAACTTCTTGTTTGCTGGCACCGCCAAGGACATGCCACTGATTTTGGGCTATCCATGTTTTAGAAGCCTGGTATGTACTATGTTTCTTTGCTTTACATTGACCAGTCTACCACAATTCATGACATAGATATGGCCTTTCATGTGTAGTAATTTATTGACCGGTTGGAGCTTATTGGGATGATCAAGATGAAAATAGTACTTTGTAAACTCTTGTTTAAAAAAGTCTTCCTGTTATTCTTTATTTTCTTGAAAAGGGTGCTCAACATAGGGATTTTTTTGGTTGTCTTACGTGGCACTATAAGAATCAATGTAGACGTCTCCTTCATTGCGGCTACCTATTCGCAGATTTTTTCCTTGGGAATTGGGAGCATAATTTATATACATTTTGAGAATCATGGTTTTAAGGTGTCTCGCCTTTTAGAACGCTTAGGCAATAAGGCGTCGTGGTAGTGCCTCGGAAATTTGTCCGCTTTAGACACTTAGGTGTCGGAGCGGGGTAGAACGCCTTACCACCTTAAAAAACCATGTTGAGAATGCCTATTTTCCAGAAGGAAAATATTTGTTGCTCAGTCGAGTTAGTGTTGGTGATCTGATTATATCATTTGTTGCTCTGATAGGAATTCTAATCTCCAACAAAGTTACATAATTCTTGCAAATACAAGAAAAGGCCAAATTGTATGAAGAAATCTTCATGAAATGGTCAAATTGCAAAGAAAAGTGTTGCACATTGTTAAATCCCCCGTCCCAATTCTCTACCACTCGCAATTATCGGTCTTTGCGTTATCTCTCCTGTCATTTATGTGGAATGTGATGGCCTGGATGCTGGTGTAATAAGATAAGTAAATATAGTGTTAATTTTTGACTTGTTTCTCGAGTGGTAGTATTCTTTCGGGAATATTTACTAATTTTCTACATGACCAACATCATTAATTGGTTTTTTATATGGACCTTTAGCTATTTTCCCTTAGAACTATCAAACTAATGTAGCCTAAGCATTCATGCTAGCCTGTAGTCGGTGAATGCACAACCGCCTACTGTTAGTAATGCAGATGATGTTCCTTTATCTTTGATGTAGGTAGCTTTGATGAAAAGTACTTTGAATTATGGACGAATTTTAGCCATTTATTTGTGTTAGTGCAGAACTATAACTCATATCTGACATTGTGCTGGATTTAGATCTCTTACAGTGGCATATGATTACCATTTAGATATCCTACAATGGCATATTTAGTGGCAATGCACCCTGGATTTTCATTAATATGTGTGCTAGCGATAAACTGATCATGTTTGAGGTGAGATACATAGCACGAAATTGTTAAAGTTGCGACCTAAACCACTATTTTGTTAATTCACGCGTGTCTTGGAAATTTATTGAATTATAAACTAGGAAACTCGTTCAAACTATTCCGTTCTGTTGTTACCTTGTGTGTGTTCACTCTGTTAATTCACGTGTGTGAATCTGATGTGACTTTGAAGCTTTTGCTCACACGGTTTTCATTTCGGATTTCCTATACTCCTGTCGTGTTTCATGAGTTGCTTGAAACCTGGAACGCATTCGTAAGTGAAATGGTTTCCGTTGTATGATCGCTCGTGTGTCTGTGGTTTGAACTTTGCACTGTTCATTCATTTATGCGTTTAATGCATCTGTGTGTCGTTCAAATTTTATTGGATGTCCCTAAAGGATGTGCCAAATACATCTCATGCATGTGTTGCAGCCTTGTGTTGATGAGCTATGTTATTATTATGGTTGGCTCGCTCGGCTCGCTGGTTGGTGTTGGCACCACTGTCTTTAATTCTGGCCTTTCACTGTTGTGGACTCAGTACGTAGACACATGTCTCACAATTCAGCCTTAGAGTTTGAGGCCTCTCGAGACTGCAGGATTCAGAAACATAACGAAATGCTAGGATGAGAAACACAGGAAGATACCCAATACGGACTGCTCCCTTCGGTCTTGATTAATTGACGCATCAAATTTTCTAGGCCCGTGTTCAATCATGCTACACTCCGCGTCCATTAAACTCCACTCCGCGTCCATTAAACTCAACCGGAGGTAGTAGCAATCTAGCATAGTAGCAACTATATGAGAAACGATTAGTACCCTGCTCCTGTGATCCAACTCTATACCAAACCATACAGCACAACCTGAAGAAACATTTTTCAGAATACATGGTTAAGTTTTGTAACTTTTTTTTTAGAATTGTTTACACGTGCTTTGGCATTTATATAAAATATAAATGTGGTGAAAACATTTTATTGATTATTATATAGTGCATATCTACATAACATGTTGGGGTATTGTCTTTTCTTTCACTTTGTGAAGTGGTGTTGATGTTGAAATGATGTTTCATAATATATCTTTTCATGTTGAAATGGTGATTAATAAAATATCTTTTGCTCCACATACCATGTGGAAATTTATGTACATTATGATATAACTGATTTATTTTAAATTTCTTAGTGAGTTGTAAATTATATATGTTCATTGAGAAATAAAATTTGAGTACCCGTGGCAACGCACGGGCATATGTACTAGTTCTGCCTAAGGAGCAATACGTTAAACTTTCGTCGTCCTTCGTCGCACGTCGCTACCGCCCAGATGGGCCAGCCAAGCCCAACAAATCCGATTCCCAAGCAACACTACCTCGCCTCCTTTGTTTCCGAGAACCTCGCCCGCCGCCGCTCGCTAGAACCTCACGCGCCGCCGCTCGACCACGTCGATTACCACCTGTCCGCCGTCGCTTGCTAGGACCTCGCCCGCCGCCGGTCGCCAGGATCTCGCCCGCCGCCCCTCTACCTGCCCCGCCTCTGCTCTACCTTGGCCAGGACATGAGATCGCCCCGACCGGGCGCAGTTTGGCGAGGTCAAGCTCGCCCAGGTCTGCCTCCTCTCGCATGGAGAGATGACCACGGAACCACACGCTCAAGGACCCGCATCCACGGCATCACCACGCGCAAGCGCGAACAAATAGTGGTAACTCCCTCCTAATTTCCGCTGTTTCGTCTCTTCTTTCGCTTCGGATCACGAAAGTCTGCGTCTGCGTCTGCGTGTGTGTCCCAGGAAAACTTCAAATCGCGTCTCTCGGATCGCGGAAAGGCCACCGGACCTCCCGCTGAATTCTGGGTGAGGCCTGTTGGGGATTTTTATTGTGTGGTGCGACCACCAAGGGGACGGATCCGAGAGGTTCGGGAGGTTGTTGCGCCGCACGCGTCGGGGAGGGACGCATCTGATTGGTGAGGCGGACATGGTTGCCGGCCCGGAGGTCATGAATCAGGTCGTTCCCATGTTGGAGTCGTTGTTCCATCGGTGCCCCGTCAAGGGAGTCGACGAGGTGGTGGTCGTCGGGGCAGCGGTGTCGCCGCCGCCGCCGACGGTGGCCTCGCCCAAGGCCGATTCACTGGTGGACCTCCTCGAGGTGCCCGATCTGGTGAGTTCTTGATTCTAGCTGGCAAGGGGTCTCCTTTTACTTCTTGTTCATTCAGTTTTATATAGTTCTTGTAACCCAGAGTCAATGCCACGCTCCAGCATCACCTCCTCCAGCTTTGTCGCGGCGAGGACGGGATCGGCCGATGCGGCATCAAGGCCTTCAGGGCGACAACGACAACACGCTAGACCTTTGGTCTCTGTACCGATGGGACCAGGTCTCCCTTTCATCGCCACCGAGTCTCACTGCCTCCGCCGTCCCCGGAGTTCGATCTGGACCTTCTCCTCGACCCAGGTAAACAAACCACATGATTATGAGGATGAGATCTCATAAGAATTGATCGTTCATTGGTGCTTTAGAGGATGTAATACTTGGCTATCTGATGGACTACTGCAGGGTCTCACACGGTTTAGCCCCTGATGCATATTGAAGCAACGCATTCAACGTAAGTGTGAGATAGAGAGATGGACACCAGTTGACTTTATTAGATGATTTCCAAATGATGTTGGTCTATTGTGAATTTTGATTTTTTTGTCGCCAAAAGAGCATGGAGCCAAATTTGTGAAGAAAGCCAAATGCTCTCCATAAGAGCTGGTTATATATCAAGTCAAATCATGAGTGCTTTCTTCTCTTCAGTGCCTGATCAAGTTTTTTTCTATGCTAGAGATAATATTCTGAACTTCAGCAGTACAACATGGATTCACATTAAAGGTGGATATTTGGCCTACCAAAAACATTAAAATTAAAGGTTTCAGTTTCAAAGTTGAGGCCTTGTGGTTCATGGTATGCCAGTTAAAGAGTTAAATCTTGCTAAATGAATTTTCATATTTGATACTAAAGTATGTAAATGGGGCATCATGTGATCTGTTCAAGTAGATGTCCAACTATCTCTTGGCCGCATTTTGTCTGCCCAATGCCAATGAAGTTCAGTTTACTTGAACTTTAATTTCGCAGTCTTACAAATTCTATATCACTTCATGTCAAATTTTTAATAGAAATTATACATCACTTTGTGTGATTGGTATTTACCTCTTTAGCGAGTGGTGTGCTTTTTTCTAATTTTCAGATGAGATTGTGATTGCCAAATTGAACTTACCTGGGATGATATTTGTTTGCTTCCATAACACTGATTCTAAAGCAATTCTTTTACTTTTATGACACTTATTCTAGAGCACTTCCTTGCATTTATACGATGCGCATTCCCTGTTCATGCCTCTCCATAGACATTGTTCTGATGGATGTTATATCTTTTGGATCAGAGTTGGGCTTTTGGACCAGAATAGAAGGAATGAGCTTTATTTACTGGATTGGTTGAGAGCTGGGTTTGGCTTTTAGGTCTGCTAGCTACTATCGGTGGCACACCACATGCATCTCCACTTAAGACCTCCCCAACGCCCAAGGTAGCTGGCCTTTACAAATATTTTGTTGCTCATTCTCTATCCTATACTGAAGTTGATCTTGCTCATGGCAGCTCAGATGCATTTCTGCTAAAATCATTACATCTTGTGCTAGAGGAGTAATAACTGCCGATTCTTGTGCTGATTCTCGTTATGAAAGTTGTATCTATTATGCTATCTAGAGACATTACTTGGATCATAGATTAAATCTCATCGGTTCATTTTGCCATTTTGCTCTACAGTTTGTTCACACATACATTACAGTCTTGTGTTATTCAGTATGCAGCACGGCATTTTCTTCTGTGGAGTCAAGTGATAGTGTTAAGGAGTATTAGTATTGGGAAAATCTTGAGCAATTTCGAGTTGGTTTCACATATTTTGATTATCTTTATGGGACTAGCATAAGTAAGTTCCCCCCTTCCAGTACAGAATACTGAATTTTACATGATGTGTTTATCACTTAGCAAACAGGTTAATATTGTAAAGAAAAACCTCAAGTTTTAGAAATAATCACGGGACAGACGGAAGTTCATAGGTGATCATGTATTTGTCATTTTGTTTAATAGACTACTGAATACATGACTAAAGGTTAGATCCAGGAAAGCTCCTACTTCCTAAGTAAAATCTTTGGATGTTTTAGGAAAGACAAAATATGTGGTGTTTACAGAATGTAGAGAATAGATAATCGACAATCAGGTTAATATCACTTATCAAACAGAATACTGAATTTTACATGATGTGTTTATCACTTAGCAAACAGGTTAATATTGTAAAGAAAAATCTCAAGTTTTAGAAATATGCATGGAACAGACGGAAGTTCATAGGTGATCATGTATTTGTCATTTTTTTAATAGACTACTGAATACATGACTAAAGGTTAGATCCAGAAAGCTCCTACTTCCTAAGTAAAATCTTTGGATGTTTTAGGAAAGACAAAATATGTGGTGTTTACAGAATGTAGAGAATAGATAGTTGACATTCATAGCAAGAACGATCATAAATACCTATATTTAGATGCAATTGAACCGGCGTGTGTATTTTGCTTACCGATTTTTAGATGAGATTTGTTTGCTTCCATTACAAGATTGTGATTGACTACCTAAAGAAATCACCTTGGATGATATTTGTTTGCTTCCATTACAAGATTCTAAAGCACTTCTTTTACTTCAGGGACACTTATTCTAAAGCACCTTCTTGCATAAGATTGAATCTGAAGCTTTTAGTTCTACTGATACCTTTAGACTTTTCATAGGTTCTGTTGTTGCATGATGGGGTTAAATTGGAATACAAGCAGCTCCTACTTATGAGATGCAAGTGTGTGTTTTACAGTACTTTATGTCTGTCAACTGAAGCTTGGAACATTTGTACACAATTAAGAACTCCACCTTGACCTGAGTTCATGCTTTTTTGCTTTCCAAATGATGTACTAGCCTCCCTGCTACATCTTATCCACTTTTGTGGAGTGCATGGTTGTTAACTTGCTATCATGGTCACATAATCGTGATACTACAACAGGTAAACTTGGATCTGTACCAATAGAGGAGGGGATGTCCTGTGAGACCAAGGTTGCGGCGGTAGCGCACTATCGTGCTAGCGAAACTAGGTATCCTTAATTGTCTGATCTAATAATGTACAATTTATCTCAAATGCTTAGTCCAGATCGTCGATGTTACATCTGCACTTTTGTCAATCTAGATTTATTGCGCTTGCGTTGAATACTCCCTCGGTTCCTAAATATAAGCCATATAGTTTTTTGAGAAAAATTCCAGAATATAAGACCGCTTGTATGGACAATTAGTATCTAGGTAAATTGAGCTGGACACTAATCTTAAATTCTTCCATCAACTCTTAGAAATTATTTATCAATGTTTGCGTGGGAAAAAGGCTTTGATTGTTGTTGTTGTTTGCGTTAAACTGGACTATCACATGTCAGCATGTCTCAGGTAGCATTATTCTTGCACAAGAGGGAATTAATGTCTACTTACGGTAACCATGAATTATTAATGATAATGATTCTTTAATCTGGTAACCATGGTCGTGTGTAGATTATTCTGTTGTTTTCTAGCAGAGATCTGTGTTTCGAGTTGGCGATTCGGTCTTACATTCATACATAGTCTGATGGTAGCCTAGGTAGATTATATCATAGGGTTTTTCAAATAAGTAGCGAGTAATAGTACATTTGGAAGTTATATGGTATAGAAAACTCAGTAGAGTGATAATTCTTGAAAAAATCCAGTGGCACTTCAAATTAATAGAAGGGAAACGATTGCGCCGAGCGTCCTGGCAAGACCGAGCCTATTAAATTTGCACAATAACATGATTTATTTGCATTTTCTGCTATCTTAAGACCCTGTAGTCGTTAGGCCAAAAAAGTTTCTTATTTGGATTTTCATTCGTATATTTTGTAAATATTAACGTAATAATTTTTAATAAGAAATAGGCAGTATATCTTTTTTGAGGCTGAAATACGGGGTCTTCACTATAACAATTCATGTGTTCCATGCCTGAAATGCAGGTTAAACTGGTAAGCATCAAGCTGCATATTCAGCAACCATGGCATGTGGCTAGAGAATCAAGGAGCTTATGTACATGCGAGTGTAGAACTGGGAACAACACGAGGCTGCTCTGAAGTTCAATTCAATTTTCCTCTGTACAATTTCAGAAACTTAGGTCATAGTGTTAGTTCTTTTGTAAAATAGATGACAGTTTTGACCTGTCCCCTCCCGTGTGTATGTGGTGGTATAGCTGATGCTACAGCATACTCTCATGGATCATTTTTTAGAGTTTACAATGCAAAGAGAAAAACAGATAGAAAAGGACTAACATATTGCTTCTTACTTTCTAAGCCTGCTGCCAAATTCCTGAAGCACTATGTTATCAAACAATCAGCTACTTTCAGTACCTATTTTAGATAGCACACTTCACTTTCAGTACCTAAGCACCGCTTATTTATCAAACAACTGTTGCCCTTTTCTGTTAATCCAAAAAAGTGCATTGTGAGTCTACAGTGAAAACAAATTCCCACAAGCATTGTGTAAATATTATTGATGAATTCTTCTCGAGCGGGCTAGCATGTGAGCTGGATAAAATGTATCATATTGCTCATGTCGATGTAAGAGAAACCAAACTCACCCTACGGAGCCAAAGAAAATGTCCCCTTCCCATCATAATGTTGAATTATTTAATTAGAGAATTTGCTAGGTCCTTGTTATCTATACATATGATGTCAAAGCATGTGAAGTGAAAATTTTAAGTGGCCATCTTTCCTATATACGGCGACCATGGTATATAACTTACAATAATGTTTGATGTGCATGAGGACCCTAAAATTACATGTTTAACATCATTAGTGCTAAATCACTAAAATATTTCTGCTCCCGTTGCAATCGCACGGGCAATCCCGAAATTGATCGTTGATAAAAAAATGGCGCTGTTATCAAAGGAGTAGTCGTTGTAAGCAAAGTCAACTGTAAAAGGTCGCAAAACTAACAATTTGGGTTGTGTTAATTAAGTTTAATTTCATTTTGATTGCATCTTTGTACTTACTTGTAGTATTTTTTATTATTGTAGCAACAGAAAGATGTGGGGGCATTTTAGACGTTTTTAGTCAACACATCGAGACAATAGTGGAGACAATCAGGTGGAGTTTTCTTGATGACTAAGTGCATGTATAATGGTGATATCTTAGCACTGCACGAGGATAAACGTTTAGGGAGAGAAAAGAGAAATCTCTTAGCACAATCTCTCTCACCATATATTTAAGATGTCTCGATACTAAAGATAATATTAAAAATAACTCATTGTAGATCATGTTTTATTATTATATCTAGATTACGTGACATAATAAAGATAAAACAGTCTTATCAACCATTGCACATCCTGTAAGGTGAAGCGCCCCAACACATAACAAGAGCTTTTGCACATCATATGTATATGAAAGACATTTCTGCGGTATGAACGAAGTGGTATCACAAAGATTATGAATAGGTGAAATCATAAAAAAAACTATGCCTCAAATTACATGTTTAGCAAAATAGTTTTAATGATTTGAGTGATCCGTCACCCGTGGCAACGCACGGGCATTTTAACTAGTCCAGTATTAAGTTGCAAAGCAACAGACAATTGCATTAAGTATGGTGCGTAATGTAATCAACAACTACATCCTTAGACATAGCATCAATGTTTTATCCCTAGTGGCAACAGCACAACACAACCTTAGAACTTTCGGTCACTGTCCCAGGTATCAATGGAGGCATGAACCCACTATCGAGCATAAATACTCCCTCTTGGAGTTAAGAGCAAAAACTTGGCCGAGCCTCTACTAATAACGGAGAGCATGCAAGATCATAAACAACACATAGGTAATAACTTGATAATTAACATAACATGGTATTCTCTATCCATCGGATCCCGACAAACACAACATATAGCATTACGGATAAATGATCTTGATCATGTTAGGCAGCTCACAAGATCCAACAATGAAGCACAATGAGGAGAAGACAACCATCTAGCTACTGCTATGGACCCATAGTCCAGGGGTGAACTACTCACTCATCACTCCGGAGGCGACCATGGCGGTGAAGAGTCCTCCGGGAGATGAGTCCCCTCTCCGGCAGGGTGCCGGAGGAGATCTCAAGAATCCCCCGAGATGGGATTGGCGGCGGTGGCGTCTCAGTAAGGTTTTCCGTATCGTGGTTCTTCGTTCTGGGGTTTTCGCGACGGAGGCTTTAAGTAGGCGGAAGGGCAACGTGGGGGGCCACACGAGGGCCCCACACCATAGGTCGGCGCGGCCAGGGCCTGGGCCGCGCCGCCCTATGGTGGCGGCCCTCGTGGCCCCACTTCGACTCCTCTTCGGTCTTTCGGAAGCTTCGTGGCAAAATAGGACCCTGGGTTTTGATTTCGTCCAATTCTGAGAATATTTCGTTACTAGGATTTCGAAACCAAAAACAGCGAAAAACAAGAATCGGCTCTTCGGCATCTTGTTAATAGGTTAGTTCCGGAAAATACACGAATATGACATAAAGTGTGCATAAAACATGTAGGTATCATCAATAATATGGCATGGAACATAAGAAATTATCGATACGTCGGAGACGTATCGGCATCCCCAAGCTTAGTTCCGCTCGTCCCGACGGAGTAAAACGATAACAAAGATAATTTCGAAGTGACATGCCATCATAACCTTGATCATACTATTTGTAAACATATGTAATGAATGCAGCGATCAAAACAATGGTAATGACATGAGTAAACAAGTGAATCATAAAGCAAAGACTTTTCATGAATAGTACTTCAAGACAAGCATCAATAAGTCTTGCATAAGAGTTAACTCATAAAGCAATAAATCAAAGTAAAGGTATTGAAGCAACACAAAGGAAGATTAAGTTTCAGCGGTTGCTTTCAACTTGTAACATGTATATCTCATGGATAATTGTCAACGTAGAGCAATATAACAAGTGCAATATGCAAGTATGTAGGAATCAATGCACAGTTCACACAAGTGTTTGCTTCTTGAGGTGGAGAGAGATAGGTGAACCGACTCAACATAAAAGTAAAAAAGAATGGTCCTTCAAAGAGGAAAGCATCGATTGCTATATTTGTGCTAGAGCTTTTATTTTGAAAACATGAAACAATTTTGTCAACGGTAGTAATAAAGCATATGAGTTATGTAAATTATATCTTACAAGTTGCAAGCCTCATGCATAGTATACTAATAGTGCCCGCACCTTGTCCTAATTAGCTTGGACTACCGGATCATTGCAATACACATGTTTTAACCAAGTGTCACAATGGGGTACCTCCATGCCGCCTGTACAAAGGTCTAAGGAGAAAGCTCGCATTTTGGATTTCTCGCTTTTGATTATTCTCAACTTAGACATCCATACCGGGACAACATGGACAACGGATAATGGACTCCTCTTTAATGCATAAGCATGTGGCAACAATTATTATTCTCATATGAGATTGAGGATATGTGTCCAAAACTGAAACTTCCACCATGAATCATGGCTTTAGTTAGCGGCCCAATGCTCTTCTCTAACAATATGTATGCTCCAACCATAAAGGTGGTAGATCTCTCTTACTTCAGACAAGACGGACATGCATAGCAACTCACATGATATTCAACAAAGAATAGTTGATGGTGTCCCGAGAAGCATGGTTATCGCACAACAAGCAACTTAATAAGAGATAAAGTGCATAAGTACATATTCAATACCACAATAGTTTTTAAGCTATTTGTCCCATGAGCTATATATTGCAAAGGTGAATGATGGAATTTTTAAAGGTAGCACTCAAGCAATTTACTTTGGAATGGCGGATAAATACCATGTAGTAGGTAGGTATGGTGGACACAAATGGCATAGTGGTTGGCTCAAGGATTTTGGATGCATGAGAAGTATTCCCTCTCGATACAAGGTTTAGGCTAGCAAGGTTATTTGAAACAAACACAAGGATGAACGGTACAGCAAAACTCACATAAAAGACATATTGTAAACATTATAAGACTCTACACCGTCTTCCTTGTTGTTCAAAACTCAATACTAGATATTATCTAGACTCTAGAGAAACCAAATATGCAAACCAAATTAGCAAGCTCTAAGTGTTTCTTCATTAATGGGTGCAAAGTATATGATGCAAGAGCTTAAACATGAGCACAACAATTGCTAAGTGTCAAATTATCCAAGACATTTTAGAGTTACTACATGTAGTATTTTCCAATTCCAACCATATAATAATTTAACGAAAGAAGAAACTTCGCCATGAATACTATGAGTAGAGCCTAAGGACATACTTGTCCATATGCTACATCGGAGCGTGTCTCTCTCCCACAAAGTGAATGCTAGGATCCATTTTATTCAAACAAAACAAAAACAAAAACAAACCGACGCTCCAAGCAAAGTGCATAAGATGTGACGGAATAAAAATATAGTTTCGGGGGAGGAACCCGATAATGTTGTCGATGAAGAAGGGGATGCCTTGGGCATCCCCAAGCTTAGACAGCTTGAGTCTTCTTAGAATATGCAGGGGTGAACCACCGGGGCATCCCCAAGCTTAGAGCTTTCACTCTCCTTGATCATATTGTATCATACTCCTCTCTTGATTCTTGAAAACTTCCTCCACACCAAACTCGAAACAACTCATTAGAGGGTTAGTGCACAATAAAAATTAACATGTTCAGAGGTGACACAATCATTCTTAACACTTCTGGACATTTCATAAAGCTACTGGACATTAATGGATCAAAGAAATTCATCCAACATAGCAAAAGAGGCAATGCGAAATAAAAGGCAGAATCTGTCAAAACAGAACAGTCCGTAAAGATAGATTTTATTAGGGCACCAGACTTGCTCAAATGAAAATGCCCAAATTGAATGAAAGTTGCGTACATATCTGAGGATCACTCACGTAAATTGGCTTAATTTTCTGAGTTACCTACAGAGAACTAGACCCAGATTCGTGACAGCAAAGAAATCTGTTTCTGCGCAGTAATCCAAATCTAGTATTTACTTTACTATCAAAGACTTTACTTGGCACAAAAAAACATAAAACTAAGATAAGAAGAGGTTGCTACAGTAGTAAACAACTTCTAAGACTCAAATATAAAACAAAAATACTGTAGTAAAAACATGGGTTGTCTCCCATAAGCGCTTTTCTTTAACGCCTTTCAGCTAGGCGCAGAAAGTGTATCTCAAGTGTTATCGAGAGATGGAGCATTGATATCATAAGCTCCCCCATTTGTAGTGGTACTAAGGGCTTTGTCAATGTTAGGCCTATAATAATATTTCTTTGATTTAGGCACTTTAGTGACATACATAAACTTTTGCTCCTTTCCCACATAAGCTTTCTCTCTAAACTGTAAAGATGAAAAGGTTGAACCCAAGGTTCCCATAGCTTTTTCAAGTTCGCCAATCCTATTAATTTGATTATCATGGTCAACACAAGTTCCTAGGACATTAATTCTTTCATCAATTCCTCCTAAGGATTTATCAAGTTTGTCGGTTTATCAAGTAACATCTCCAACTTAGTTTCAACACTCGGAAAATTTTTCTCTATGGTTTCCAATTTTTTCATAACATCCTCAAGGGAGGTTTCAATTTTAATTTCATTAACAGGTGGTGTTCCAAATAAACTCTCAATAATGCAACTAGCTTCTAAAGCGGGAGCGCCTAGGAAGTTACCTCCCGCGAGACAATCAAGAACATATCTATTCCGGCTAGAGATACCAACATAAAAATTCTCGAGTAGGATAGTGGTGGAGTGTTTCTTAGTGCACCTATTATGGGCATCACTAATTCTATACCAAGCACATTTTAAACATTCTCCCCCTTGTTGCTTAAACGAACGAACTTCAACTTCAGGATTACTCATTTTAACAGTAGTAAATAAAGCAAACTGGATAAAGTAAATGCACGTAAACTAATTTTTTTGTGTTTTTGATATAGCAAACAAGACAGTAAATAAAGTAAAGCTAGCAACTAATTTTTTTGTGTTTTGATATAATGCAGCAAACAAAGTAGTAAATAAAATAAAGCAAGACAAAAAGAAAGTAAAGAGGTTGGGAAGTGGAGACTCCCCTTGCAGCGTGTCTTGATCTCCCGGCAACGGCGCCGAGAAATTTGCTTGATGCGTGTAATTGACACGTCCGTTGGGAACCCCAAGAGGAAGGTGTGATGCGCACGGCGGCAAGTTTCCCTCGGTTAGAAACCAAGGTTTAATCGAATCGAGTAGGAGTCAAGAAGCACGTTGAAGGTTGATGGCGGCGGGATGTAGTGCGGCGCAACACCGGAGATTCGGCGCCAACGTGGAACTCGCACAACACAACCAAAGTACTTTGCCCCAACGAAACGAGTGAGGTTGTCAATCTCACCGGCTTGCTGTAACAAAGGATTAACCGTATTGTGTGGAAGATGATTGTTTGCGAGAGAAAACGGTAAAATAAGTATTGCGGCAGATTTGTATTACGAGTATAAAAGAATGGACCGGGGTCCACAGTTCACTAGAGGTGTCTCTCCCATAAGGTAAAAGCATGTTGGGTGAACAAATTACGGTCGGGCAATTGACAAATAGAGAGGGCATAACAATGCACATACATGTCATGATAAGTACGGTGAGATTTAATTGGGCATTACGACAAAGTACATAGACCGCCATCCAAGCTGCATCTATGCCTAAAAAGTCCACCTTCGAGGTTATCATCCGAACCCCTTCCGGTATTAAGTTGCAAAGCAACGAGACAATTGCATTAAGTATGGTGCGTAATGTAATCAACAACTACATCCTTAGACATAGCATCAATGTTTTATCCCTAGTGGCAACAACACAACACAACCTTAGAACTTTCTGTCACTTGTCCCGGTATCAATGGAGGCATGAACCCACTATCGAGCATAAATACTCCCTCTTGGAGTTAAGAGCAAAAACTTGGCCGAGCCTCTACTAATAACGGAGAGCATGCAAGATCATAAACAACACATAGGTAATAACTTGATAATTAACATAACATGGTATTCTCTATCCATCTGATCCCGACAAACACAACATATAGCATTACAGATAAATGATCTTGATCATGTTAGGCAGCTCACAAGATCCAACAATGAAGCACAATGAGGAGAAGACAACCATCTAGCTAGTGCTATGGACCCATAGTCCAGGGGTGAACTACTCACTCATCACTCCGGAGGCGACCATGGCGGTGAAGAGTCCTCCGGGAGATGATTCCCCTCTCCGGCATGGTGCCGGAGGAGATCTCCAGAATCCCCCGAGATGGGATTGGCGGCGGCGGCGTCTCAGTAAGGTTTTCCGTATCGTGGTTCTTCGTTCTGGGGTTTTCGCGACGGAGGCTTTAAGTAGGCGGAAGGGCAACGTGGGGGGCCACACGAGGGCCCCACACCATAGGTCGGCGCGGCCGGGGCACGGGCCGCGCCGCCCTATGGTGGCGGCCCCTCGTGGTCCCACTTCGACTCCTCTTCGGTCTTCGGAAGCTTCGTGGCAAAATAGGACCACGGGTTTTGATTTCGTCCAATTCCGAGAATATTTCGTTACTAGGATTTCGAAACCAAAAACAGCGAGAAAACGACAACTAGCTCTTCGGCATCTTGTTAATAGGTTAGTTCCAGAAAATGCACGAATATGACATAAAGTGTGCATAAAACATGTAGGTATCATCAATAATATGGCATGGAACATAAGAAATTATCGATACGTCGGAGACGTATCAGCGAGCAGTTAATGCATACAGTATCAGAGAGAGGGTGAAGACAAGGAAAACAAAGAATGACAGAACCAGGCTCCATGCTAGGTGTGAGGAAGGTTGTCCATGGAGGCTCAAGATAGGTTTCGATTTGCAGAGGTCAGGTGGATATGTGGTGACATCTTATGAAGGAGAACACAGATGTGAGCGAGTTTATGAAATGAGAACTCTTACAGGTAAATTCCTATGCACACAATTCATTAATGAATTTAGAGACAATCAAAAAATGGACATGCAGTCATTTGCAGCAAATATTCAGAGAAAATACAACATGTGCCCTGACAGGTGGAAGTTGGGGAGAGCAAGGAAGGCTGCACTCTTAGAAATCCATGGTAATGAAGAAGCACAATTTTCTCTACTAACGGATTATGGTGAAGAGCTAAAGAGGGCAAACCCTGGATCAACTTTCTTCCTGTCCACCAATTATGTGAAAGAAACAGGGAGTGACATTGTGAAGGAACACTTGGCAACAATGTACTGATCATATGATGCCTGCAAAAGAGGATTTCTCACTGGATGCAGGACATTAATATGTGTTGATGGATGTCATATTAAAACAAGGTACAAGGGAGTGTTGCTTACTGCTGTTGGCATACACCCCAATGACTGCATTTTTTCTATTGCCATGGGCATGGTGGAGGTGGAGTGCACAAGCTCTTGGGAGTGGTTCTTGACAACGCTAAGAGATGATCTCAACATCACCAACACATCTCCTTGGACAATTATGAGTGACAGACAAAAGGGCTTGAGAAGGTCTTCCCAGATGCAGAGCACAGGTTTTGTGTGAGACATTTGATTCAGAATTTTCAAAAAGCAGGCCATAGAGGAGAGACATTGAATAATGACTTGTGGGCCATAGCAAGATCAACTAATATTCCCAAATGGCAGAAAAACATGGAAAAGATGAAGGTAGACAGGGAGCAAGCATATGAGTGGGTGGAAGAATTAGTACCAAACACATGGATCAAGGCATTCTTCTCTGATTTTTCCAAGTGTGACATGTTACTGAACAATCATTCAAGAGGTTTTCAACAGTTACATATTGGCAGCTAGGGAGAATCCAGTGCTGTCAATGCTTGAGATGCTATTTTACAAGCAGATGCAAAGGAATTTGTCAAAACAAAGGGATGCTGCTAAATGGCATGGAAGGATTTGTCCAAAAATAAAGAAGAAACTAGACAAGCTGACTGAGTGGAGTATGAATTGCATTGTCCAAGAAGGAGGAAATTATAAATTCTCTGTGCAATCACATGAGCTAGAGAGATCTTACTGTGTTGACTTGAAGGAAAAAACCTGTGACTGCAAGAGGTGGCAACTAACAGGTATACCATGCCACCATGCAATTGCTTGTTGCAGGACATACAGGCTTAATCCAGAAAATCTTGTCCATTCTTGCTACGCAGTTGATACATATAACAGAGCATATGGATTTAATTTGGCTCCACTAAGAGGCAGAATATTCTGGGACAAAGTGGATGCAGCAGAAGTGCATCCACCTATCTTCACAAAGGTCATGGGGAGGCCTAAGAAATATAGAGAAAAGCACCAGAAGAGAAGATGAAGAAGGGAGTGAAGGTGTTCACCAGGGCTGGAGTGCACATCCACTGCTCTACATGTGGTAAATATGGGCACAACAAAAAAAGGTCACATTAAATTTGTGCGGAAGCAAATGGCTCAATAGCTTGCTGGAATTATTGAAGAATATGACATTCCTGACATAATGCTGGTAAATAATTGGCACAAGAAATTTTATTTCAGAAACAACAGTACATTGCTTTTCACTCACTCACACACACACACACACACACACACACGCACACACACACACACACACACACACACACACACACACACACACACACACACACACACACACACACACACACACACACACACACACACACACACACACACACACACACACACACACACACACACACACACACACACACACACACACACACACACACACACACACACACACACACACACACACACACACACACACACACACACACACACACACACACACACACACACACACACACACACACACACACACACACACACACACACACACACACACACACACACACACACACACACACACACACACACACACACACACACACACACACACACACACACACACACACACACACACACACACACACACACACACACACACACACACACACACACACACACACACACACACACACACACACACACACACACACACACACACACACACACACACACACACACACACACACACACACACACACACACACACACACACACACACACACACACACACGCACACACCGCACCGCACACCACACACACACACACACACGCACGCCACACACACACACACACACACACACACACACACACACACACACACACACACACACACACACACACACACACACACACACACACACACACACACACACACACACACACACACACACACACACACACACACACACACACACACACACACACACACACACACACACACACACACACACACACACACACACACACACACACACACACACACACACACACACACACACACACACACACACACACACACACACACACACACACACACACACACACACACACACACACACACACACACACACACACACACACACACACACACACACACACACACACACACACACACACGCACACACACACACACACACACACACACACACACACACACACACACACACACACACACACACACACACACACACACACACACACACACACACACACACACACACACACACACACACACACACACACACACACACACACACACACACACACTACTGCATTGCTTGCTAGGGAAACACACACACACTACTAGTTCTTTAATTTGTTCCTAATCCTAGCCACCCATCTTTTCATTGCTCTCTTCACCTTGCACAACACAATGGATGTTGTCACTTCCTTTTCTATTTGTGGAGGGACCAATGCATGCAGGTATTGTACCTCAAGAGCTCTCTCCAACTAATCCAAGGGAGGGTAATCACCTGAACAAAGCCTTTGATTCCTTGCCTCCCTAGGATGTAGCCCATCAACTCTTCTTGGCAGCTTATCCATGGATGGCATAGTAGGTTGACAAGCCCTTCTAGTGTTTGCTGGAGCATTAGGAGCAGGCAATGCCATAAACATCCTTCTAACAACACATTCACCTAGCTGCTCCAAACCAGTAACAGCTTCTTCCTCCATGAACTCTCTATTTCTCTCATCTGCCAGCTGCCTCTCCCTTGCACTTCTTCTATGGTACACTAGAGGATGGGCACCTGGACTTTCTTGTGACCTTGAACCCATGGACCTGCGACTATACTCCATGTTGTGCCTGCTGAGCACATTGCAAGTAGCTGTTATTTATATAGCAAAAGACAGGTATACAACAACTGAAAATCACAAGTTAACAGACAAACTTCACAAGTTACTAGATAGAGATAGTTGAATCAGAATAATTTCATTGTATATGCACTGTCACTCCATGTCACTCAGTCTCCAAAGAATAGTCATTCACTTGCTTGTCATGACATGCTTTATCTGCTTTTTTATGCAGAATCTATTCCCTCAAAACCCTGATCCAACCCTGGACCCAAGCCACAGACAAGATCATATGGTTTATATGATGGGACAAGAGGTAATGCAATACACTCCTTCTATTACTGCTATTAATCCATGCTCATATGATATATTGGACTAACTAAAATTAACTATCCAGGAAGCAACTCATGTACCAATTGCTAGAGGAAATGAACCACTGCCAGAGAGTGAGTTTGTTGTTAATGCCAGGGAAAGCATGCCATTACCAACAGGAAGGATGACTACTGCAACAACTAGAGGCAGAGGAAGAGCAAGAGCAAATTCACAGAGAGGAAGAGGCAGAGGAAGAAACATAGCAACAACTAGCACAGATGGAGATTCAGCAAGAGGAAGAGCTAGGGGAAGATCTAGTACAAGAGCTACCAAGAAAAGAAGTGGAGATGCCAGCACAAGTGGAACTGCAGACCAACCTCATGAAGCACCAGTTGGGAAAAATACATGGAGATGCTAGCACAAGTGGAGTACATGATACAGACCTGGAGATGCTAGCAGAAGCACAAGCTTTAGTTGATGCACCTGTAGGCAGAGAGAGGACAAATAGAGGATACATAACGGGGCACAGCGAGTTTCTACTACACGATGTTTGGAGATGACAATCCTTTCCCTGATTTAAATGAGGAATACATTCCAGAGATGAACATTCCAGAGATGAATGTATAAGAGATGCAACTAAGCCAGAATGCACGATCACTAGATGACATCTAGATGTGATTCATATTGTCATGATATGGTGTGTGACAATTCCTAGAGAAGCATCATTTTTTGTCCTTATTTATTTTAGATTGTGCTATCAATTAAACATGTTCACTGTGGAGCTGATGTAATTTGGATTTATAGCCATTGTGCTATCAACTACTGCCATGGAGGAATTGTGCTATCAAGTAATGCTTAATATCATCTGATGTGCATCCAATTGCTACCATTGATACATCACACAATTTTTATTTCACCAAAAGTACGTTGATACAAAAATGGCTCACACAAAGCCCCTGATGAACAAAGCAACAACACAGTACAAGATCAAGCAAGAAGCTACAACAGTCAACATTATAAACTCTCTCCTATCTCTATTTCTAAGATCTTGCTGGTGTGCCCTCTGCATTTCTTTCTTCCTAGATTTCCTTCTCTTTATCTTATTTTCCATTTCATTAAGCTTTTGCACTACCTGTTCATTAAGCTTTTGCCTCCGTGTGGGCGGGTCTCATCGGCCACTGCAGCATCGATAGGACACGACGCCACTGTTGACGTCAGAAACCCACCGGCGGGCAGCGACTGGCAACACAGTAGAGCCGGGAACAACTAGGGCTGCGGCTGGCCCCAGTCCCTCAGAGCGACGGCCCGCAAAGCCTCCTGGTCACACGTCCGATGCTATCGCAAGGGCGTGCCACCTGACCTATACCTAGTCAGGAAGGTGTTGGATGATGCCTCGCTTAGTTTCTGCATGGCATACACGTAAACGTTAAATACGAGCCTCGATCGGCTCTCGGGTTATCTGTGAATCGGCTCAAAGAGCCGATCCACCCATGATTCGTACAAGGTGTCCGAATATATGGTGGTCCTGCTTGATCAAGATAAAGCTAATGCGATCTACGACGATTTAGGGTTTTCACCGCATAATCGGATCATCCTACTCACGATTGGGCCTCGCGCTCGCGTACGGTGAACGTAAGCCGATCCTAGACAGGGCCTAAAAACCAACACGAGGTTGATCCCCGGAACATCCTGTCTAGGGCTAGCAAACTTCACCCTACACGCCGCTGGATCCTCCAACCCTTTGTAGGGCCTAACTATTGCGGATATTAAACTAATCCTTGCAGAACAAGGAGCAACCGTAACGGATCGGATCTACTAAACTATGATCAAGCGGGGTGCCGCCCCTACACCTAAGATAGGTGTAAGGGCGGCTAGATGTATAAGGGTTGCACTACGACAACATATGATACGAAGAACAATGCTAACCCTAACACATCTAAGATAACTACGTTGCTCGCCATCAAAAAGGCTTCGGCACGAGCAACGCATGAACAACGTGGGTAGGCTTGTGCTTGCCTAGATCGCAAGATGCGATCTAGGCAGCATGGTGCTTACCGGAGAAACCCTCGAGACGAAGGAGTTGGCGATGCGCCGAGATTTGTTTGTGTTGAACGTTGGTTGTTGTTTATTCCATAAACCCTAGATACATATTTATAGTCCAGGGGACTTTCTAACTCAAGCGTGCACCTAACCGTGCACGGGTAAAACTCTAACTCTAACGGACACGTATCCTACTATGGTACGGATACACGGGCAATTAGCCCAAACTTGGTACACAAGGCCGATTCACGTATCTCTTCTATATATATATTCTTCAAGTCCATCTTGATCGCGGCCCACCTCGACTCGGTCAAATTACTGGTGATAACACATGCCCCCTGGTTTTGGAAATGACATTTCCAAAATCATTACGTCTTTCTTTCGTCGGGTCATGTCGTGGCGAGAGCGAAACCGCCGCAGAATCCTCATCATGATGCCTTGCCCCTTCCACTTCTCCACGTGGCCGCAAAATTTTCTGTTGGGCATCATCTCCTCGGAAGCTGCTTGTGGCATTGAATCTCCCTCATATCCCTTTTATTTAACCGTTCTAAACAGCTCGCTCCTCCTTCGTCCTCCTCGCATTAGCACCCAAAAACCCTCTCTGTGCCACCATGTCTTCTTCCTCCTCCTCCTCCTCCGAGCTTTCCTACGGGTCCTCCTCCTCCCGCGAGACGCCGCCGGACATCCGTGCCCCGAGAAGAATGGGACGAGGAAAGCCACGCCTCCTCCATACGGTCCGAGGGACGACAAGTCCTTGACCGGCGGGGATGAAGATCTTCGGTTCCTCGCCGACGGGGGCCGGGTCGAAGCGAGGACGACCGGTTCCCCGGGACGGCTGCCCCACCTCGAAGAAGAGGAAGAGGAAGACGACGACGACGACGACGACTCCCTCGAGGGCTACCCGCCGGCGAAACGCCTCCGCATGTGGTGGGACGACGACAGCGGCGACGATGAAGACGGGGATGAAGCTCCCGTAGAGGGCTACGGGAGTAGCGGCGAGGAGCCCATCGGCAGCGGTGCCGATGAGAGTTCGAGGATGACGACGAGGGCAGCAATGGCCCGTAGATTAGGATCTACTAGTGTAGGCCTAGCGGTAGTAGATTGGTCAATAGACCCTTCTTTTGTTCTTCCTTCTTTGAGCAATCGGCTCTTTCTGCGTAAGAAATCCTGTTTATGAATGAAGAAGTTTCCCCAATTCGACTTTGCTGATTTCTTTTAAACCGATTCCCAATGAGCCGATGGCAACGCATCGGTCTCTCATAATCCGCCCTTCCTTTCTTCGACCACGGGGTGACTGCAATCTCGGCCAAAACTCAAAAAGCCGATATCAGCGCATCAAGCCTTCATGAACTATCCTTCGTTCTTTCGAACAATGAATTTGAGTTCCGTCGGATCACCACCCTTGAAGAAAATCGTGGCGCAGGACTAGCCGATGACCACCCAATCGACTTTCAAAAACAAAGCATCCACCAGGCCAGCTGCCCCCCGAGTCCCAGTCAAGGCGAAACAGAGACGAGGGCCTGCCCTTTAGACAAATGGACCTGGGCTAGATCATGTCTGAGAGAACTATCATGCAGAGCCAACCGATTCCCAGCAAAATCGGCTCTCCAGAGCAGAGAACCTTCAGGGTGAGCTGCCCCCCGAGCTTCTTCAGACCGCCTTAGCCCGATCTGCACATCCATGCTGTTCTTGGCCTTGTTCTTGAAGAGAGGATCTGAGCCCTTAAACCACTCCATTGAGGAGTTCTTCCATTAGAGTCTCTCTTCGTGCTCCATTGACCCTCTGATTATAACAGTTATTCCTCTTGAGTCGATGGCTATGCATCGGCTTTATATCCTTAAGTCGATGTCTACTGCATCGGCTGTGCTTAAAAAATTTCGAATTTTTCGGCCGATTTATGTATCAGCCCCCATACTTCAATACCCATCATCAAAGGATATTTTAGGCTGCTGGGCATTTGCAGGACGCTTCTACTGAATATCCTCGTGTTTTATCCACCAGGTGCCCCCCGAGCCGATTCTTTCAAGGGACTTGATGGTATCGGCTCTGTCGAATTAAATGTTGAACCCGGGCGAGAATGGATGGTGAGGATAATTTTGGCCGATTGCTTGGAATCGGCCTCCACGTTGCTTGCTCGATGAAGGTTTTGTAATGTTCCTCCATAAATTTTTTGGGGCCGATCACAAGGATCAGCCTTGCCACGTTTGCTCATTGATTTGTTCTTGCTACTCGGTCAGGCCGGTAGACTCGGTCAGGTCAGGATACCCTTTGTTGGTGCGCTTGCTGTCGTCCACCTCGAGTGCATCGTGTAATCGTGGAGCACCAAGCTTCGTCGGAAGGACGAGCACCATGTTTGTGCCAGCCGATGTTTCATCATCGGCTTTCCTTTGCTTAGGGCGCCACTCCATTTTCCGTGGACGACCCTCTTCATCCAGGGTTCGCTGAACTTTCGCGGCCAGATCAGGTCGTGCCTTCCTTAGTGTATGCAAGTATAACCTCTCGGCTTCCTCCAGGCCGCGCAATCGGCTGAACCCTGCGCTTTTGGGAACGGGCTGAGTCCATCGGGGCACCACCTTGGCCGGTGGTACTGTCTTCTTCTTCTCCCTCGTCTTCTGAATCCTCGAGATCTTCCAATCGAGGGTACTCAGCGCGTTTGCTTTGTGGCGGGAGAGGCCCTAGGCGCTTGAACACGGACACGTTGGCTGTCTCCTTCTTCTTCTGGTTGCATTCTGGGCAATTGACGATTGTGGGCAATCGGCTCATTCCTGAATCCCGGCGAGTGTACGAAGAAGGGGCAGTCCCGATGCCTGTCCTCGTCGCCTCGCTCCCTCGACTTTTCCTTGGTACGGCGCACGTGCTCCTCCTCATCGCGATCGTGCCGACGATGTCTTCGGCTTCTCTAGCCGGACGATCTCTTTCATCATCATTCGTTGGATCGCCGGCGTTGGTCATGCTCGACTCACATACTTGTTGAGGAGGTGATCAGAGAGAGGTCGTTGATATCTTATGTTCTTCACTTCTCCCTCTGTGACGTAGCGCTTGCCGTCTTGGCGGAGCCGATCGCGTGGAGCGGCTTCTTCTGTGTCTTTGCTACGAGAGCAGCTGCCCTCGTCTCCATCTTTGCCAGAGTGGTGCCCAGGTCCTACCATGTTGATATTGCACGAGGATCTTGGCTGGCAACCTCCAGTGGTAAGTACATTCCACCATGTTAACGGCGGGGAAGGGGTGTGTGTCGACCTTCATGGCGTCTTGGTTGAAAATTAACCGTCCATTTTCTATCGCCATTTGGATCTGCTGCCGCCACACCCTGCGGTCGTTAGTGGTGTGGGTGAACGTGTTATGCCACTTGCGGTATGGCTTTCCGTTCAGCTCTTGCACCGTGGGGATCTTGTGGCCTTCGGGTACCTTTATATGCTTCTCAGTGAGTAAGAGATCGAAAATCTGCTCGGTTTTGGTCACGTCGAAGTCGAACCCTTTGGAGGGCCTTGTGGCTTCACCCATTTGCGGGACACGGGGCCTGCCGCTCGAGTCCATTCAGCCACGTGCTACCTCTCGATCGCCCGCGGCACCTTCATCCTCGTCTGCCTCAACCGGGGTCACCGCACGCTTGAATTTGTCCGGTAAACATCCGGGTGGCGTTGTTCATATGCTGACGGCTTACGCACCATGTGCGCCAATGAAGGGTAGTCTGCTTGGGAGGCCACGTCCTTGATCGATGATGAGAGACCCACCACCGCCAACTCGGCTGCTTCTTTTTCACTTACATGAACCGAAAAGCATCGGTTCCTAATGGTCCTGAAGCGCTGGATGTATTCTGACACTGTCTCCCCGCGCTTCTGTCGTACTTGTGCTAGATCGGCAATGCCGGCCTCGGAAGCCTCTGAGTGATACTGCTCATGGAACTGCTCTTCCAGCTGCTTCCAAGTCCGGATGGAGTTCGGTGGCAGCGATGTGTACCACCCGAAAGCCGATCCTGTGAGGGACTGTGCGAAGAACCTCACGCGCAACTCGTCTGACGCTGAGATCGTGCCCAGCTGTGCCAAATATCGGCTCACATGCTCGATGGAGCTGGAACCATCAGATCCACTAAACTTTGTGAAGTCCGGGAGCCGATATTTGGGTGGTAGCGGGATCAATTCGTAATCGTTGGGGTACGGCTTGGTGTAGCCGAACGTCTTCCTTTTCGGCATCATGCCGAACCGATCTTTCAGAATTGTACAAATCTGATCCGCGGTGATGGCTGAAGGTGTCGAACCACGAAGATTCGCCGGGGTGGCATACTTAGCCAGCCATGCTTGCTTTTCCGGTTCCGAGCCAACTGCGGGAGCTGGGCTCTGGAGGTTTGTCGGAGTGGCGTACTTAGCTAACCACGTTTGCTTCTCAAGATCTGCTCCCGACGTTCCTCCCGCTGTTCCAGAGGCCCCAGCTGTTGCAACCTGGTTCGAGAGTGCCCAGGTATTGCGGTGCAGTACGTATGCGCACGCGTATCCGTGCGGGATCTCCTTGGGTGCCTCGGGTAGGAATTGGTAGTCACTAGGATCACCACCAATCTTGTAGACGACGTATGCCGATGAGTTCGGCACTTCGGGTTCTGCGCATGCGAACGGCGGCGGAGGATGGGACTGGAGTGGCATCTCTCCTTTGAAAGTCCCCGAGCTGGTCCCGACGGAGAATACCGGTGGCTCATGATTTCTGGACCACGCGTAGAGCGACACGCTCCAAAGTGTTTACCGAGGCTCTCGAGTGGCGGTGCGGCGAACGAGCCACCATGTAGTTGATCTCTCGACGCGGCGACCTGGTGCGTTCTTCGACGGGGCGGACGGGTCCACTCCATCGAGTGCGCCTTCGGGTGTGAACCCCTTCCACGACGCCATGGGAGCGGGTTACGTGGAAAGAGCCGATGAGTTCGGCTTCGAGGAGCTGCCTTGATCTCATCATGCTTCTTCTTGAGCTCGTCGATCGGATCCTCGTACTTGACCGGAGTGCTTTCCGCCATCTCGGATGTAGATGGCGATGCGGTGGATGTCGAAGATTGTCCCACGCCGGCGTGCCGAGAATGTGTTGACGTCGAAACCCACCGGCGGGCAGCGGCCAGCAGCACGGTAGAGCCGGGAACAACTAGGGCTGCGGCTGGCCCCGGTCCCTCGGAGCGACGGCCCGCAAAGCCTCCTGGTCACACGTCCGATGCTATCGCAAGGGCGTGCCACCTGACCTATACCTGGTCGGGAAGGTGTTGGATGATGCCTCGCTTAGTTTCTGCATGGCATACACGTAAACGTTAAATACGAGCCTCGATCGGCTCTCAGGTTATCCTGTGAATCGGCTCAAAGAGCCGATCCACCCATGATTCGTACAAGGTGTCCGAATATATGGTGGTCCTGCTTGATCAAGATAAGGCTAATGCGATCTACGACGATTTAGGGTTTTCACCGCATAATCGGATCATCCTACTCACGATTGGGCCTCGCGCTCGCGTACGGTGAACGTAAGCCGATCCTAGATAGGGCCTAAAAACCAACACGAGGTTGATCCCCGGAACATCTTTCTAGGGCTAGCAAACTTCACCCTACACGCCGCTGGATCCTCCAACCCTTTGTAGGGCCTAACTATTGCGGATATTAAACTAATCCTTGCAGAACAAGGAGCAACCGTAACGGATCGGATCTACTAAACTATGATCAAGCGGGGTGCCGCCCCTACACCTAAGATAGGTGTAAGGGCGGCTAGATGTATAAGGGTTGCACTACGACGGCATATGATACGAAGAACAATGCTAACCCTAACACATCTAAGATAACTACGTTGCTCGCCATCAAAAGGCTTCGGCACGAGCAACGCATGAACAACGTGGGTAGGCTTGTCTTGCCTAGATCGCAAGATGCGATCTAGGCAGCATGGTGCTACCGGAGAAACCCTCGAGACGAAGGAGTTGGCGATGCGCCGAGATTTGTTTGTGTTGAACGTTGGTTGTTGTTTATTCCATAAACCCTAGATACATATTTATAGTCCAGCGGACTTTCTAACTCAAGCGTGCACCTAACCGTGCACGAGTAAAACTCTAACTCCTAACGGACACGTATCCTACTATGGTACAGATACACGGGCAATTAGCCCAAACTTGGTACACAAGGCCGATTCACGTATCTCTTCTATATATATATCTTCAAGTCCATCTTGATCGTGGCCCACCTCTGACTCGGTCAAATTCTGGTGATAACAGGCTCTGCTCCTGCTGTTGCTGCGGTTCCGAATGGACGGGGCGCGGCTCATGGCATGGCTGCAGCTGGGGTGACGGTGCAGCAGCATGCGGCTGCTGCGGTCGCCGACACGTCAGAGGGGTCTTCTACATCGCCTACGTCGCCGACGGTGGTCCAACAACATGCGTTTTCAGAACGAGGTTAGGTGGGGTCCACGTCACGCTCTAGCCCCACCTCGCCTCGGTCGTCGACGCTTGTTCCATCTTCTGTGGAGATGCCTCCCGCGCGGCCCCAGCCAACACGACCCCCTCCCGCCCATCATCCGATGATCAGGAGGAGAGGACGACATGCGTTGGCTGAGGACGGGGCTGGAGCTACGGACGAGGATATGATGCATAAGGCAATGCGCCGAAAAGCGGCGATGAACCTCGACACGTCAGGTACGAAGAACTCCTCCACGTCTTTTATTGGGTTTTCAGATTCCAAAATTTCTTCCACATTGGGTACTGTAGGCGTTTCTTTGGGTCGCACTTCGGAGGAGATTTCGGTTTCGGCCAACGTCTTAAGGCATTTGGAATATGACCGTATCACGGTAATTCCGAATGCTTCGGTGGGGGCTGAACTATCTTCTCTAGAGGAGGAGGAAGATGATGTCATCTCAGATGGTCGTCTTCTTTCTACTCTAATAGGTGGTATTTCGGAGGTGGACTTAGAACAGTCGGGGTTAGAGTCATTTTATGACCTAAAAGCCTCTCGACGGTCTTCTAAGTCTTCCGCTGGAAAGAAGAAGAAACATAGGTCAGGTTTAGCTAAAAAATCTAAAGTAGTTTCTAAATGAATGGCATGTTTAGAAATAGTAGAGGTCTTCGTGACTTGGCTAAGCACTCTCATAATGCAGATTGTTGTAAGGACTATAATTTAGATTTTATTGCTATTTCTGAGACGGGTAAGCGTGATTACTCTTAAAGTTTCTTAAATCGGTTATCCGGTGGAATGGACTTTGACTGGTTTTCTCGCCCACCTAGAGGTAGGTCCGGTGGCTTGCTCATTGGAGTCCGGACAGATTCCATGAAAGTTTTGGCTAATTCTGATGGTGAGTACCATATTAAACTCACTATTCGGAATAGGGCTGATAATTTCATTTGGAGTCTGGTCTCCGTTTATGGTGCGGCTCAGGACAACTTTAAGGCTGACTTTTTACGTGAGCTTGTGAATCTTGCAAAGGATGATCCCCACCCTATTATCATAGGGGGAGATTTCAATTTGCTGAGATTCCGCCATGACAAAAGTAAAGGCCCTTTTAATGGCCATTGGCCTTTCTTGTTTAATGCTGTCATAGATAGCTTAGACTTGCGAGAGGTCAAGATGGTAGGCCGACAGTTTACATGGGCTAACAGTTTACCTGACCCAACATACGAAAAATTAGACCGCGTGTTGATGGACACCAGGTGGGAGGATAAATACCCGATGGTTTCAGTCCGCGCTCTAGAACGTATTGAAAAACTGTCGGACCATGCTCCCATACTTTTAACTACCGGGTTAACAAGACCGCTGTCTAAGAAACCATTTAAGTTTGAACTTGGATGGTTACAACGGGAAGGTTTTCACGATATGGTTAAAAATATATGGGAAAGACCAGTGTATGCCGAAAATCCAGTTATAAGGTGGAATAAAAAGATGCGAGCTGTTCGCAAACACCTTTCTGGATGGGCGAGTCATACAGCTGGCATTCTTAAAAAGGAGAAGCTTCGCTTATCGAGTATCATCGATGAGTTAGAAGCGCTTGCTGAAGTGATACCGCTATCGAGCATGGAATTGGATTTGAAAAACCAATCTAATGCTCAAATAGCAAGTCTTCTTCGGGAAGAAGAGTTGAAATGGTACCAGCGTTCAAAATCCCAATTCATTCTGGAAGGAGATTCGAATACGAGATATTTTCATGGGATTGCCAATGGACGTCACAGGAAAAAGCGTATTCATTCTCTAGTACAAGATGAGGGTTTAATTGAAGGCCATGATCAACTCAAATCCTATATTACTAATTATTATAAGGGTCTATTTGGTCCGCCACATGAGAGTTCCTTCTCTGTGGATGAGTCCCAAATAGCAGATATACCCCAAGTGTCTCAGGAGGAGAATGTTGTTTTAATGGCTCCTTACTCAGAGGAGGAAGTTAATAAGGCTATTTTTCAAATGGAACATAATAAAGCCCCGGGTCCAGATGGTTTCCCTGCTGAATTCTATCAGACATTTTGGGATACCATTAAGGACGACCTTCTAGAAATGTTTAGTGTTTTACACGCTGGACAGCTAGAATTATTCCGTCTAAATTTTGGTGAAGTTATCTTGTTACCCAAAGTTAAAGAGGCAGAAAGGATCCAACAATTTAGACCAATTTGCCTCTTAAATGTAAGTTTCAAGATATTCACGAAAGTGGCCACCATTAGACTGAATACAGTGGCTGATCATGTGGTCAGGCCGTCGCAAACCTCCTTCATGCAAGGACGCAATATCCTAGATGGAGTTGTGGTTCTACATGAGGCGGTTCATGAACTGCATACCAAAAAGATGAATGGGGTAATCTTAAAACTTGATTTCGAGAAAGCTTATGATAAAGCCAATTGGTCTTTTCTCAATCAGACACTCAGGATGAAAGGTTTTTTACCAGAGTGGAGAGCGTTGATCAATAATTTTGTGTATGGAGGAAGTGTAGCGATTCGTGTCAATGATGATACGGGACGTTTCTTCCAGACATGAAAAGGTTTACGCCAAGGCGATCCTCTATCACCACTTTTATTCAACATTGTGGCGGATATGCTCGCTATCTTGATCGAACGAGCTAAATCTGATGGTCAAATTGAAGGAGTGATCCCACATCTAGTAGATGGTGGTTTATCAATACTTCAATACGCTGACGATACAATTTTATTTATGGAACATGATCTCGATAAAGCTCGAAATTTAAAGCTAATTTTGGCAGCTTTTGAGCATTTATCGGGACTCAAAATTAACTTCCATAAAAGCGAATTGTTTTGTTTTCGCGACGCTCAGGATTCAGTCGCCGATTATTCGGAACTGTTTGGCTGTGGGCAAGGCCAGTTTACTATCAACTATCTGGGTATCCCGATACATTACCGGAGTTAACGATGGCTGAGTGGAAACTAGTCGAGGAAAGACTTCAGAAGAGAGTTAGTAGTTGGAAAGGTAAAATGCTATCCCTTGGAGGAAGATTGGTTCTCATTAATGCAGTTCTCACCAATATGGTGTTGTATATGATATCCTTCTTTATTCTGCCAAAAGGTGTATTACACAAGCTCGATTATTATAGATCGGGATTTTTTTGGCAAGGGGATAGTGAAAAAAATAAATATCGACTGGTCAAGTGGTCTGTCGTATGCCGACCTAAAGATATGGGTGGGCTAGGAGTTCATGACCTTGAAGTCAAGAATTCGGCCTTATTAGGTAAGTTGCTTTATAAGCTACTAACCGAAGATGGCGTATGGCAGACCATGGTTAGAAGAAAGTACATAGGCGCCAAAGCATTATCCCAGATCCTTTGGAAATCGGGAGACTCGCATTTTTGGGCTGGCCTAATGGCAACGAAGAAATTCTTCTTCAGATATGGTACTTTCAATATCAAGGATGGATCGCAGATACGGTTCTGGGAGGATACATGGCTAGGTAATAGGCCTCTCTCTGAACAATATCCAGCGTTATATAGCATTGTTCGTCGCAAAAGTGATACCATTGCATTAGTAATGGCAACCTCACCCCCGACAGTGACGTTTAGACGAGATTTAATCGGTCCAAGACTTCTCGCATGGAATGCCTTACTGTTACGTTTGGAATCCATTCAGTTGTCTAAAGGGCAAGATGAATTTCGTTGGAACTTACATTCCAATGGAAAATTCTCTGTAAGTTCTTTGTACAATGTCATTATCCAACCAGAAATATCATTTGATAAAAACAAGAAGATTTGGAAGATGAAAATACCCCTTAAAATTAATTTTTTTGGCTAGTATTTACGTCGAGGAGTAATCCTCACCAAATTAATCTTGCGAAACGCAATTGGCATGGGAGTACGCAGTGTGCTTTTTGTCAACACAATGAGACAATTAAACACTTGTTCTTCCAATGTCGCTTTGCCAGGTCTATATGGTCATGCATCCAAGTAGCTTCTAATATGTATCCCCCGACTAGTGTGGCCAATATCTTTGGTAATTGGCTTCATGGTATCGATCACATATTTAGAACGTTTATTAGGGTGGGGGCGCTTGCCATTATATGGTCGCTATGGCTATGTAGAAATGACAAAGTTTTTAATAACAAAAATTGTTCTCTCTTGCAGGTTATCTACAGATGTACCGCTACTCTCCGTTCATGGTCTGCACTGCAGAGGGTGGAGAACCGAGACCTGTTTACGGAGGTCTGTACACGGTTGGAGTACACGGCGAGGGATACTTTTTCCCTACATGGGTGGCAGCATAATCTACGGATCGGGCCTCCGCCTTCACCGTAGGCGTTTTACAATTGCTCATGTATGATATGTAATCCGCCTTTTTTTTGGCACTCTAGACTTTTGAGACTTTTTGAACGGCTGTGTGCATCTTAGCTATGCAGAGGTCGGGTGTAATTGCTTCTCTATAAGTAATAAAGCGCCCATTATAAAAAAAAAGCTGTTTATTTTCTTCCTCAATGTCTCTGGAATTCCTGCTTCTAATCACACCATCATTCTCCAATTGATCAATTGTTTCCTACAAATTTGAAAAAAACAAATTTGGTTGGTTCAAGAAGAATTTAGGAACAGGGGAGGCACAAAAGGGGAAACAGCCGGAGACGACGAAGAAGCTTATACCTTTGACAGCGTGGCAGCACCTCTCGTCGCCGTGGGGTAGTAGACGACTGACGTCTCCTTCCATTCCTCCTCTGCCCATCTGCTTCCGCCATCGCCGCCATTGAGCTCACGACCCACCGTCGACGCCATTGAGCTCACGGGGCAGCTCCTGTCCGCGGGGCACCTCCCTCGCTCCTCTCCGCGGGGCACCTCCCTCGCTCCTCTCGTAGGGCACCCTCCGTTGCTCTCCCGCCGACCTGCTGCGCCGCTCCTCTCTCGCCGCCCGCCCGCCTCGGTCAGCTCAGCTCACCTTTACTGACTAGGGTTGGAGATTCGTGTGAACGAGGATACCTATCACGATCCAACAGGAAGTTCAGATAGGCTCGAAACAGAGAAAGCGAAAAATGCAGGGGGGTTATCAGCAAAAACAACACAGGCCAGCGCGTCCAACTGCCAGCGTGGATAACACTTGGCGGCTTCTGATTGGCGAGGACCATTGTTGAACCCAATTTGCAAGTTCCTGGACTAGGTTATCACCTTTTACAAGTAGTAGGACCAAAGTTTCACATCGTGTGCAAGTTCCTGAACCTGAAGTGTAATTAGCTCTAAATCGAGTCACGCGTGTAAATAACTGCAGATGCATTTTCTTTTTTTCTTTTTCCCATGTAGGTGGTTGACTTTCCATCTGATTCCTAGCACGCATCGTGCATGATCATCGTAACTGCAGTCATGCACGCAGCCTTTGCTTCTCAACAGCAGGGTAGGATAGGACAGGCTCTGCCTTTTTCACGCTGCTGCAGCTACCTGGTAAAAACAACAGCATCTTTTACCCGGCGATCGATCACACACGCACACCGTTGCACTGCATCTAGAAGTACGTGTCGACGTGTCGTCGGCGAGCCCGGTGGCGCATCCAAAGGCGAAGCGCACGGGCGCTCAGGGAAAGTGAAAGGAAAAGGCGCGCGCAGAATTCCCGGGCAATGATCGGATCCCCCCTCCACCTGCACATCTCACCGTGTTTGGGTCCACCGGCTGGTGTCCCCCTGCTGCCGCCCAAAGCCCAGACCCGATCATCTGCCATCAGAGCTTCTAATCATTCGTTCCATCCTCAGCAAGAACACCAGATTATTCACAATCTTTTTTGCAGGGAAAAGAGGAAGTAGGGAGAGCTTTTGCTACTCATACTAGATCGCGTAGCAATTACTCGGAGATCTCATTGCTCGCAAACACCGCTCATGATAATACAATTCTACTGACTATATTATATATGTGTCATACCAACCGAGAAATGGCGGGCAGGCAAAGTCAAAACAGAAATGAACATGGTTAAGTTATTGCATGAACAGCGTGCACGCACGCACACACACGGCCGGGCGGCAGCTATTTGACGCGACAACGCAGCGCCTGCCCGCGCGCGCCTCCAACCCATGGGCTGCCTCGTGCGCGCGCGCGGTCCACCGGCATCCCCACCACGTGCGCCGGACAAGGGGTACGTCTGCGCATCGGTCCCGGCGGCGGCAGCATCTTGTTGGAAGCACCTAGTACGTGCGAGCTTCCTGTCCGATCTGACCTAGTAGTACTCCACGGGCGTGCCGGGGCAGCTGTCGTCCGACACGTCCTCCACGTCGTCGTTAGGGACCTTGATCATCTTCCCAGGCCCGCCGGATCCTCTGGCGGCCGCGACGCTGAACGGCGGCGGCACGTAGGGCGGCGCGGCGCACCGCAGCAGGGCCCAGTTGACGCCGTTGAAGAACGGGTGCCGCTTGATGGCGGCCGCGCCCATGGTGGCGCCGAGCCGGCGCGTCGGGTCCTTCGCCAGCAGAGCGGTCACCAGCTCCTTCGCGGCAGACGACACGGACGGCTCCTTGGGGAACTCGAGCGCGCGGGCGACGATGTTGGCCAACGTCATCTCGTTGTCGTGGCCCTTGAACGGCGTGGCGCCGTAGAGCAGCTCGAAGATGAAGATCCCGAGCGTCCACCAGTCGACGGAGCTGCCGTGGCCCTCGCCGGACACGATCTCGGGGGCCAGGTACTCGTGCGTGCCCACGAACGACATGGACCGCAGCTCCACCGGCTCAGCCACGAACTCCAGGTCCAGCACGCCCGTCGGGAAACTACTGTTGTTACCGTTACTGCTGCTCGAGCCGTTCTTCTTGGTGCGGCGGCGAGCGCGGCGCCGGCCGCGGCCCGGGAAGAGGCTGAAGCAGGAGACGGAGGGCACGATGCAGGACGGGATGATGCAGGAGGAGGATGAGCCGCCGGAGGAGTGGCCGGTGAGCGCGACGGGGTCGGAGATGACGTGCGCCGGCGTGGGCGCCGTCGGGTCGCACTTGAGGGACAGGTCGAAGTCGGTGAGCATGATGTGCCCGTCCGCGCGGACCAGCACGTTCTCCGGCTTCAGGTCGCGGTACACGATGTCCATCATGTGGATGTACTCCAGCGCGGCAACCACCTCAGCCACGTAGAACCTGCCAACGCAGCGTAAGAAGTTTCAGAAAACCAACGTCAAACAAGATTAATCACCTCAAATTTGAACTTTGGTGGAGAACTGCACAGCAAGCAACCAATTGCATACCAGAAAAGCACACAAGTGCATGGCTTGACTTTATTCACATGCAACCAAAACACTCGCACTGGCCACACACATGAGCCAACTCCAGTGTCACCTCACTGTACCTCTACCTGGCACGCACGGTGGCTCACACTGTGCGCTCCGGTACTACCAAGCAAAAAAGTCACGAGAGGGGAAGCAAAGGCAAGAGACAGTACTCCAAGTAGTTCATCACTGATGTTGGGGACGTTGCACGTTGGGGTGGAGCCTTGTTTAATGGCGGAGAAAGGTCACATCGATCATGCATGTGTGCACTCCACTCAGCCGATCATTCCTTGGGTTAATTAGATTAATCCTTACGGCAAGTACTCGGCCGAGTACCCATTCATGGCCATGTCTGTGCGCGTGTTTTTCAGAGCTGTGAGTCCTAACCATCTCACATGGGGTAATCAAAATCATCTCTTCAGAATTGCCCAACGCATCACTGACAGGTGTGGTTAATCGATGTATGGGAGTATATTTTTAGAGCCATGTTCGGCGGCCGGTTCCGGCGCCGTAGCACGAGGGGCCGCTCGTGCGCCGGCCTCACCGGTAATGCCTACCACGACCGGCCTTGGTTCCCATTACACCACATCGCGTTGAATGAATGGCAACACTGTTGTTTTGCGTGCAGGTACTGCCACCGAAACGCACGACGCCATAGCATAAAACTACCTACTGCTCTCTCGATCGTATACCTGCACTACAACCACTGCTGCTCGCCGCGTCAAACAAGGATTGGTTCACTTTTGTTGGGGTGCACATTACTTCTGTAGAGTACGCAGCAACGCAAAGCTTCTCTGGAGTGGCGCCGAAAGTGTTTTATATTTCGCACTATATTTCTTTTTGTCGCTCATCTATATAGTTTGCTTCCCTTGCCCATTTGTTTGGTTATATTACATTGAAAGTTTTAAACAAAGGCATACGTTGCTGACCCGTGAATCCGTACTCCGTTCCAAAATTTCACTCATCTCTTTTTGAGCATCTTTTTTCTGTATGGCAGAATAAAAATAACTTTGCTTCATATGAATTCCCATAAGATTTTTTTCCAAACGACCATATATTGACCGGATTTCATTACCCAAGGATAACGAAACAGAGTATCATGTCCAGGCATGAGAAAGCAAGTAACAGCTATTATAAACTATTACAGTCGCCGCCTAATGCTAACGACACACAACATAGAAGTTTAAAGACTGGCCTAGAGGCACAGAACCAGCAACACAAAACGAAAGCCCTGGTTCCCATAAGATTGTGGTGGACATTCCATTGCAATCTTACAAATTTTCTGTTCCTATGTTTTTCCTATCATGTGAACCAAGTAGGGCTTAAAAAATGTCACATATTCAATAAACCTAGATATACTGAACCTACATTTTACCTAAATTTGCGACAAGTATTTAGGGATTGATGGTCTATATGTTTCTTACAAGTTATTTGCCTCGTTCTTTATATATAGTTAAAATTAACAAGCTCGCTAATTGGAAAGCCCATATGTTGAAAACCCGTAATCTATAATAAGTGTCGTAGTTTCTAATTTGAATTCTTTTAAATTTTAACAAAAGTTTGATAGTGGATCAGAGGGAGTACATGTTATTATTTGCCATATATACACTTTCTGTCGAAGTTAACAAGATGCTAATTGGACCTTTGATAGACGGGCGGGTGATAAAGTAATATATATGTTTGATCTGAGAAGAGTTGACTAATGAGTGCTACGGATGATGTATCTTGGACTAATCTCATGAATCGACAATGGAGCCACATGACGCTGTAATGGAGCGAACGTGGCCAATAATTCTACCACCGCTGTGTTTCCGAGCTGTACTCTACAGTTCGTTGCCGTCCGTATTTCTTGCCCTTTAATCTCGGGGTGTATGACCTGCATCCTAATTAACAGTCACATGGATGGACGCATATATACGGCCGGGAATGATGCTAGTTCCGGAAGGAAATAATAACATCACTCTCCGTATATCTCGCGTGGGGGAGTTGATGTCGTCGGCAGCCAAATGATCATCATGAACTAGAGACATAATAAGGGAAGAAAAAAGATGATAGTTATCTGATGGGCAGAAGCATGCAAGCGCATACGCCAATGCCAGCTTTGTTTCCGTATGGGCTTGGTTTCAGCTTTCACGGCGCTGCTGGTCAGACTAGTCAGACATTGGACGGTGATTACATCCATGGTCGTGCAACTGTGTGGCTGCCTTCTTCAGAGCATGGCTGGAACCAAGGAACTGTTGGTCGCGACAGTGAGAAGGACAGTGGAGGCGATGGCCCATGAACATGCATCTCCATCCAGAGTAAACAGGGCGCGCAAGGTGTGGTTTGGATGCGTATTCATGGCTTGGTTTGGCAAAACGGTATCATCCTCATGCGTCACGATCGTGAGTTGTTAAGGAAGCTAAGCTCCGTGGTGTCAATTTGGGTTGAGGACGCGTCCAAAAAGGCAGCAATCGATCTGATATTGTGCTGTGTGTTCTCCATCAGGATGAGGATGAGTGTGTCTAGACATGAATGGACAGATGCTTGCCCAACCGAAGACACATGGGGCCAGCGGAACCATGCGCCCTGCGTCCACTAGATCCTTAACAAATGCTGCGATTAATCTACGCAAAAAGGGTCGGGGGAACAGAGGAACAGCAGAGTTAAACAAACGAGGACAAGTGGTGGTGGTAGAAGCCTGGAAACCGGCCACATTCTTCTCCGGAAAGGCTATGATCGGTCACTTAGCTGCTAAGAGTACTTACTTCACAGTTCTCTCGCCTAAAATACGATCGGAACTTGATATTCATGTTGTTAACCGAATGATATGATCTCAGATTACTTCTTTTAGAAAAAAACAGAGCTGCGTTAATTATACGCCTATGAAAAACGCGTTTGTGTAATGTAATGATGAACATGGTGGCGTCGTGCTTAGCGTACCTGACGGCGGCCTCTGAGAACCTTCGGTTTGGCTGCCTCTGTCGTAGGACGTGGAGGTCGCCGCCGGGGCAGAACTCGGTGAGGAGGCATGACCATCTATCCCCCTCGGCGACGCCGTAGAGGCGCGGGAGGAAGGGGTGGTCGACGGCCTCGAGGATCTCGCGCTCGGTGCGCGCGCGGCCCTCCTTGTTCCGGCCCTGCAGCTCCTTGCGGTCCATCACCTTGGCCGCCACCAGCGCGCCAGCGCCAGCGCCGGCGCCCTTGCTCCCGCGCACCTCGGCCAGGTACACGCTGCCGATGTCGCCCGCGCCGAGCCGGCGCACGAAGCGGATGTCGGAGAGCTGCACGGTGCCGAGGCGCGGCGGCGGGTGGGGGCCGATGGGGCCCGAGGAGGAGGTGGAGCAGGAGGCGGTGGCGGTGGAGACGGTGGAGGCGGAGCGGGAGCGCTCGGAGGAGCCGAAGCTGAGGCTCTGCAGCTCGTCCGCCGCCAGCGACGCGTCGCCGTCCGGAGGAGGCATTGCCGGAGCTGAGGCTGGATGTGGCAAGTGCGGGGACAGGGGAGGAGGAAGAGGCGGAGTAGACTGATGGTGTGCGTGCGTGCGTGTGGGATTTTAATTTGAAGAGAGCGCAGAGGGGAGGTTAGTTGACGGATGGCGATGGGCCGGGCCGGAAACCCGCGTCAGATTTCGTGTCCAGTCTCTGGATCTCCGGGGGACAGGCAGGCCCTGTTCTCCGGGTGGTGGGATTCTTGTTCTTTTCCTGCACCATATATACTACTAGCAGCAGACGATACGTACATAGATTTGTTTCCACTAATATAAGAAATGAACGAAAATATGGTAATGCATGGGACAATAATATATCAATCTTGTTCAGGAAACAATGGCACATTCCAATTACAGGCCGATTCGATCGGATCCTGCGGCGAAGATCGCCGTTTCTTTCCTTGCATTATGTGATCCATGTCCATAAACAAAAGATTTTGCTTCCTCTAGTGCGTCAGCGGGTTTGACCCGTACATTAGCCGCCCTAGCCATGTTAACGTCTCGAGGAAGAATTAGGGTTGCCTTGACACCGTTGTTGCTTCCTTGATTCCTGCAGCTCGAACCGATGAACGACGGCCAATCTCTCGCTCGTGTCGCATCCTCCCATGAAATACGCGGCCCTACTAATGCGCTAGCAGTACTAATTTCTGGATTGGACGGATGTGTTTGTACTCGCTCACGCGTCAGTAGTAAAGCTACATAATCGGCGATTGACTGGCAGGGAGGAGCTAGCCGAGGCAGTTTTTGAACTGGTAATGCGCGCGCGCCCACGGCGATCGGCCGGGGATCCGTCCAAGCGCACCGGGGACAAGCTAGCGATCGATCGAGACACGAGACTGGACCCAACCACGGATTTTGGACGGACCAAACCAAACCAAACCAAGAGCCACCGCCTGCTAACGATGTGTGCGCGTGTAATTTTCCTGACAGTGAGCACCGCCACACAGTGGCTTCGAGCTTCTTCCCGAGTAACTCATTTCTCTTTTCCCCTGACGAACCTCCTCCAAGTTTAGTAATGCTACTCGATTAGTATGTGCAGGCGATTTCTATGGATGATGAGCGTTCTGGTCTGGGCCTTGAGGGGCCGGCGGTGGGAGGGACCCTGTCGGTCGGCATAGTATGATACAGGAGGTCGGAGTTCGCGAGACATCTAAATCCTTTTTCAGGGGATTCAGAGGAAACCGGCAGGATGAGCTAGCTCTTACATAGCGTTGAAAGACCAACATTGTCTTCTGGTGCTAATCATGCTCCTGCTTCTATCCGTGCGTGGGACTGGGAGCATTGCTTGCAAGTTGTTGCCGCGGTGTTTCAGGGTTTTTGTTTGCGGGTCCCGGGACAGTATCAGGAGAGTAGAAAAGGAAGGCAGCTAGGGTTTCCATTCATTCCGCCCGGCAATGCCATCAGTTCACTAAGCCTCTGATGGACCTAGGTTGCTCGCTGGCGGGAGGATTCTCGTTTCTTTTTGTTATATTGTTCCTTTGTGTCTTTTTGGAATGGCGAGATATCTACACCTCTAAGTTCCAAATTTGGAGGGATAGTTCCAAGTTTGTCAACTGTCCTGCACCATGTTGTAACAATGTACTTTACTAATTCGCAAAAAAAAAACAATGTACTTTACTAACATGCGGCCTAGTTTTTCTCGTAAAGGTCGTTTTATTATTTAAAAGGTTTGAGCATTACCCCCAACCGCTTCATAACTGAGATGCACATAGCGGCTCAAAATCCATTATAACCAATGTATACATAACAATACAAAGGCACAATACAAAGCTTAAAATCTACCTTAACCAATGTATTAAAAAAAGGCATAATACAAGCAATCATCTCAAAAAACTATATTGGTTTCTATGGTGATGGATGTCCAATTCGTAGATTACGTTTTCACCCATGTTAGCTAAAAATAACCTTCGTCGTGTTCTCCAACTATGTAGACACCTCCGTGAACACATGTCGCGGTTCTCCACGAGGTGTACAAACGACAATGAACGCAACAAAGTGGTGCATCGGTATATAACATGCATGTAGTATAATTTTTTGTTCGTTGCCATTTCTGCATAGCCAAATTGACCAAATAATCATAAGCGCTCCCACACCAATAAGTATTTTAAACCTATGATCCACTTCATGTAGCAAATTGCCAAAAAGATTAGCAACAATATGTGGTGGGTATAAGGTAGAATCTATTTGGATGATTGACCATATAAATCTAGCAAACTTGTACGAGAAGAATTCGCGTTTCATGGTCTCATCATGGTGATAGAAGACGCATTTTTTTACTCTCATGCCAATTGTGTTCTACAAGGGTGTCTTTGGTGGGGATTACGCCTCTACGAAGATGCCGCGCAAAAATCTTAGTCTTTAATGGAATCTTCAATTTTCCATTTTTTGTTATTATCAACCGACACGTTAGGTTGGGCCAAATCTCAATACACTGAATCTACTGAGAATTTGGCACTCTCTTGTAGATTCCACCGAAATTTGCCGGTCCCTTACACGTCAACTAGACCAAAGCCAGACGTTGCAGTAAAGCATTTCATGATGCTAGCCTAGGATCAACAATATCTCTTCTATCAAATTTGGTGGTGAAGATTCTATCACCTTAGCTAATGCGTCTCTTTTAAGCCGCACAATTTTGTATAAGGTGGGATATTGTTCTCGGAGTGTAACATTGTCTAGCCATGCATCCTCTTAGAATACTATCTTAGAGCCATCATTAATTGAGAACGAGCAGTATGGGAAGAAGTATTTCTTCGTTGCCATTAGACGAGCCAGAAGTGCGAGTCTTCGGATTTCCAATAAACCCGAGACAATGCACATGGGCATACGTACTTCCTCTTTAGGAGAGTAAATTACAAAAAAACTACCACATTTCAGGCTAGGTTAACAGGTCAGTACCAACTTTGGTAATTTTTTCAGAAATGTACAACTTCTTGGGCTAGCAGTTACAGATTGCACAAAAGTGGAGTTGATAACGTTTTAACCTCGTTGGACCCACTGTCAGGTGCCACGTTGGCAGACGGCCGTTGGCTTCGTCGTTTCTGCCGTCTGGTTAAGATGGAGCGGCGGTCGGTCGGAAGGGGACGAGCAGCTCATTTCATTTCCCCCCCTTTCTCCCCACATTTCCCGCCCGCTGACCGGAGATGGAGGAGCCGACGAATCCAGGCGGCGGTGAAGCCGGCACTGTCGTCGAAGACCTGGATGAGCTTTGGCCGACGCGGCCATCGACGGCGGCGGCGATGCTTGCCCAGGTTTGGATGGACAATCCGGCGTCGAGTTCACGATTCACGAGCGGCCTCGATGGTGTTGAGTATGTATCTCTAGGTCTATCTGTCTTACTTCGTTTCCCGTATTGCGATTTTAGATTTTAGGGTTAGGGTTTGCAGAATTGGGGTTTTACTGAGTTGGGGATTTTTTCCTTTTCATTTTGCTAGCTTGGATCCTGAGATTTGGGAGATAAGAATTCATTTTTATGGCATGGACAATATTGAGAGGTCGATTGGTCGTGATGATATCACAGTGATGAATCTTGTTGCGCTGATTGAGACGAAGGGCTATGGTTTCAGTGACTCTATTTACTTGCGAAAGGATGGGGACTTGCAATTGATTGAGAACAACACACAGATATATGAACTGTTGGAGCATTTTAGTGAAGATCAAGTGTTGAGTTTGATTGTAAAGAGGGGCAGGCGAAAAAAACCTGTGGCTAAGGAGCTTATCAATGTAGATGAATGCACTTCTGCCTCTCAGCAATCATCATGCTTGATTAATTATACACCTGCATTTGTATATGATCTCAGTCCACCTCCTGTGTTCTCTGTTGATGATCAAGGACTGATCTTTCCTACTGAAGGTTGGTCTCAAAATCCATATGTGTGCACTCAGCAGAGCATGAATGATCAGAAAGGGAAGGGAATTCAGCTGTCAGACACTGATGATGATCATGAAGAAAGGGCCATGAACAATGAAGCATATGAAGACTTTGACATGGGAGAGGAAGATTTTGATATGATGCAAGAAATGAGGAGAAAGGAACAGATAGAAATTGATGAGAGGATTGAGGAGATGAGAAAGCGAGAGAGAAGATCCATTGCTGCATTGTGAAGGAGACACTGACATTGAAGATATTTTTGTGACAGGAGATGACACTGCAGATGTGCTTGAACCAGTGGCACTACCTTAGAAGCAAATCAGCCCTCCAAAGCAGATGAAAAGGAAGCATCCTATTAGAAAAGGACCCACACTAAGATCTCATTCAGTTGTTCACATTGATGATGTACTTGACTGGAAACCATCATCAGATGAAGACATGTGCTCAGGATTGCTTGATGAAAGTGATGATGACATGTTTCAACCACTGTGCATGGTGCCACCCAAAGGAAGAAAGAGTAGAGCTAAGAAAATGCCACTTAGGAAGTGGTATGATGAAAGGAGGCTTAAAGCACATGAGCAGATGTGTGTGAAGATGTGCTTCACCGAGTGTTCATCAATTCAGAGATGCACTGATCAATTTGCACATTGCACAGAGTAGGAACTACAGGTATCACAGGAACTCAAATGTTAGAGTCATTGTTGAATGCATAAAAGAGAAATGTCCTTTCTACTGTGCTGCTTCTGAGATAAAAGGTGAGAAAACATTTGTTATTAGGAAGATGCACATTCATCATACATGTGAGACAACAACAGATAGTACAAGGGTCAGTGCAAGATGGTTAGCTAGAACTTATGAAAATGCATTCAGATCTGACCCTAATGCAATCATTCAAACACTTATAGACAGGTTGTAGACTGACAACATGGTGTTGAGGTGCCTAAGATGATGGCTTACAGGGAAAAAAACATGGCTCTTGATGCTATTTTAGGTGATCACAGAGAACAGTATGTTAGGATAAGAGATTTTGCCCAAACTGTGATTGACACAAACCCAGGAAGTAGGGTCATTGTCACAACTATCACTCCACCACCATCTGAAGAAAATCCTCATCCTGGTCCAGCTTTCCATGGCCTTTTCTTCTGCATCAATGGAGCCAGGGAGGGGTTTCTCAAAGGTTGTAGGCCATTTATAGGTAAGCATTGTTGCTTCATTATCTTTTGTCCTTGTCCAGTATATGTAGGTTTGCTTGCTTGCTTCATCTAACTGCCTCAATATATGTAGGTTTGGATGGATGCTTCATTAAGCTTTGCACTGGTGCTCAGATATTGGCTGCCACTGGCAGAGATGGCAATAACAATATGTACCCAATTGCATTTGTTGTTGTGCCCAAGGAGTACACTGCTAACTGGTGTTGGTTCTTGACTCAGTTGAAGTATGCTTTAGGTGGAGAAGTGGGGGAGTTTGGCCCATACACAATCATGTCTGACAGACAGAAAGTAAGTGCTTGTTGTCTGAGAGACAGTAGATGTTGTAAATTTTGTAGTAGATGTTTTAAATTGTGTAGTAGATGTTTTAAATTGTGTAGTAGATGTTGTAAATTGTCTATTAGTCGTCGACTAGTTGGCCTCGACTAGTTCTAGTTGACTAGTTGTCGTCGACTAGTTGGCCTCGACTAGTTGGCCTCGACTAGTTGTCGTCGACTAGTTGTCCTCGACTAGTTGTGTTTTAACTAGTCGAGAACAAATAGTCGACGTCGACTAGTTCATGCCATCTTTAGTTCTCCTCTACTGCTTTATGTAGTAAACCCAAACCCAACATATCTTTAATTGCTTTCTGCATTGTCCAGGGGCTCCTCAAAGCAGTAAGCCAAGTGTTTCCCAACAGTCCTCAGCGATACTACCTTCGCCACATTTATGCAAATTTCCAAGCTGCAGGGTTCAGAGGTGAAGACCTTAAAAAATGTATGGATGCAGCTAGTTATGCTTTCCATAAGAACCAATTTGATGTTGCCATGGATAATCTGAAGGAAGAAAGTGAGGAAGCTTGGAAGTGGTTGAGTGCAATCCCTGTGCACACATGGGCCAGGCATGCTTTTGACACATGTTGCAAGACTGACCTGGTGGTAAATAATCTCAGTGAAGTCTTCAACAAATACATATTGGATGTGAGGAAGAAACCCATTAGAACAATGATTGAAGGGATAAAAAACAATATGATGACTAGGAATCATGAGAAGAGAGAAGGTGGTGCTAAAGCTCTATGGGAGATTACTCCTCACTTCACTGAGGTCCTAGAAATGGCTAAGAAGCACTCCAGATTCTGCACACCTAGGATTGTCGATATTGGCCTGTGGCAAGTGACAAATGCAAAAGGAGATGCAACATATGCTGTCAACCTTGAATCAAAGACATGTGGATGTAGAAGATGGGATGTTACAGGGGTGCCTTGCAACCATGCATGCTCTGCCATCATCAAATCTAAGCAAGCTCCAGAAAACTATGTGAGCCATTTCTTCAAAAAACCCATGTACCTAGAAGCATTCAAGCCAATCATCTATCCGAGTGCACGGGCGGCATGATTGGACCAAGGCCGATACCCCAGACATCATACCACCTGTGTTCACCATTAATAGAGGTAGAAAGCAGGAGAAAAGGAGAAAAGGAAAATTTGAGGTGCCCAAGCCCAAGGATACATCTAGAATGGGCACAATTACATGTTCCAATTGCAAGTTGCAAGGCCACAGATACACAAGCTGCACAGTCCCATTGAGGCCAAATTTTCTTATAAGGAAAAACAAGCATGTGGTATGATGCACATTTCTCTGTTGTACATTTCTTTGTTACCAAAATGCTTGTCCTTCTTAATTTGATGCTACTGTCATTACTTTATGCAGCCATCTGTGCCAGGAGATGCTCCAGCAAGGAAAGATGATGCTCCATCTGCTCCATCTGCTCCATCTGTGCCAGGAGATGCTTCATCAAGGCAACCTCCTGCTCCATCTGCTCCATCTGCTCCAGCAAGGCAACCTCCAGCTCCATCTGCTCCATCTTCTCCAGCAAGGCAACCTCCAGCTCCATCTGCTAGGCAGGGACAAGCTGCTCCAGCAAGACAAGGTCCAACAAGGTATCTGTTGTGGGTATACTTTATGGGTATATCAACGGCATGGCCTAGATCCGGCAAGCCCGGGTGGCCCATAGTTGGTGATGAGGCATGTGGCCCATCGGGCGGCCCAGTTGCTGTAGATCCTGAAGGATGAGGTCCAGCCCAGGAACAGGAAGCCGGATCCCAACCGACCTACAAAGGAGGCCGGATCCAGGATGGCCCATGAAGTATCCGGATCCAGCATGTTCTTACAGGAAGGCGGATCCTTGACGTACACGGCAAGACATTGTACCGTAGTTAGGCAACTTGTATTCCGGCTAGGACTCTCCATGTAAACCCTAGATCCGTGCGCCTTTATAAGCCGGATCACGGGAGCCCTAGAGGCACAACCATAACTCATTGTAACAACGCGAAGCGCCCGGATAATTCCGGACAAGCGGCAGTAGGCCTTGCCATCGTGCAGGTGTTCCGAAGCTGGGTAAATCGCGTACCACCATCCCGTGTGCACTCCGCCCTATGGCCCCCACTTCTTCTCCCCCTCGTGAGGATCCCTCCTCCGAGGTACCGTCGATTAGGCAACGACAGTTGGCGCCCACCGTGGGGCCAGCGGCGTACGGAGGCCGAGCCGGGAGGGTTCCGCCATGGGAAGCTACGACGACACCATCGCTGTGGGGCGCGTCCTTTACGCCGGAAATCTGCCGATCGTCCCTCCGGATGAGTGCTGGATTCCGGCTAAGATAGACCCCGTCAAGCTCTCCATCGTCCCAGTTGGCGGCATACATATCTTCATCGGGGAAACCATCGATTCCGACGGAAACCCACTGGTAAGTAGCGCTGACGCGACCGCCGGCCGAGCGGGACGCGGTCGCGAAGATCCGATACGAGTCGCGAGGAACTTTCCAAGAAAGATTCCGCCTTAGATCTGGAAAATTCAAAACCCACCCAATCCGCCCCGAGCGAGGAGATAAAGGTGGAAGACCAATGCGGATCCGCTCGGGTCTCCCGGGTGTTAGAGAAGCAAAGGTGTCACTTCGTGCACTTCTTGGCCCATACCGCCGGAACCGCCCCTCAAGAAGACGGAGCTGGTCCCGAGCGAGGTTGAGGCACCGGAAAACAACGTTGCTCCGGATCAGCAGGAGGCTGTCGGAGAAAGCGGAACTCCGGTTGAAGAATCAATTTTGGGTAACTTAAGCCCAATTTCCGGGGATTCCATGGACACTGAAGAGTTCGATCGGAAGGTAAAAGAATACGGATACGGTGAGCAACCCGACGTCGACTCCGCCCAGCCCATGCAGGTTCTCGCAACCGTGCACCGCTGGATCAACAGGAACCCGAAGATGAAAACACCGTCTCCGATCCAGGACCGTCCAATGTAGGATCTCCGTTAGATCGGGAGCGTCCATACGAAGACGTCCTGTCCCCTGAAGAGATAGTCGCGCAAGCTCGCATGGATTTAGTGGCGAAATCTGTTGTCCTCAACAAACCCATAACTCCGAGCGACGCCGCAGATCCGGAGGCTTTAGAGGCCACGAGAAAGGAAATGCTGGCCACAGCCAAGAAGTTCGCCAATACCGCAGCCGCAATAATGGATGAGAGGGCGAAGGCTGCAAACTTGATGGACCGCTTCGAAAGACGGGATCGCGAAATCACCGAAACACTCGAGCACGTCAAGAGCATGAGGAAAGAGTGGGAAGTAAAGATGACCTATGCGTAGGCGGAGGCTGATCGGATCATTAGAGAAGCAATCCCGCCCCGCGAGATCAACTTCGCCACACTACGGAGCAGCGGCCAGCTGGAAACTCCAAAGGATAACATACAAAAAGCTGCGGAGCTCCTGAAAAAGAAGGACGAAGAGGTTGATATCAACTACATCCGCAAACTTGTTGCTTCAACAATGCGGCAACAAAGCAAGGCGGATACCTCGCGCAGGTTGGAATCCAATCCGGATCACTGTGTATCTACCGCGCAGAAGGACGCCCATGCCAATCGACATCCCGATGATGAATCGCGCACCGGATCCACGGAGCGCAGAAGAAAAGCCAGGGAACACCCAAATCCGATCCCCGTACCGTCAAAGACACCTCCGTCAGATCCGAGAAAGGGAAAGGATGCAATGTACGGCCAGCGGGAACAAGTGCGGAACCCGTCACCTCCGCCTAACGGGTACCCGCATCCCCCGCCTCCGCGCCGACGCGAGTCCAGCCGGAAACACCAGGCCCCATGGGGCCGGTGGAATCCACATCCGCGACATGCCGTCGCCGAGGACCAGGGAGCGCACGCCGGAACCACGTCGGAACCAGAACAACGATCGTGAACCCGAGCCCAGAAGGAGCCGGAACGATGATCGCGAGCCTGAGCCCAGGAGGAGCCGGAATGCTGAGCGTGAGCCCGAACCTCGTCGAAGCCGGAACGACGGAGGAGACTATCACCAAGGTGGCCGGAGATCTCGCTCCCGCTCAAGAACCCCAGGAGGCGGCCCACGTGATGCCCGAGAACGCCTCAATGAGTACAAAACTGATTACATTGGCCCAAAGTGCTTCGGCAGGATGATTCGAGAGGAACCAAAGCCAAGGATGAACCTCAAGCTACCGGAAACCTGAAGAATTATGATGGCACGGAAAGGCCGGATACCGGATTGAGGATTACTATAATGTTGTAACCTTCGCCGGAGGAACCCCTAATATCGCTGCACGCATGCTTCGGCTTGTACCTTGTAGGTCCAGCCCGGATGCGGCTCGGTGACCTCGAGAAGAACTCCATCTTTTGCTTGGTTTGACCTGAAGAACGCCTTCGAGAAACACTTCGAGGGCACCTACAAGAGACCTGCCACAACAAGCGACTTACGGGCATGTATCCGGAAAAAGGGTGAAACATCAAGGAATTTCCTCACCCGATGGTTGGCATGCGAAACGAGTGCGAGAACGTCGATAACCGCACGGCAATGCACGCCTTCATTGGTGGCTTGCAGCGAGGAGGGCTGGCTGCGGCACAAGCTGACCTGCTTGGTCAATGCAAATAAGCCGACTTTGGATGACATGATCACCATCGCCGGTGATCATGCTGCCGCCGATGACGACGCGAGGCGGAGATCTAGCAGCTACGAGCAATCCCCACTGCACCAGGCAAAAGAAGAACCGTGACAACGGCAGCAGCGACGGCACCAAGCGGAAAAACCCCACGATGACCAAAAGAGTGGCGGATCCGACTTGATCGCCATGGCCTTCCAGCGCGGAGGCCAAGGAGGCGGAAGAGGCCGCGGCCGCGGAGGCGGAGGCCGGAAGGGGCCGGCAGCGTGGTGACGAGGTCACGGCTGCCGGAACCCGCGCTCCCCAAACTTATGAAGAGTACGAGAGACATGCCTTGCACGGCCCATCCGGATCCGGCTACAGGGAAGTCCACTCACACCAACCGCAACTGCAAGTGGGTCAACGATCTCAAATCTGTCCCGGAAGCAGGATACAAGCGAGCCCGGAAGCACCGCCCACGCGACAAAGGAGGCAAGGGCAAGAACAAGGACAAGGAGGAAGACAGTTCCGAGGCGATGGACGAGGACGACGCTTCGCCGGATCCCAAAACCGGATCCGCAGCTAAACCCAATCCCTTCGATAAAAAGAGTGCGGGCGCGTACCACACCTTCCTTGGAACCCCAACAGTCCGTGCAAGCAAATCAGCTCTCCGGATCACGAACGCCACGGTCCCAGCTGTGCCACGGCATGTCAGGTGGTCGGAAACTCCGTGTACGTTTGATAGAAAGGATCATCCTCTTGTCATTCCGAAAGAGTGCTACGCCTTGGTTGTAAGTCCCCGTATCGATGGGTATGATTTCTCCAAGTGCCTCATGGACGGCGGAGCCAGCCTGAACATCATGTACCTGGAAACATTGGAGCGGATGAACCTTACCAAGGAACAACTCAAGCATAGCACCACCGAATTCCATGGTGTGGTTCCGGGCAAAAAGGCAAATTCCTTGGGCAGCATCAGACTTCCCGTGGCTTTCGGCGATGCAAATAACTTCCGCCAAGAGATGATCACGTTTGAGGTCGTGCCCTTCAAAAGCTCCTACCACGTCATCTTCGGTAGGCCCACCTACCACAAGTTTCACGCAAGAGCGTGCTACATCTACAACAAGCTCAAGATTCCGGGTCCAAAAGGTATGATTACCATATCCGGAGACTACAAGAAGGCTAATGAATGCAAGTTAGGCGAAGCCGCCTTCGCAGAGTACGTGATATGCGGAGAGGAGGCTGCGGGGCTACGGAGCCGCGGTGGATCCGGCGAGATGCAGACCACCAAGAAGCAGATCTCCGAACAGAAGACCTCGTTCAAGGCCGCGATAGAAACCAAGAAGCACGACCTCATTATAGGCGATAGCTCTAAGCAAGTTTCAGTCGGAGCCACCATGGACCCCAAATAGGAAGACGCGCTCGTCGAGTTCCTCCGCGCTAACATGGATATCTTCGCATGGCAACCCTCTGACATGTCCGGAGTACCTAGGGAACTCGCCGAGCACTACCTCAACATAAATCCGAGGGCTAAACCGGTGAAGCAAGCTATGCGACGCTTTGGAGATAAGAAACGCCGCGCCATAGGAATGGAACTAGCTAAGTTACTAGAGGCAGGTTTTGTAGTAGAAGTTATCCATACTGATTGGGTCGCAAATCCCGTCCTTGTACCCAAAAAAAAACACTGAAATACTAAGAATGTGCATCGATTACTCCGGCTTGAACAAGCATTGTCCGAAGGATCCGTTCCCTTTGCCGCGCATTGACCAAGTCATTGATTCGACGGCGAGGGCGGAACTACGTGTTTTCTCGACGCATATTCCGGGTATCATCAGATCCGGATGAAGAAGTCCGACCAAAAGGCGACCTCGTTCATCACCCCCTTTGGCACTTACTGCTATGTCACCATGCCATTTGGTTTGAAAAATGCAGGTGCCACCTACCAACGTACGATGCAGCGGTGCTTGAAGGACCAAATTGGCCGGAACGTGCACGCTTACGTCGACGACATCGCGGTCATGACCCGAAAAGGATCCGACTTGATCAGCGACCTCACAGAAACCTTTAAGAATCTCCGTCGGTACAAGATGATGTTGAATCCGCTAAAGTGCGTCTTTGGCGTACCAGCCGGAAAACTCCTTGGCTTCATCGTCTCTCACAGAGGCATTGAGGTTAACCGGAAAAAATCAAGGCAATCACTGTGTATCAAAAGGCCAACTTGTCTCAAAGATGTGCAACGACTAACGGGTTGCGTCGCGAGGAATCGATAGGTTTGTTAGCCGTCTTGGCGAGAAGGCGTTACCGTTGTACAAGGCTGTTAAAGAAAACGCGACAAATTTATGCAGGGACGACGCAGCAGATGCAGCGCTTAAAGGATTGAAGGAAATACTCACCTCTCCACCTATCTTAGCAGCTCCAAAAGAATCAGAGCCCATGCTCCTATACCTGGCAGCTACCAACAAAGTCATCAGTCTCGTTATCATGGTGGAGCGAAAGGAAGAAAGTCACGAGTACGGAGTCCAAAGGCCTGTCTACTACATTAGCGAGGTTCTAACGGAATCCAAGCAAAGATATCCTCACTTTCAGAAGCTAGCCTACGGCGTTTTCCTAGGAAGCCGGAAGCTAAGACACTACTTCCAAGAGCACCCAGTAATAGTTGTGAGCAAAGCTCCACTGTCCACGATTCTCAACAACGCTGACGCAACATGACGCACATCAAAATGGGGCATCGAATTGTCCGCCTTCGACATCGCATACAAAGCTAGGACCGCGGTCAAATCCCAAGTCTTGGCAGATTTCGTCGCAGATTGGACAGAGGCTCCGGATGCAAATCTGGAGCCGGAACCAGAAACATGGGTCATGCACTTCGATGGATCCAAGCAGCATCAAGGCTTAGGAGCCGGAGTCACCTTGAAGTCCCCTACCGGAGAAGAACTGCAGTACGTCTTGCAGATTCACTTCGAAGCTACAAACAACATGGCGGAATACGAGGCTCTACTACACGGTCTGCGCATCCCTAAGGAAATTGGGATCAAGCACATAATTTGCTGCGGAGATTCCGACCTGGTGGCACAACAAGTAGCCGGAACCTGGAACGCCAGAAACTCCGTCATGGCGGCCTATAGAGACGAAGTTGACGAGATCGCCAAGTGCTTCCTCGGATACGAAGTCAAGTACGTCAGACGCGACGATAACACAGCGGCAGATATGCTATCCAAGCTCGGATCCGGCAGAAAACCAATTCCGCCCGGCATTTTCTTGGAGCATCTGCGGATACCCTCAGTCAAGGGCGCTAACCCGGAAAATCCAGAGGTGGCAGTGTCTCCGGCAAGGGAAGTGATGGCCATTATTCCGGCCTGGACGCAGCCTTTCCTGGACTACCTCATCGATCAAAAGTTGCCAGAGGACGAGGTTCTCGCACGATAGATCATCAGACGAGCAAGATCCTACACAATAGTTGATGGACAGCTCTACAAGCGAAGTGCAACTGGAGTTTTTCTCAAATGCGTCTCCAATCAAGATGGCATTGAAATCCTCAGAGAGATTCACGCAGGGGATTGCGGGCATCATGCCGCTCCCGAGGTCCCTCGTTGCCAAAGCTTTCCGGCTTGGATTTTGCGGCTCACGGCTAAAGAAGATGCTTGATAAGTTGGTAAAAACTTGCCGAGGTTGTCGGTACTACGCTACTCAACCAAACGCCCCGGCCCAAGAGCTGAAGACCATCCCTATCACCTGGCCGTTTGCGGTCTGGGGGCTTGATATGGTTGGTAAGTTAAAGAAATCATCTCCTGGCGGTTTTGAGTACCTCTTGGTCGCTATTGATAAATTCAGTAAATGGATCGAGGCAAAGCCAGTGAGAAAAGCCGATGGTGCTACGGCACTCAAATTCGTCTGCAGCCTCGTGACAAGATTCGGCATCCCGCACAGCATAATCACAGACAATGGCACAAACTTCGCGCAAGGAGAATTGAAGGATTATTGTCACGATGTTGGGATCCGGCTAGACCTGGCATCCATGGCTCATCCACAGTCCAATGGTCAGGTCGAAAGAGCCAACGGACTCCTTTTATCCGGAATAAAACCGCGCCTTGAAGAACCATTGCGCCGCACGGCCGGAGCTTGGGCGAGGAGTTGGACTCCGTCTGTGGAGTTTACGAACTACCCCCAACAGGTCAACGGGATTCACTCCATTCTTCCCGGTATACGGATCGAAGCTGTGCTCCCCTCGGACATCATCCATGATTCACCGCGAGTCTCCGCCTACAACGAAGAAACTGGCGACGAGGCCAGACAGCTATCTGTGGACCTGATCGAAGAAGCTCGGAATTTAGCAGACCAACGTTCCACCATTTACCAGCAAAAGCTCCGACGCTACCATAGTCGTCGAGTTCGGAATCGCTCGTTCACGACCGGAGACTTGGTCCTCCGCCTTCGCTAGGTGAAAGATCATAAGCTGCAATCTCCATGGGAAGGACCCTTCGTCGTTAGCAAAGTGCTTCACAACGGATCGTACTACCTCGTCGATTTCCGAGAGCTAAAGGACAGACCTGCCAATTGGCACCGGAAACGCAAGCGAGAGGATCCGGATGACATTTACGATGAAACAGAACGTCCTTGGAACATTGCACAGCTACGTCCTTTCCACACTTAGCATAGAATTACATACTTTGTAAACAATATCGTACATGATCAATGAAATAAAGCTTTTGGTTCACTCTATGAGTCATTTACCTCCTTTACTTGTTCATTTTTAGATCGTGTATGTTTTTATGACTAAAACCACAGAGCTGGATATTTCCGCCTAGGCGTGTATGAAAGTTGTGATTTTCAAAAATCGTCCCTTAGGACGTAAGCTTAAGTTTTCTGGTGGAAATGTTTTCTGTTGCGAATTCGTGGATTCCTAGTAGCGATTTCCGGCACCTTGGGCTGGGGGCTTGTTTCCGCGGTTATTGACGGATTGCCATTGGGCTTCGTCGCCGGCGGCGACGTTTCCGGCTAAAGGTCTTCCGGCTCGCGGAAGGTCAAGCGAGTAAGCCGGAAAACATAGAAATCAGCACTTGCTTTCCAACAAAACGAAACATGCAAATAATATTAAAGGATAGCAGGATAAGTTGTATCCGCCCATGCATAATTGTTTCGTCCCTAACTACTTAAGAATTTAAAGTTATATTACAAACCCTCCCAGGGCCAAAATAATGCATTGTTTTTTCCGCAGGACTAAGTTTTTACTTCTCCTTAGCCGGAGAAGTTTCCACGTTGGCATCACCTCCTTCTGCGTCAGTCGGAGCTTCCTTCTCTGCGTCTTTGGCGGGCGAAGAGACATCTTCATCTTCTTCCGCTTCGGCTGCCGGTCGGAGAAGCGAGCGCCACCTTGGTCCTTCGAGCTCGTCCATGTATCTCGGCTTCCGGATTGGGCGGGCTCGGACTCCGCTTCGCGCTCCTTCAGAAGCTCAGCTTCGAGAGGCTCGCCAGCGGGAAGAACCACCTTGTCATAAAATTCGTCATGGCGAATCCTCCGGGCAATGCGTGTATCATAGCCACTAACAACATCTAGAAGTGCATTGATATCCGCGTCCGGAGGAACACCAGCAGTGACATGGTCAAGGTTTAGCTCCGGGTTGTGCGCCAAGCACATAGCTAAGGACATGGCTGCCGCACCCCGCGCCAAAGAGGCCTGCAGATCCACCACCAACTCCGGGATTACGTCCATCCTCTTGATGAGCTTGCGCACATCGCAGGTTTGGCTCTTCTTGATGTTGAGATTGTGGCAGATCTTCCTGGAGGCGGAGATGAGGTCCTTGCAATCCTCTCCGGCTAGCTGCAGCAAGTCATCGCGCGGGAACTGGCTCCGACGTCCCTCATCATATCCGAGTGGATCTGAAAGACGCAGGTTTTGATAAGTACAACAAGTTACATGCACTATCATAGCGAGTTTCGAGGACATACCCATGACGTCGGAATTGAGCAGGTCCCAGCAGCTCTTTGTTGTCTCCATATATTTGCGGAGTCCACCAAGCTCCTGCTGCTGCTTCTGGATGGTGTCGCTGTCAGTTTTTCTTTTCAACTCGAACTCACCCACTTTTCGAGTAAGCTCCGAGTTCTTTTCAGCAAGTTTCTGTTCCGCCTCTGCGAGCTTCGCTTCTAGATTCTTCTGGGAGGCGCGGAGAGTTTCCGGTTCGAGGAGGCTGCGGCGAGAA
>NC_061512.1:111964006-112089577 GCF_022539505.1 Lolium rigidum | reverse complement strand
AGTCCACCAAGCTCCTTCGTCGCTTTCTCGGATGGTGTCGCTCGTCGCTTTTTCTTTTCAACTCGAACTCACCCACTTTTCGAGTAAGCTCCGAGTTCTTTTCGAGCAAGTTTCGTTCCGCCTCGCGAGCTTCGCTTCTAGAATCTTTCCGGGAGGCGCGGAGAGTTTCCGGTTCGGAGGAGGCTGCAGCGAGAAACGAGGATGCACCTACTCAAAGTTACGTAAAGCATCAAGTTCGGAAAATGCAGAACATAATCCACAAGCATCAGATAATCGGAAACCAACCTTGAGCTTCTGACAATTGTTTTTTCAAATCCGCATTCTCCGTCTGGAAGCGCTGGATTTTCTCCGCCTGGCTGATGGTCACACGACGCTGAAGCGCAATGTTTTTGTGCAGCTCGTAATGCAGGGCCTTTTGTTCCTGCAAACACAGTCAGAGACGGAGTGAGTTCCGCAAAATGGTTTAAGTCTTTCTTAAGTAGTGTCGTTGGAAAAAAAAATTCCACCATCATGCTTGGGGGCTACCACGACATTTAAAATTTTACCTTCAGTTTGAGTTTTCTCTAAAAGTATTCAGACGCTAACTACTATAGTTTCCGCCTAAATACTTGGGGGCTACTGGGGAGTTACCTTCTGCTTGCAAACAAGCTTGTCGAAGAATTGGCCAACGTTTTTCTTGAAATCCTGGATTTCCGACGTCTCAACGTCCGGTTTGCCCCAGGCATTGTTCAGCATGGCGTTTAGCAAATTTTGCTCCAGCTCCCATTTTTCCGCCTCCGTTAGTTTGTTGAAAAACTTTGTGCCATAGGCTTTGGGTGTGGAGGTAAGATCAGCCGGATCGCCGAAGTTCTTGGGGAACATGACCATGTCACCAGCGCTAGCTTCAGCTTTGCCAGAGGAGGTAGCCTCCGCTTCTCCGCGGCCTTGTACTTCAGTCTCATCAAGGGCGGGGTCCTTGCCACCGGAACTTTCTCCGCCCGCTCTGTCGCTACTGACCGGAATTATTTCCGGCGGGGTGGATGCAACAGGAGATGGAGATTGTTCCGCGGGAGGAGGAGACGGTTGTGGAGAAGCGTGAGGAGAAACCGGCGGAGTAGGAGTGACAGGACCAACGGCTAGGGATTTCTTCATATACTTAGTGATAGGCTCTTGCACGTTGGTCCGTGCGGTGGCAGAACTCGGATTCCTGCAAGCAAGCAAGGGAAAAAAGTATAAGTAACGAAGTTTACTAAGCAGAAGACGCAAGGTACTTGGAAACTCACGTCGCGCCCGGAATATTGGGACGTGAGCGTTTTCCTGCTGTCGATAGCAGTTTGAGACGCTCGTGTTCCGCTTTCCTGGAATCGAGCGGAGGCGGCTTGGTCACTTTGGGCTTTTTGGCGGAGGCCTCGCCGCTACCTCCGGCATCGGAGCCGGAAGTCTTGGCGCGGGGACGTTTTGAAGGCCGAGGGGCAGCCTTGCGGGGCACACGCTCCTCGTCATCTTCAGCGTCCTCCGGATCCTCCTCCGCCGCGTCGCCGCTGACAGGGACTCGGAGTATATTGCGAAAGTTTTCCTCCGCCAAAGTAGCGAGCTGTGGGGAAGACAAAAGAACAAGTTAAAACACTGAAACGATATGAGAAGTTGAAGAAGTGCGAGAGGATAAGTGCTTACCGGAGGACATTGGTCATGCGTGCTGATGTCTTTAACTAGTTCCGGGACCGGTTGGCCCCGACCTATCTTCACCAACGTCTTGAATCTCCTCTTGAGAGAGTCAGCCGGAAGATCGTGGCGAGTGACTCGGAGGAGATCGTCCGCCCCAGAATAAGCGCACATCAGGCGTGCGTTGTAGCGCAAAGGCTGGATCCTCCGGGTAAACCAGCCAAGCGTGAGCTGGGCTCCGGTTAGCCCGTCGTGAACTAACCAGGAAATCCTCCGCGCGGCCTTCTCCAGTATTGGCGTTTGGGCAAGCGAGGGGACGAAGCTCCAGCTAGCTAATTCTTCCGGAGGGTTGTTGCTGAAGGGTGGAAGTCCATCGTGGACATTCGGAACTGATGAATTCTTCACGTAAAACCATCCGGCGTTCCAGTACCGGACGGATTCGTGGGAGTCATGAGGCGGATACATGCGGCCGGAGCGGAGCATGAACGTCATACTTCCGCAGTTCAACATGGCCTTGTCCTTCGTCTCTTTCTTCACTCGGAAAAAGAACTGCCATAGTTTGACGTCGGGTCGGATCCCAAGATGCCCCTCGCAAAGAGTTGCGAAGTTTGAGAGCAAAAGATAGGAGTTGGGGCAAATGTTGTGGGGCTGGAGCCCATACGTGTCGAGGATGGAGAGAAAGAACTCCGAGCAAGGGAGCGACAGGCCGCGCTCAACCCACGCCTTTGTCATGACTCGTTCGTCCGCGTCGGGCTTGGGGACGTCGGAATCGCGCGTGAAGCTCCAATGCTCGGAGATCATGCCTTCGTTTTGGAGCTCTCTGAGCTCCTCGTCTGTGGTCTCGCAAGGCCACCATTGACCCCGTACCCCTTCACGGCTCCGGGCCATGGAAGCCCTCTTGTTTTCCGCTTCTTGTACCTTGGCTGCCATTCTAGCTTGGCCTTGTAGTTCCTCTTCGAGCTCCTGAGCTGTTGGGATCCGGCCTAGTAAAGTACTGGAAGAGGCGGAGAATGGTTGAGCAAGCCTAATGTCGGAAACATATGGTGGTAGATACGCAATGGGATCCGGGCAAATTGGTTCCACGGCACTAGGATCCGGGCTACTCAGAGAACTACCAGTACAGTGAGGAGAACCGTGAGGCATGCTTCCGGCTGCACCCATGCGAGCTAAGTTGAGTAACCGGAAAATCTACACTACAACTACTTCTTCTTCTACAAGACCGGTGCACGTACCGGCAATGGCGCGACGGTCCGGCGAAGTAGAGGTCGACGGACTAGCGGTTTCGAGCCTCCGATGACCAAGAATCGGCGGCGGAGTTGATTTCCTGATCAACCGTGGCAATCTTGGTTCGAGGTGAGGTTTGGGATGGCGGCGCGCGAAGCTCCCGTGAGGAAGGCTCGCCGGATTTGAGATCCGTCGGGCGGCGCGGCGCGAGGAGGAAGATGAAGTGGTGAGGTGCGGTGAAAGAATGAAGAATTACCGAGCCGTGAGGTATTTATAGGCCACGCGCGGAGATTCGGGATTCGGATCCAATGGTGGAAAAGGAACGGTCGCACCGTCGGATGGATGACACGTGTCTTAGGTCAAGTGCGGTAAAATGACGTGGAGGTAACTTAACCATGCGCTCCCGAAATTTCCGGCTAAAGATTCGCATCTTCGAAAATTTAGCGCGGGAAATACGGAAGTTGTGCGCGGGGAAAGCGGAACCTCCGTTGCGTTACCAATTCCGAAGACAAGAAGATTTCCGATCATATGAACCCGGAAACAAGTAAAAGTTTTGAAGCTCTTCGAGATTCTCTTCGGATCCAAGCTAATGAAGTCGGAGGAATGATGAATCTCGGAGAACTTCGGGGGCTACTGTTGTGGGTATACTTTATGGGTATATCAACGGCATGGCCTAGATCCGGCAAGCCCGGGTGGCCCATAGTTGGTGATGAGGCATGTGGCCCATCGGGCGGCCCAGTTGTTGTAGATCCTGAAGGATGAGGTCCAGCCCAGGAACAGGAAGCCGGATCCCAACCGACCTACGAAGGAGGCCGGATCCGTGACGGCCCATGAAGTATCCGGATCCAGCACATTCTTACAGGAAGGCGGATCCTTGACGTACACGGCAAGACATTGTACCGTAGTTAGGCAACTTGTATTCCGGCTAGGACTCTCCATGTAAACCCTAGATCCGTGCACCTTTATAAGCCGGATCCTGGGAGCCCTAGAGGCACAACCATAACTCATTGTAACAACGCGAAAGCGCCCAGATAATTCCGGACAAGCAGCAGTAGGCCTTGCCATCGTGCAGGTGTTCCGAAGCTGGGTAAATCGCGTACCACCGTCCCGTGTGCACTCCGCCCTATGGCCCCCACTTCTTCTCCCCCTCGTGAGGATCCCTCCTCCGAGGTACCGTCGATTAGGCAACGACAGTATCCATATGTTCCCAGAAGCACATTTGTTGCTCCCAGGTCAGCAACAGTGGAAGAAGGAGGACAAGGCAGTGATGGAGTGCTGGTTACAAAAGGACAAGGACATGGGGTTATTTCAACTGTGGGTATGTGCCTGAAGAAGGAGGAGAAGGCAGCAATGCAACTGGCTACTAGTTTGTTAACTTGCTTGTGCAGTCTGATGTAATTCCAGGACTTGCTGGTTATTTTGGTTGTGTGGTCTGATGTAATTCCAGAATTTACTGGTTATTTTGGTTATACAGATGTGCTGCACCTTATGATCACTATGTATATTTGTCATACAGATGTGCTGCCAGATATGAGCACTCTGCATGATGTAATCCATATGTGACTTGGTTAAGTGATGAAACTATATGAAGTATTGTCTCAGTGACTTGGTTAATATTGCTGCCAGATATTTGAGTTCATATTGTTTAGTATATTTGGTATATGTGGCTTGGTTAACTGATGAAACTATATGTGGCTTGGTTAACTGATGAAACTATATTTGACTTGGTTAATATTGTCAAGAACGAATAGTCGACGACAAGTGTTGAATGACATCTAGACTAAACTACTTGTCGAGAACGACTAGTCGACGACAAGTGTTGAATGACATCTAGACTAAACTACTTGTCGAGAACGACTAGTCGACGACATCTAGACCAAACTACTTGTCGAGAACGACTAGTCGACGACAAGTGCTGAATGGCATCTAGACCAAACTATCTGTCGAGAACGACTAGTCGACGACAAGTGTTGAATGGCATCTAGACCAACATAGATAGCAGCAAAATATCTCCATAGCATAATATCTCCATAGTTTTCAGATCATCTAGCACAAACATAGTTTTCTGACCAACATAGATAGCAGCATAATATCTCCATCATATTTAGATTGTCATACATAGAGGCAGTCAACAACACATAGCATAATATCTGTAATCTCCATCATAATATCTCTAATACATCAAGAGCTAACCAGGTACTAGATCATCCATGCAACTAGTGATTCATTACAAGGCAAACATATCATTCAGCACACATTGCAGCTATCTTCTTCATCTTATCCTTCTGGACATGTAAAGCATTGAGTAGGTCTGAAACATAGTACTCCACCTTCCTCTTTTCATCCTTCAAAGTGACAGCTTGTTGCTCTCCCTTCTCCTTTTCTTCCTTCAAGGTGGCAACTACTAGCTCTAACTTTTTCTTTTCTTCCTTCAAGGCGGCAAGCACTAGCTCTACCTTCTTCTTTTCTTCCTTCAGACATGCTACTTCTTGCTCTGCCTTCTCCCTTTTTGCCTTCTCAAGCTCCAGGTTATGGTTAGTCAGCTCTGCAACATGCTCCAAAGTGTTACCCAATTGCTTGTGCAGTTCCAGGTTCTTCTTTCCTAATTCCCTTTTTTCTAGCACTAGCTGGTAGTTCTTGGTTTCATACTCAACATTGCCATGCATCCTTGAGTCTCTCTCCTCCTCATACATTTCCCAAATTTTCAGCAAAGAATGCTTCAGTGTAGATGGCCACTCCCCATCTACCCAATGCACTATGTCACAAATATTTTCATCCTACATACATTGAGCAAATATATTTAGTACCAACTAAATTATACTAACTAAATTATACTATGCAGTGTAGCTAAATTATAGATGGAGTGTACCTAAATTATACAACAATTTCTTACTAAATTATACAAAGCAGTACCTAAATTATACAACAAGATTTCTTACTAAATTATATAGGCAGATTACTAACCAAATTATACAAGCAACTACCTAGCATAAATTATACAGGGAACTACATATATTGTACTGCCAACAACAAGGCATAGCTTTAGACAATGGAATCAAATTGCAGTTAGTAAAAAAAATCCAATCAACTAACCTACCTTACAACCACAGGCCAGAAATTTTCTTCCGGTGTTTGCACCTTCAAAACACACATACTTGTACATGGGCAGATCATGCTTGCACCTCAGGTCACAGTCATCATAGCCGGTGAAATCTGGATCTAAAATGCTGGCTGGGATCTAATACAGAGGCGGAGGAAGCAAAACTTACTACTTCATTCAACAAATCGACGCACACCGAAAGAATCAATCAACAAATCGAAGCCCCGATGAAGAAATCCAACGAAAACCCTAACCCTAACCGACGCGCACATACCGGTGGACGAGGACTGAAGTCGTGCCCCTCGGAGAACCCAGAGAGCAGGCTGTCGCTGCTGCTTTCTCCATCATTCCAGGAGGGCATGGCGGCGCGGGCGGCACGGCGGCACGGCTTGGCGGCGGCGCGGCGAGGAGAGAGGATATGAGGGTGCGGCGACCTACGAGCGACGAGACAGGGTGCGGTGCGGTTCGATCCGACCGGCTACCTCTTAAGGTCACCAGACGGCAGAAACGGCGAAGCCAACGGCCGTCTGCCAACGTGGCACCTGATAGTGGGTCCAACGAGGTTAAAACGCTATCAGCTCCACTTTTGTGCAATCTGTAACTGCTAGCCCAAGAAGTTGTACATTTCTGAAAAAATTACCAAAGTTGGTACTGACCTGTTAACCTAGCCTGAAATGTGGTAGTTTTTTGTAATTTACTCTCCTAAAGAGGAAGTACGTATGCCCATGTGCATTGTCTCGGGTTTATTGGAAATCCGAAGACTCGCACTTCTGGCTCGTCTAATGGCAACGAAGAAATACTTCTTCCCATACTGCTCGTTCTCAATTAATGATGGCTTTAAGATAGTATTCTAAGAGGATGCATGGCTAGACAATGTTACACTCCGAGAACAATATCCCGCCTTATACAAAATTGTGCGGCTTAAAAGAGACGCATTAGCTAAGGTGATAGAATCTTCACCAGCAAATTTGATAGAAGAGATATTGTTGATCCTAGGCTAGCATCATGAAATGCTTTACTGCAACGTCTGGCTTTGGTCTAGTTGACGTGTAAGGGACCGGCAAATTTTGGTGGAATCTACAAGAGAGTGCCAAATTCTCAGTAGATTCAGTGTATTGAGATTTGGCCCAACCTAACGTGTCGGTTGATAATAACAAAAAATGGAAAATTGAAGATTCCATTAAAGACTAAGATTTTTGCGCGGCATCTTCGTAGAGGCGTAATCCCCACCAAAGACACCCTTGTAGAACACAATTGGCATGAGAGTAAAAAAATGTGTCTTCTGTCACCATGATGAGACCATGAAACGCGAATTCTTCTCGTACAAGTTTGCTAGATTTATATGATCAATCATCCAAATAGATTCTACCTTATACCCACCACATATTGTTGCTAATCTTTTTGGCAATTTGCTAAATGAAGTGGATACGTAGGATGAGCTCTTACCTATGATCCACTTCATTTAGCAAATTGCTAAAAAGATTAGCAACAATATGTGGTGGGTATAAGGTAGAATCTATTTGGATGATTGACCATATAAATCTAGCAAACTTGTACGAGAAGAATTCGCGTTTCATGGTCTCATCATGGTGATAGAAGACGCATTTTTTTACTCTCATGCCAATTGTGTTCTACAAGGATGTCTTTGGTGGGGATTACGCTCTACGAAGATGCCGCGCAAAAATCTTAGTCTTTAATGGAATCTTCAATTTTCCATTTTTTGTTATTATCAACCGACACGTTAGGTTGGGCCAAATCTCAATACACTGAATCTACTGAGAATTTGGCACTCTCTTGTAGATTCCACCGAAATTTGCCGGTCCCTTACACGTGAACTAGACCAAAGCCAGACGTTGCAGTAAAGCATTTCATGATGCTAGCCTAGGATCAACAATATCTCTTCTATCAAATTTGGTGGTGAAGATTCTATCACCTTAGCTAATGCGTCTCTTTTAAGCCGCACAATTTTGTATAAGGCGGGATATTGTTCTCGGAGTGTAACATTGTCTAGCCATGCATCCTCTTAGAATACTATCTTAGAGCCATCATTAATTGAGAACGAGCAGTATGGGAAGAAGTATTTCTTCGTTGCCATTAGACGAGCCAGAAGTGTGAGTCTTCGGATTTCCAATAAACCCGAGACAATGCACATGGGCATACGTACTTCCTCTTTAGGATGATTTGCCACACCCCATCTCCAATTTCAAGCTTGATGAGTTATTTAGCTAGGAGCCCTCTATTCTTGACCACAAGGTCATGAATCCCGAGTTGTCCTTGATCTTTAGGGCAACAAACAATATTTTATTTAGTGAGTCGATATTTCTTTTTCCTACTATCTCCTTGCAAAATGAATATTGATTGGTAATAATACAATTGTTGCAAGACTCTTTCTCGCCTAGAGTCCATGAGATGCATCCTAAACGGGAGCTTCTACTCGCCGTATTAGGCGTGTGTTGCAGCACCAATGCTTGCAGTGAAGAACCATGATCATCCCTATCACCATCGCTACTACGTCCACATAACAATCCGCGTGTTAGTACTTGTTGCAATCCCCATTGTAACTACATATATGACACGAGATAGGATAACTAAAAGTATAGATCATCTTGTACTTCAAGTCTGTCCCCACATGTGTACATCTATATAATCTCATGAGTGTCTAAAGACGAAATTTTACGGTTTTGTATTTTCTGCAAAGAATTAGAGCAGTTAGTCTAATACTGCCGATCCTATGTTTTTTCACCACTTCCCAGCGCACTGCCTCCGGGAAGTTTAAATCTCCTTTACCTGGGGGCGAGGTACCCAATTGAAAAAAGATTAGCTCAATTCCTTAGATTTGGTTAGACCCAAATTTTTAAATTTCAATCCCCATTGTAGTCTAGTAAACTGGAAAATATTTTACCCACGAATAAAAACCATATCGTATGATCTAGACTCCGGTGAAATTCATAGTTAAACCGGTTTCAAGAATCGGTCCAAATTGCATGCGACGATACCCTCCCGTGACGGTATCCCTCAAGGTGAAAAATGTCGTCCCAGTGGTTTCTTTCATGGTGCAAATCTTCCTAGGCCACAATAAGCTATGAACTCACAAGGAGAAAAATGGGGATGCCCCCGGCCTAGAACAAGCGGACTGGACCCAAACCGTCAACCCGTTCAAAAGTGTAGGCGGAACAAGCGGACTGGACCCATCGTCCATCGATCAGATGGATGGGCCAGGCCTAGTGTGTGTGAGTGGACGCCACTAAAATCGGTGTGTTCTTTTTCTAGCAATCGGCGCCGACCATAGTCCTCTTGCCGACGGCAGCTACGACCTAACACTACTTCTCAGTGCCGGCCTTTTTTTTTTGTCGATGATGATTCTTAACTCTGGACCTCAAGAAGGAACCCGTCGCTGGGTTGGCTTGCTGGAAGAGCTCGGGTTATGCCAGACAAGTGTCTTTCCAGGCGATAGAAATTTCAGAATTCAAAAGACACCTTGGTGTTAAACTGTCAATGGGACCCGTCTGTTACGGTGGAATAAACCGGCAACATCATCACCATTGCTGCAGTCAAATGTGTGCTCCAGATATTCTTTTACTGCTGAATCCTGCAGCACCTTTCTTGCAGCCAAATGCGTGCTTAAGTTATCCTTTTACCCCTGAATCCTGCAGGTTAATAAGTAGTAATGTTTTGAGGTGCTCCACCACTTGTTCACATCCACGAGGCTGTTCCTGTTCGTGACGACTGTCCATGCAAGTTGCAGCACTCGAGTAGTCGAGCTAGCCTGCAACAGGAAGTCAGGAAGCCAGCATCATGCGCTTTAGCCGATGCCTGAGTTCTAAGACAAAGCTATTTGTTACTACGTATTTTTTTTTTTTTTTTTGACGTAACCATATATTTTATTAGACAATCTTTTTACAGAGATTACACATATGATCACCACACAAGACAAACATTTGTATCAAGCAACTTTGCACAAGAAAACTCACAAGAAGTAAAACTACAAGTTCACCCTTGGAGAAACCTGTGCCTCGCCGAAACATCGTCCATCTTCCTCCACTGCCACCATGGTAGCGCTGGAAAAAGAGGCGAACAACCACCACACCTAGATCTGGGAGATCACCATCGCATTCAATGATGCTTTTTGAGCCGATGAACTGGATCGTCGCAGAGGACGAGCCCGAGACTTTGTGGCACGTCGGCCGGGGATCTTCCCCATGGTCACCAGATCCCAACACCGTCATCATCTCCAGACTCGGCCGAAGAAGACAAACGCTGCCGCCTGCCGTCATCCTCACACCCAACTGCAAGACGCCAGACATAACTGCAGCAGCCAACGCAACCGTCACCCGCGAGAGTGCCGAACGCCAACCGCTAGACACGAATCTTACCAGATCCGAAGACCAGCAAGAAGACCAAGCCACCTGCCCTCCGACGTCACCGGTTAGAGCGACGCCGAGATGGAGAAAGAGCAGAGGCAAATTATTCCGACGCGACGCAATCTTCTCCATAGAATGGCGCCCCAAGAAAACACTTGTCAATAACTACAGGCCGGAGCCGATACTCCGGGGTCCCCACCCCCTCCCGTCGCCGGAACGGCCGACGGAGGAGGCAGGGACCGGCGGCTGGCCGGTGTAGTTTGCCGGCGGGCAGAGATCGCCCGTTGCTGGAGCAGTTCCTGTTTAGTGGGAGCGGTTCCTATGTTAAATACTGTCTCGGGATTACCTTTTTAATTCGTTTTTAATACCCAACCAAAATGAAAAGTAATTGCCTAAAAACGGTATCAAGAAATTTCCAGAGCGTGCAAGCAGGCCCATAATTTTTTTTTGTCACGTGCGGACCTGCCACTTCACATGAAGTCGGCAGTTTTCGTTTGCGATGACTGATGAGTATCGATGTAAGTGTTCTTTTTCTTTTGAAAACAGGAACGCTCTGCATGTACATCAATTGATGCATGCCGCACCTATACATCAACATGTTATTCTTCGAACAAACCGTCAATAGTATTGAATTATATATCTCGCGCTACCTTTGTCAAACAGTTGCATCCAATATATATGTCCTGACGCCGCTCCGGTGGCTGAAGAACTAGGTGCTCCTCAAAAATGAAAAAAAAATAGTGGGACCAATTTGGAATCTTGCATCTCCTCTTGCTTAACAAGAGCATATCCACCACACGGCTTTGCTCGTGCATTTGTGGGTTGTACAATGTAGCAACCTGAAATTGAAATCATAGTGTCTTTCTACATCTTCATCCACCGAGAGAATCTTGCTTATGAGTTAACTTTATACTATAGTAACGTGCATGAATGCACTCTCCTGGAGTGGCAACAAACTGTGAAGCCATGTAAGTATGTCATACTTTTCTTAGCCTCTATACTAAAGCTAAATATGCACTCATATTTGCATGAGTATTACTCCGTAGCAATATGTCATACTTTTTTTAGCCTCTATACCAAAGTTAAATATGCACACATATTTGCATGAGTATTACTTAGTAGCAAAATTAAAACTGCATATGCAACTCCAATTCCAACACTTAAAGACCAGTCTCAGTGGCCTGAAGTGGAAATTGAATTTTCCATGTGTCCTCTATTGACAAAAAGAAAAATTGGTTGGCCTAAACAAAGTATATACAAGGCATGGCTTGAGAAATGTGGGAGCAATAATAAGGAAAAAAACTGATAAGCCAAAAAGGGAACAAAAACATATGGAAGCTTTGCAAGGAACTTGGGCATCAAGTTGGATCTCCTAAATGTTGTTACACTCCTGAAAGGCCAAAGCATGCAATGTTTGAAAGGCCAATGTTTTCTTCACTTACTGACTAAATGAAATGTTTTGTTTTTCAGGTTCAGCCCCATGTTGCTGAAGAGTGTTGGCCAACAAAAAATCCAGAACTTGGTGGATTTAGAAGAAGAAAAAAGTATGCAGATCATGTTTAGTGGTGATGAAATAGTGCATAATGAGCCGGTTTTCGATGTTGCAATAGAAATTAAAGCTGTTATGGATGTTACAGGTGAAGCAGATCCAGTTCTTAATATTGTGCTGCCAAAAGAGCTAGTTGTGCTGCAACATGAAGTTGTTCTGAATGTTGTGCAAGCTGAAGCTATTCCATCTGCAAAAGAAACAGTTTTGGATATTGTTCAAACTGAAGCTATACAAGCTGTTGAGGTGCAAATTGAAGCTATTCCAGCTCTAGGCCATGTTGTGGGAGTCCTAATAATTGTGAAACAAAGAGAACCAAGAGGGTGGCTGACCTTATTGGTGTAGAATAAAAAAAAAATCAATGGTAACACGAAGAAGAAAAAATTGAGTGGTCAGAAGAAGTTAACAAAACATGTGTGATGTACTTTTATTTCGTTAAAATTTGTGTGAAGAAAAATGCTATTTGTACTTTGATTCATGAAAACTTGATTTGTGTAATAATGGTATTTGTATGTTAATGCCAAATTTGAGCCAAAATTCGAAGTTAAGCAAAAAAAAAATCAAGTTTGAACCAATAATACTATTTGTACTTTTATCTATTGTACTTTCCTCTTTTTTCTGAAATATTATACACGTTAGCTGATCAATCTGATATCTTTTGCGAACTCAAACTCGTAGTCAAACCCCGCAGTACCTCTCCTAACCTTGAGCCCAAATTTTGACCGTTTTTCTAACCTTAACGCTGAATATGTGCCGTTGGATCGGTTCTTCTAAAAGCTCTCCAACGTAGACGCTCTTTTTTTTTTTGCTCCGGGCCATTGGATTGATCGTACGCCGAATTTTGATGGTTGCGATTGGTCGTGCTCACGGCGATCCGTGAGTGGCTAGTTCTACGCTCTAATTGGCTGGAATCCTTTTTGCCCCACATGCAGATTTTTGACTGGGGACAGTTTTCGGACCGTTGGGCTATCCTGGTACTAACCGTTGGAACATCCTGGTTCTAGCCATTTAATATTAAACAGATCTATCCCATCAGGCCTCCTATGGATGCAATTGACTGTGCTTGCCCTAACGTGGTAGGCTTGATTCAGAGGCTTTCATCGTCATCGCACTAGAGCAATTAAAGGCCCACTCGAGTCAGTTTTATTGTGCAAAAGTCAATGCCGTGTCAATCAATCGAAGAAGCAGTGTGAAACCCGTCGGACAATAAAAAAACTAAGGTGGCTCAACTTTTGCCACGATAGTCATCCAGATAAAGCGTTGCAAGCTATCCATTTAAATGAGCTGAGTCCTTTCCACTTGAAGCACCAAATCCCACTAAATTCAGATCTAGCTAAGCCGCCCACTTCTTCACCAAAACCACCGCAGCTAGCCATATCCGTTTCCAAGGAAAGATGGAGTACAACGGCTTTCATCCGCCACCTACCATACCGGAGGCGCTCTACTCCCACAGCGCACTCGTCTAAAACACCCTCTGGGTTTGGGCAATATCGAGGTGGAGGGGTGCATCCGAGCTCACTCGCCGGTTCCTTCCACACGGCTTTTCCCTCGTTCCAGATGGCAGCCTGGTGATGTACCCCGTTGAGGAGGTCCGTGACCGCAGCGGTGCTATCATGACCACCCTCCCTTGCTTCACCAAACCATTTGAAGCCTTCCACCTCCTCGGGGCAGGTGTACTGGTTCGGCTGTGAGTTCAACGCGTTCACCACCTACAACATCTTCACCAACTTTGACTGCATCTTCCCCACCCCCAACCACATGCATACCTTCCCCTACCACAACAACAACGAGCCTGGATGGTGACCGAAGTGAAGAGGGAATGAATGTGCTCGTGAAGATAGTGGTGAAGCGACCGGAGTGAAGATGTTGTTGTGTCCTCTTTTATCTACCCCGTATGTCATCTTTTAGGGTTTTGATCATATAAAACTATGTTGTGTCGTGTCATGAACTTTTATCTATCTTATGTAACGGTGGTACTCATGTAATGGTAATTATCTTATATATCTATGTCGTTATGTTCGTGCAAAAATATATTTATATCAATTTTAAATTTTATACGTTTCCCTTTAATTATTTGTGCCAATTTTTAAATTTTATATGTTTCTCTTTTATTTGTCCAAAAAACGGAACACTCAATAGTTTAACACAGCCCCGTTTTAGCACTATATGTCACATAGGAAAAAAGAAACTACACAACAAATGTGCATTAGGACACCTAAAAAAAAACCATTCATTCATTCAAATCGTTTAAAACCAACTCTTTTATCCAAAGCTAAATGTGTGCACCAACTTGGGCGGGCTTGATTTCTCTCTAGGCTGGGCCCAACAATTATTTTTTTTAACGGAACACAACACTCTATGTTAATAAAGTTGTTGCCTATTAACTAATAAAACCGAGGAACTGGAGCAACACAACACGTAATTTTTTTTCGCTGAATTGTTGCCTCGTTTTATTCATTAGGAAAGTCGGGGTTCAAATTATAGGTATCATTAAGATTACACTCAAACACAATAATAAGAACCCCTAACGACTGATCGTCTAAAGGTAAATAATTCCCGCAGAAATTATACAAAAATAAAATGTTGCAGTCATGGGGAAATGGCTACATTTCTTGAGAATCTGAAAAAGAACACATGAACCCTAAATCCCAAATCAGAGAAAAAAATCAAAAATCTGCAGAAATCAGAGTAAAAACATACCGATGGAGAACTCAGATCTAACCTTTCCCGCCTCTGTCTTGCTCTCTGCGGTTAAGAAATTACAATCTTCCAAATAGGAGCATTTTACAAATTATCGCCCATAGTTGCCATTCGACTCCTTCGTTGTGACCACTCGCTTCAATGGCATGACGCGTGGGCAGTCATGACATTTGGTCATAGGCATTGCACCATACTAAGGCCATGAGGGGCGGAAGGCTAAACTACAGGTCAACATATCTCGTCGGTCGTCGTCGCCGGAGAAGAAGAATAAGAATGGGTTGGGGGAGGAAATAGCGGGCGGTGGGCAGGCGCTTACGCGTGGACGGAACCGGGCACTCGTATTGTACTAGTCCCTAAGTCGGATAGTGTGGGTGGATCTGACATGGATGAGTAGTTGGTCCCGCTCGGTCCCATATCCAAATTGCTAACTACGTCTCTACCATTTAAGGCTTGTGTCTCAACTAGGCTATTTTGGGAGCAAGAAATGTTCCTGCGAGAGGAATTGCAACGAACAATGTTGTGTTTGGTCCAATACCACTCAAAAGTGTCGCATAGAAGCTATTCGCTCGAGGGTTACACTGTTAAACATTGTATTTAGTTATTGTTGGACGTCTCTCTTTCATCCAATCTCCAAGATAATCTCGCTAAGCGCATATGGCGTATTATTTTTATGACTTTCAGTTTGCCCCCCCCCCCCCCCAAAAAAAAGAACATTACAAATCTCTTTGGTAATTGGTTAAGCGGTATTGCCAAGAAGGATTTGGTTCAAATTAGGGTGGGAGTCTGCGCTGTTCTTTGGGCTATTTGGAATATACGCAATGATACTGTTTTTAACAAACCGACAAAACAACCTTTCTTGCAGGTTCTCCCTATGGTTATTCACTGGATCCGTATGTGGTCTTATCTCCAGTCCGAGGAGCAGCGGGATGTCATGGAGTATGGGTGCAACCGACTGGAGACGGTAGCACGGGATTTCTTCAGCCGGTGTGGGTGGCGGCTTGATCATAGGATCACTTTGTAATGCCGCTTTGTCTTTTGCTTTATTTTTCTTGCGTTGGTTGATTTTCAGATCAACTTGACATGAGACATGAGTTGTAATAAGGTTAAAACTGGACTTGAATAAGGTAATAAAGCAGCCGTATGCATCTTTTTGATGCAGAGGCTGGGGCACATCCCCCATTTCGAAAAAAAAAATCCAATCTCCAAGATAATATCTATCATGTGATTCTAGCTAATTACGGCGCCTAAGCAATTCCAAAAGACTGATTGTGCTCCATTTGTGCAATGTTCAGACAACCAACACAAGGTATTTGTGTTCAAATATGTGCTATACTCATTTTCTATTTAGTCTGCTACATTGCAACAATCAGAGTAAAAAATATTTCTGGTCGATCCATTTCCTATTGTCTGCTCCATTTGTGCTATCATGACATGATATACTTATTTGTTTAGTGTTGTTTGTGTACCCCGAGCTATTTATTGTCAAATATGAATTTGTCCTGAAAGAATATCTAAGGGCCAATTAAAATTTCATCTATGAATCTCGCAGCGCGCTGGATATCCTCTAGTTCTTGAGAAATGCTACAACCAAAACAATGCGATCATTCAACCTAATCTGAGGTAGTTAGAGCATCTCCAGCCGCGTCCCCCAAAGCGTCCCCCAAAGGGATTTGGGGCGCGCCGGACAAAAAAACTGTTCCAGCCGTGTCCCCCAAAGCCCATTTTTGTCCGGCGCGCCCCCATACGGTGTCCGGCGCCCCGAGCCCGTCCCCGTCCCACAGGAGACGCACCGGGCACGCCGGACACAACGAAATGCGAGGCGGGGAGTGGCGGGGCCGACCCGTCAGCGGCACGGAAGGCTAAAACCCAGTCGCCTACCTTTGGTCAAGTGACGTTAATGGCGTCCCTGTTTTCCCAGGCGACGCAGGGACGCGTCTCGTCGTGCATGGCCGCGTGGCCGTCCGCGCCGGAGTTATTGCGTGCAACCACCCGCTGCCGCCGCTGTTTTAAGACGCCCTGCAGTTCTCGTCGTACCGGTCGGCGCCCTACACCGTCCCCAAACGGGAGGTCAAGGAGGAGCCGGCGACGCCCGTCAACACGAGGCGTGGCGGCAGCGGCAGCCGGCGGCAGCAAAGGAGGCGCGGCGGCGCCCTCCTCATCCCGAAGCCGGAGGTGAAGGAGGAGCCGGAGGAAGCGTCGCAGGCAGCGCTGCTGGCGGAGTACGAGCGGCAGCAGCGGCTCATCGCCAGCAGCGACGACCCCGAGGACTGCCCAGGGCTGCGGGCGGCGTTCTTGGCGTCCATGAACGACAAGGACGCCTGGAGGGGCGACCTGGACGCGGCGATCGGCATGTCCATCCGCGACTCCGGCAAGCCGCTGGTGGACCTCACTGACGACGGCGAGGCAGGACCAAGCGGCTTGGTGAAGGACGAGCCCGTCGAGGAGCGCGTCAAGCAGGAGGTCGTCACCGACGACATGTACAACTTTCAGCAGTACTACGACGCCTCCGGCCGCCGCAAGTGGTTCTAGATTAGGTTTAGTTTAAATTTAGTCAAATTTCGTTCGAATTTATGTAAGTTTGGACGAATCTCATCCAGTTTAAAATTTCTGAAATTTTATTTGGGGACGCGAAAAGCAAAACGAAGCTTCAGAACTCCCTGTATTTGATTTAGTCCTGGAGCCCATCCAACAAATTAAGAAACTACTAGTAGTAACAATCATGCAGCAGGTTCACTTGCTGCAGTAATTAACCTCCCGGGTCGCCTCACAGGCGACTCTGGAGGCCTCCACGCCGCCACCTCTCAGGCTCCTCGATCCGCCATCCTCCACCCTACCGCCGCCGGAGGAGGCTGCCCGTCGGCGGACGGTGGTGGTGGGGTGCCCAATAATCTTTTTTCTCTTTTTTCGCTGGTTCTAGATGTCATTTTCTCCCGTCCTCTCGTCATCACCGATCCGGCCGCCGCTGGTCGCCCTTGATGTGGTTGCATCTAAATCGCAGATCACGAATCAGGCAACAGCGTCGCGAGCGGCCGGCCGGAGCATGTATTTTTTTTCGAAATGGGAGCATAGCCCCAGCCTCTGCATCAATTGATGCACTATTGCTGGATCTTGTACGCATCATGTACATGCCAGCAACTTACACACATCGGGCTGACTCTTTGATGGGCATGATCAAGATGGCTGCACAACCACCTGAAGTTGCCGCCGATCTGCGCTGCTTGGGGCTGGCGGTTCCTTCGGGCCGTTCGGTTATGCATGGGATCTGATGGTCGTTGACTGGATGTTGAATTGCAGGGCTTCAACTCTGGTTCTTGGTTCTTCGTCGATAGCGTCTACCATTCCATCGGCTGCCCAAGTTTTAAATAAAGGTAGCAGTCTTTGGATTCCTCTCTCTGTGTGATGAAGAACTTCCTGTCACCAATCATCACTGATCTTGGGCGGACTACCGAGTTATGGAAGACTCCGTCCGTCAATTCCAAATAGATGTCATGCCTGGAGTTTGCCGGTGCGGATGGTGTTTCGGTCGCGCGCAGCCATGTTTTTTCTGACCGTTTGGTTCCAGAGGAGGCGTTGTGAAGCTCTGCGCTCTGTTGCCATCATGGGACATGTCTTAGTTCCACAATGAAGTCAGACGCGGAGAATGACACGAAAGCCGGGAACTGAAGACTGGCAATGGAAGTTTTAGTCCTAGGGGTGTAGGGATTCTGGCTTGGTGCTCTGTGACTTGGAGCAGCGGAATTGGCAAGTGGGGGCGACAGCATGGGAGGAATTCAGTGTCTAAACCTGCAGGGTGAAAACCCAAGGTCTGGTCTTAATTGGTTGTGCCTGACAATGACCTTGTTTAAGGTATTGTTTTGTGAGTGCGGACTTTCTCCGGGGTGAAAACCTATGATCTGTGATCATGACGATGATGGCGCTTGTGCACTATTCCCTTTTTGGAGGCATCGTTTTTGGAGTTGATGGATTTCTAGTGCTGTTTTGGTGGTGTTTGGTCCGTTGTTTCAATGAACTGGTCACTGTAGCGAGACTTTTCTTTTATCACTGCAGCGAGACTTTTCTTTTATGTAATTTTTTTTTGGCTGTGTGCATCCGTATTGCCATTAGGGCACTCGTTGTTGCAGAGGCTGGGTGTAATTGATATCTTCACGATATTAATATATTCCCTTTATCGAAAAAAATTTAATTCTATTTCTCCTTTCCTGTATTTCAATTGAAACAACAAAAGGTACGGTGTGACATGTCAAATGCTATAACTTCCTGGCCTAGTAACTTGGAACTCGAACACCAAAACCTCTCAAAATTCATTCGTGGGGACGGACGAACGACGATAGCCAATAATCAAGTCTCGATCTTGGTGGTCATGTTGAGGGCTGCCTCCTTGGCCTCGAGCGGGGTCGCCGTCCTGTTGGCGACCGACTTCACCTTGGGGCTGGCCAGCGAGCGGTGCCGGAAACCGTAGAGCCTGAGCACCTGGTTGTCGGCGAAGTTGAAGGCGCGCTCCATCCCGCCGAGGCACTGCTCCACGGGGTAGTCGCCGTAGCTGCCGCATGGCTTGCACCCGACGAAGTGGGTGACGAAGGGCCATCGCTCGTCGCCGAGCCCCGGGTGGTGCTTCTCCATCATCTCCTCGTACCTGTCCACCAGGCCCGCCCAGAAGCCGTGCAGGAAGTACTTGTTCTCCACGTACACCTTCTCCATCCAGCGCTCCTTCTGCGTGAGCAGCAGGTGGATGAGCGCCGACTGGTCGTCGGCCTCGAACGCCGGCCGTCCCGTCAGGCTCGCCGTCAGCACCTTCCCGGCGGCCTCGCGGACGCTGCCCTTGGGCCCCATGGGCGCCCACGCGTCGAGCAGCTCCATGGACCACTGGCAGTTGCGCAGCAGGAAGCTGCCGGTGTTGAGGGCGATCCAGGAGCGCTGCTTCCAGAGGAGGTCCTCGTAGCCGTGGATGACGAGGTTGCTGGCGACGTAGCGGGCGAGCGGGAGCTCGAATGCCATGTCGGTGAAGATGGCGTCGCTGTCCATCCACCACACCCACTCCACCTCCGGGTGCGACAGCATCAGGCGGCGCAGCAGGGGCAGCTTGGACCAGTAGCCGGAGAGCTCGCGGTCGAGGTGCGCCATGTTGTGCACGATCTCGATGCCGTGGATGCGGCAGTAGTCGATCTTGTTCTTGGTGGACTTGAGCAGGTAGTGGTCCCCCGCCGGGTTGTCGCACGGCCCCGGTGGCGACCCGGTCACCAGCAGGATCTTGGGCTTGCCCAGCGCGTCGCGGGACGGGAACCCCGGGTTCTGGGACATCCACTGCCGGCGCTGCGCGTTCCACCGCGTGATGCTGGGGCCGAGGGTGTAGTTCCTCATCACCTCCTCGACGCGCACGGCCGTCGAGCTGTTGCCCGACGCCGCGCCGGCGAGCTGGTCATCCTCATCGGGCTCGGAGTCGGAGCGGATCTCGCGGAGGATGCGCTCGATGTCCTCGAACACCTGGGCGTCAGCTGCCGCCTCTCCGCCGCCTCCGCCGCCGAAGGAGAGGAAGTCGATGCCGACGGTGCCGCGGAGGACGAGGATGGTGATGAAGCCGCAGATGACCGTGATCTTGACGTTGTTGATTGTCTTCTGCATCTGTTTGTTCCCTCGCGTCGGCCGCCCCGGGCGACCCAACCCGCCGGCCACCGCCATAGCAGCTAGTAGCACGATCGACCGCTAGCTACCGTACTTAATTAGCTTCTCTCGATCCTCGCGAACGCAATGGCTTGGTGCCTGGAGCTCTCCCAGATGTATAGAGTAGTTTCCACTCCGCCTGTGTGGGGTGGAGACGAGGACGAGACGAGGAGAAGGGTTTTGGTTGGGATCGACGTGCCGGCTAGTGGGCGGCGACGATGCAGTTTTGATTGATTTGAGTGCGGGGGAAGTCAGCGGCGCGCGAGTTACGGGGAATATGAAATTGCGAGATCGGCAGAGTATGGCAGGCCAGCTGCGATTCCTGCCCCGCATTAGAATACGATGATGAGGACGATCGATCGCGGCACGGAGATCACCCAAGATTTGCGAGAGATGGAAACAACACGGTGATGTGTGCGTGCATGCGTCGGTGCGTGTGAACGTTTTCATTTCGTGTTTGGCCGAATCTAGGACTCGGGTGACATTTGGCGCCAACCCACGAATTGAACGGGAGGAGTCGCTGGGTAGAAGGTTCCGTGGACTGCCATCCGCTTGTCTTGTTCTCCCACTAGTCACTAGTACTCCGTGAAGATTAGAACTCCCTCCTTTCTAAATTATTAGAGCATCTTCACTAGCGTCACTTAAACCGTGTCTGCTAATAGCGTTGGATCAAGCGTTTAGGAGACGCGTCGTGTGGTGCCGTTTACCTAGCCGCGTCCTCCAAACACGGTCCCTTATTTTTTTATAAAAAGTTTAGGTTATTTGAAGACACAATCAATTTGAACATACCACACAAATAAATATGTTTCATGTGTGGATAGCTAGCTAGGCTAATCTGAAAGAAATGAAAACAAATACAAAAAAGAGTAGGACCGGCATAAATTTTCAAAAAATAAAGCTAGAAGTCTCGATTAATTATTGCTCAACCTAGGAATCTCATGGAACAACAATATTTCGTCCAAAAAACAAATCTTGTCTATTCGGTGAATAAAAATATTGCATATGAGAAAACAAAATCTCATCTACTTCAGGGAACAAGAATATTGTGTCCGTGAAACACATCTCGTTTAGGTAGGGAACAACAACATTGCCTCTAAGGAACACATCTCGTATACTCGGGTACAAAATATTGCTTTCAGGGAACAAATCACTTCTACTCGGGGAACAGTTATATTTCCTAAGAGGAACACATCTCGTCTGTCCCGGGGAACATTTTTTTATAAGAAGGAACAAGTTGGGGTTATGTAAGGAACAACCCCGTAGATTATGAGGAATAAGAATATTGCATTCGAGAAACACATCTCCTCTAGTCGGGAACAAAAGCATTGTGTTTGTCTAATACATCTATTCTACTAGGGGAACAATAGCCTAGACAGAGGGGAACAATTGCCTAGACGAAGGAGAACAATAGCTTGAACGGAGAGGAAGAACAATCTAAATGGAGGGAAACAAGAACCTAGATGGAAGGGAACAATAACCTAGATGAAGGGAAACAATAGTCGAGACGGTGGGGAACAACATCCTAGATGTAGCGGAACAACATCGTGGAGAGTGAGGAATAAGAGCCTAGACAAAGAGGAACAATAGGACAGAGGGGGGAAATAGCCTAGATGGTGGGGAACAACAAAATGAATGGATGGGAACAACATCCTGAACAGAGGGGAACAACAACCTAGACGGATGGGAACACACGAGCTTAGACGGAAGGAAACCACAACCTATACGAAGGGGAACAACAACCTAGACGGTGGGGAACAACACTAGTAGGAAACTAGTTATAGGTGGGAGACTATTCTGTGACGCACCACTTTTCCATGCGTCACAAAAATATTTTTTGTGGCGCACTAGCCAATGTGCGCCACTAAAAAAGCTGATTGTGGCGCACCCATCTCACATGCGCCGCAGAAATATGGTGGGCCCCACCCTGGTCAGGCCCAATCATTGGTTTCACTATTTATGTGGCGCATGATTGACGTGCGCCATAGAATTACACCTTTCTGTGGCGCACGTTGCTTGGTGCGCCACAAAACTAGACCCAATTATTGGTCCTCGACGGCGGTCCGTATATCTCTCCTCCCTTTCCCCTCCCTCGCCCGTACGTCGCCTCCCCCATCTTCTCCTCCACGCCCGCCGTCTCCCCTCCTCCACAGCCACGTCGTCGTCTCCCCTCCTCCACGTCCACGCCACCGTCTTGCCTCCTCTCTGCAGCCGTCTCTCCTCCTCCACGACACCGACCGCATCATGGCACCGACCGCATCACGCGAATCCCACCCCGGCCCACCTCCAAGTGAATCCCACCGCCACCGATAATATCTTTGGTTGCTCTGTTGCTACTGTACATGATCTGGTTGCTCTGTTGTTGTTGTACATGAATTGTGTACCTTCTTATTGGTTGCTTGTGAGCTTATATAAATATCTCTGGTGGCTAGGTTGCTGGATCAAGATGATCAAATGATCATCTGATCTTTATAACATGTGGGGTAAATTAACTATGTCAAGTTCGTGGTCAGATGTATTAGTTGGTTATATGCTTTGGCATCAAACAACTCGTGGTTTGTTTAAGAGGTTGATGTGCTATAAATTGAATTACTATTATGCTTTCAGGGCATTTTAGTGAATGATGATATTAGTTCAACGCACTACTTGAGATGAAGATATACTAATTTGATCATGTATGTGTATTGGTGTAATTATGGCATGATTCTGGTGGCTTTGCTTGCTTAAACTGATGATCTTATAGTTTTATTTTAATGTTTTTCTAGCTTTGCATAAATTCCCATGTGCTTTCTAGTTATCATATTTATCCCGTGGTGCCTCATTGAGTGTGCACAGGATATAGATATGTTGGATTAGAATCTTGGTTGGTGCTTATGTAGAGTGAGAAATATAGGCATTGATCATAGTTGTAAGGTCAGATGATGCAACTGTCCATCCCAAGCTACTGATGTTGCTTGAGGTACTTTTAATGGAAAGATCTATGCTTGCTTTAGCCAATGATGCAAAGGTTGAGGCATAAATTTTAAAATAAGAACAAATACTATGATGTGGATTTTCTTCTCTGTGATGACTTTGAATAGCACCTCTACTCAAGACTGAGAGATATTCCTCCGAAAACCTTTCTTTGTGTTTCTTGATGTTTTCTGCATTTCCTAGCTCCTCGCTAAAATTCTGGTTAGTGTTAGTGTTAGTGTTAAAATCCCAAATAATTTCTCCAATGATAGAGAACAAATACTAGGAACTAGGAACTAATTCATTTTTATTGTTGTTGCTATTTAACTAGGAACTAGTCCTAATTGTCCTGGTTACTAACTAAATTTTTTGTGAACTTATATATATGGATCTTTAGTTTCGATAGTCATTTTTCGCATTTGATTTGATCTTTAATTTTATTTGCACTTGATAATTAGAATGTTTGGTCACTACACTTGGAGGTGGGACCGGTGAGCATGGTGTGATGGCACAAATATCAACCTCTTGTGCATCCTACTTGGCCTCACTGACTTCATCTCTAAATGTTAAAATTTGTTTAGTTGATCCTACTTGGCTCGTATTTGAGTTGGCCTTCTTCGTTTATTTTGGTTTTTCTTCGAGGTGGTGCCGATGATTAAAATGTGTGGTCACCGTACACTATGGGGTGGCGTAAGTGAGCCTGGTAAGATGGCACAAATAGGATTCTCTTGTGCATTGCTCCTTGCGGCTTTTCCAGAGTGAATGGATCGTAGCGAACAAGAGGGGGGGGGTGAATGGTTGCTACGTCAAGTTTTAGTCTTTTTCGATTTTAGCGGTGCGGAAGGTAAAGATAATTGCTTTAGTGATGTCGGTGTTCCTACAATGATCCTAGACAAGTGCAACAAGCAAAGGAACAAGCAAAATAGTAAGAGTAAGGAGCGGGACAACCGGATGGCGCGGAGACGAGGCGAGGTTTGTTTCTCGCAGTTCCACTCACAAAAGAGAGTACATCTGCGTTGAGGAGGTGCTAGCTGATACGTCTCCAACGTATCTATAATTTTTGATGTTCCATGCTTATATTATACCAATTGCTACATGTTTTATATACACTTTATATCATTTTTATGCATTTTCCGGTACTAACCTATTAACAAGATGCCGAAGCGCCAGTTCATGTTTTCTGCTGTTTTTGGTTTCAGAAATTCTACACAGGAAATATTCTCGGAATTGGACCCCACAAAGACATAAGTCAATATTTTGCCGAGACGAACCCAGAGAGCCAGAGAAGGGCCAGAGGGGGGCCAAGGGGATCCCACACCATAGGGGGCGCGACCCCACCCCTGGCCGCGCCGCCATGTGGGGTGGGCCCCTCGGGACTCCTCCGAGGCCGCCCTTCCGCCTATATATTCTCCCAGATGCGAAAACCCTAAAGATATCGGTCTTCCTCCACGAAAAGTTACGTAGCCGCCGCCATCGCGAAGCCAAGTTCGGGGGACAGAAGTCTCTGTTCCGGCACGCCGCCGGGACGGGGAAGTGCCCCCGGAAGCCATCTCCATCGACTCCATCGCCATCTTCATCGCCGTTGCTGTCTCCCATGATGAGGAGGGAGTAGTTCTCCCCCGAGGCTGAGGGCTCTACCGGTATCTATGTGGATCATCTCTCTCTCCCATGGTGTGATCTTTATGTGATCATGAGCTTTGTAATCTAGTTGAATATGTAGATGTTACTCTTGTCTATTATGCACTCTAGAGGTTACTTTAATATGAACTGCGGATTTACTCTCCACGGTGTGATGGTGACAGTGTGCGCATCGTGTGTGATTCCTTTATGACGTTGTGGAGCTTGTTTACTCCGGCTTGAGGTGTGTTTTTGCAGCCCTACACAATGAATGGTGTTTGTTATCCAACAAGAGAGTGTTTGAGAGTAGCATTTATTTATTCAATTATGTGATCATTGTTGAGAGTGTCCACTAGTGAAAGTATGATCCCTAGGTCTTGTTTCTAAGCATTGAAACACCCTTTCCAACAAGTTCTGCTACATGTTCGCTTGCTGCCATTTTTATTTCAGATTGCAATTACTACTTACAGTCATCCATATTACTTGTATTTCACTATCTCTTCGCCGAGCTAGTGCACCTATACATCTGACAAGTGTATTAGGTGTGTTGGGGACACAAGAGACTTCTTGTATCTTAATTGCAGGGTTGCTTGAGAGGGATATCTTTGACCTCTACCTCCCTGAGTTCGATAAACCTTGGGTGATTCACTTAAGGGAAACTTGCTGTCTGTTCTACAAACCTCTGCTCTTGGAGGCCCAACACCGTCTACGGGAATAGAAGCGTGCGTAGACATTAAGCTATTTTCACGGCGCCGTTGCGGGGAGGTAAGGTAAAAGGTATTCACATCCTCCGACTACTAAGCTATTTCCTAGCACTGTTGCCGGTGTGTGAGTGCTCGAGGGTATCTCCTTTAGATTCTGCAATTGCATCTTTTTGTTTCTTGTTTTTATTTTTCACTAGTTAGGCATAATGGAAAACAACAACAAAATTAGTGAGCTTTTTAATCTTTTTCCTGAGTTAAGACATGAATTGTTTGATGCGAAAATTAAAAAACCTATGGAACCTTATTTGCATGCTAGTAGCAATGTTATTAGTATGAACGCAATTACTGCTAATGCTATGAAAAAGTCTAAGCTTGGGGATGCTAGTTTTTATGATCTTTTTAGCTTCCCATCTTTAGGGGAGAAGATTTGCTCTGATAATACTTTATCTCCCATATGCGATAACTCTAATGATGCTTGTGATATTTTAAATCCACCTACTTAAAGTATTCCTTTCAAGATACCTATGAAAATTGTTGAACTTGCTATGAACAATTGCTATTTTGGAGATGGGACTGTCCATCCTAGTGATCATTTACTCTTTATACATGAATTATGCGAGTTGTTCGAGAGTGCATGTATTTCAAAGGACCAAGCTAAGAGGAAGCTATTCTCTATATCTCTGAAGGGCAGAGCTGCGGAATGGTATAAGATGCTGAAGAATGGTCGATCTATTGGTTGGGAGGAAATTGTACCTCTCTTTTATTCTAACTTTTATCCTCCCCATGAAGTGCATGTTGATAGGAATTACATTTATAACTTTTATCCTCGTGATGGAGAGAGTATTTCCCAAGCATGGGGGAGATTTAAGTCACTAATGCTCAAATGTCCCATTCATGAGCTCCCCCGTAATGTTATTATTAATAATTTTTATGCAAGGATTTCAGGACACCACAAGGACTATCTAGATGCATGCTTGGAGGGATCTTTCACAGGCAAGGAGGTTGAAGCTAGATGGGATCTTCTTGAAATAATTCAAAGCAATATTGAAGATTGGGAGAATGACAAAGGTAAAGAATCAGGTATAAACTACGAGTATGATTGCATTAAGTCTTTCGCTCAAACTGCTGATTTTCAAGAGCTTAGTGCTAAATATGGTCTTGATCCTCAAATTATGGTCGATTGCTATAGAGCCTTTGCTTCTCATATTAATGTTCCTAAAGAAAATTGGTACATGTATCATGAACCTTTTAAAGACACTTGCATGGAAAATGAAATTGTTGTTAATAATTGCAATAAACATGCCCAAACTTCTGAAAATACTATTTCTTACAAGCATGTTAATTTTTGTGGAATGCATAGACCTTGTGGAATTAATCAAATCGAAGATGAATATTGTATCCATCATAGGAATGAAAAAACTAGAATGTGGTCCAAGGCTCTAAAAGATCTTGGTGAAAAAGTTTGTGACCTCCATCCTTTTATTTGTGAACTTTGCTATGAAGTGGGTCATTTTAATTTTCAATGTTATGGTCATGATGATAGTATTTCGAATTTAATGAGTACTTCAGGTCTATATTGTGATAACATGATCACTTCTAATCAGCATGATGAACTTACTTTATTTTTGGGGTGTGAAGAGTTATCAAGAAAAATTTCTTTGTTAGATATGAGTGATCTTGATATGAATAGTGTGTTGCATGGATGTTATCTCTATTGTGTTAATAATTGCCATGCCAACACCTACATACAAAGTGTTATAAAGGATGGGACTTTACCAAAATATGACAGGACTAATATGTGTTTTGTTCTTATTAATGAAAGAGAGGTATCCTCCCAAGTTTCTTCTATTGTTTCTAATAATAAACCAGGTTATGTGGAGAAGCTTCCTTTCAAGCCTCTCCCTCCTAAAGGGGAAAAGAAGAAGAAGAAGGGAACGAAGAAGAAGAAGAAAAGGGGGAATAAAAAGAAAGAGGTACCGGCATATCCCCGCGTGTATGAGATAACAATAGGTAACCGTAAGTATGTTGCTCCTAATGATTATTATGATAATGAATCTGAGTACAATGATCTTCCTATGCCCTTTACCTATATTAGTGGTCATGATTTGGAAGAGCACACTACTTTTGATACTGAAAATCTCTTTGGTACCGATTATGAAAGTAATGATGTTAGCACTATCCATGTTCCCTCAAACGATGATATTGAAAGATCTAAGATTGGGGATGTTGTGCTTGAAGATCCTATATTTGAGACCTTTACTTTTAGTGAAAATGATGATATTATATCTTCGGATTTAGATAATCGTTATAGAGATGGCTATGACACAGGTTATAATTATCCTTATGAAACTTGTCATAGTTATGATGGGATTGCCAAAAACCACCCCCTTAGTATGCAACGTGTTTACCATGTTCAAATTCTTGATAATGATCCTGCTCCAATTACTATTAATGAGAAGAGTTTTTCTTATGCCAAAAATAATGATACTTTTATGCATATGAACCATGAGAAGAATGTTTTAAGTGATGGTTATATTGTGGATTTCATCAATGATGCTACTGAAAGTTATTATGAGAGAGGGAAACATGGTTATATGCATCTTAATAATATTAAGTTTCCCCTCTTTATGTTGAGAATCTTGAAGTTGCGCTTGTGTTGCCTTTCTATGCTTGTTGCTTTGTGCTTTCAGTACTTGTTCCCTTACAAGATTATTTTTCATAGGAAGAGGGTTAGGCTTAAAAGTGTTTCATACTTGCTTTTTGATGCTCTCTTTGCTTCAACTCTTATTTCTTGTGAGAGCATCATTAAAATTACTGAGCCCATCTTAATGGCTATAAAGAAAGCACTTCTTGGGAGATAACCCATGTTTTTATTTTGCTACTGTTTTGTTGTGTCTTGGAAGTTTTTACTACTGCAGCAACCTCTCCTTATCATGTTTATTTCGTTTTTGTGCCAAGTAAAGTCTTTGATAGAAAGTTGATACTAGATTTGGATTTCTGCGCAGAAACAGATTTTTAGCTGTCACGAATTTGAGTTGTTCTCTCTGTAGAAAAATCTAAAAATCTTGAAAAAATTCATGAGTAATCCTCAGATATGTACGCAACTTTCATTCAACTGGAGTTTTTTCATCTGAGCATGTTAAGTGCTTTGAAAAAATTCATCTTTACGGACTGTTCTATTTTGAGCGATTCTGCCTTTTATTTCGCATTGCCTCTTATAGTGTGTTTGAGTGGGTTTCTTTGCTCCATTAAATTTCAGTAACCTTGGGTAATGTCCAGAAGTGTTGGGAATTATTGTGTCCTTGCTGAACATGTGAATTTTTGATTATGCACTAACCATCTAATGAGATTGCTTTGAGTTTGGTGTGAAGGAAGTTTTCAAGGATCAAGAGAGGAGGATGATATAATATGATCAAGAAGAGTGAAAAGTCTAAGCTTGGGGATGCCCCGTGGTTCATCCCTGCATATTTCAAGAATACTCAAGCATCTAAGCTTGGGGATGCCCAAGGCATCCCCTTCTTCATCAATAACTTATCAGGTCACCTCTAGTGAAACTATATTTTTATTCCGTCACATCTTATGTGCTTTACTTGGAGCGTCTGTGTGCTTTTATTTTTCGTTTTGTTATCTTAGTTCTATGAATAAATTGGATCCTATCTATCTTGTTTGGGAGAGAGACACGCTCCGCTTTTTCATTTGAATACTCCTATTCTTCACTTATACTTGTTGAGTATTCAGTTTCGCACTGTGTAGCTTCTAGCTCTTGGTTTTCATGTATCTCTTGTTCAGAGCTATTAGTTATTTTATAGAAAGCTCTCTCTTACTTCACTTATATTTGTTTTGAGAGTTTCTTGCTATTTGGTTGGAAACAGAAAATGCTTCAGGTGGTAGTTGGTATATTGTCTTGAATAATTTGATGCTTGGCAATTGTTTTGAGCTCTCAAAGTAGATCATGTTTAAGCTCTTGCATCATGTAGTTTAAACCTATTAGTGGAGAACTACCGTAGAGCTTGTTGAAATTTGGTTTGCATGATTGGTCTCTCTAAGGTCTAGATATTTTCTGGTAAATGTATTTGAGCAACAAGGAAGACAGTGTAGAGTCTTATAATGCTTGCAGTATGTTCTTATGTAAGTTTTGTTGTACCAGTTCATACTTGTGTTTGCTTCAAACAACCTTGCTAGCCAAAGCCTTGTACTGAGAGGGAATGCTTCTCGTGCATCCAAAACCTTGAGCCAAAACCTATGCCATTTGTGTCCATCATAACTACCTACTATGTGGTATTTTTCTGCCATTCCAAGTAAATACTTCATGTGCTACCTTTAAATAATTCAAAACTTTATTATTCCTTATTTGTGTCAATGTTTTATAGCTCATGAGGAAGTATGTGGTGTTTTATCTTTCAATCTTGTTGGGCAGAATTTCACCAATGGACTAGTGGCACATCCGCTTATCCAATAATTTTGCAAAAAGAGCTGACAACGGGGTGCCCAGCCCCAATTAATTAACTTTCATTAATAATTCTCTTCACATGTTTTGCCCTAATTTATCAGTAAGCAACTTAAATTTGTAAATAGACACTCCTCCATGGTATGTGAAAGGTTGGAAGACACCCGAGGATTCGGTTAGCCATGGCTTGTGAAAGCAAAAGGTTGGGAGGAGTGTCATCCATAAATAAAACTAAAGTACATGTGTAAACAAAAGAGAAGAGGGATGATCTACCTTGCTGGTAGAGATAACGTCCTTCATGGGAGCCGCTCTTTGAAAGTCTGTTTGGCAAGGGGGTTAGAGTGCCCACTACCATTCGTTGACAACAACAAACACCAATCAAAACTTTACTTTTATGCTCTCTATATGATTTGAAAACTTGAAAAGCTCTAGCACATGATTTAATCCCTGCTTCCCTCTACGAAGGGTCTTTCTTTTACTTTATGTTGAGTCAGTTTACCTACTTCTTTCTATCTTAGAAGCAAATACTTGTGTCAACTGTGTGCATTGATTCTTACGTGCTTGCTTATTGCACTCGTCATATTACTTTGTGTTGACAATTATCCATGAGATATACATGTTGAAAGTTAAAAGCAATTGCTGAAACTTAAATCTTCCTTTGTGTTGCTTCAAAACCTCTTATTACGAATCTATTGCTTTATGAGTTAACTCTTATGCAAGACTTTTTGATGCTTGTCTTGAAAGTACTATTCATGAAAAGTTTTTGCTATATGATTCAGTTGTTTAGTCATTATCTTTTTGTTAGCAAACTATAGACCATTGCTTTGAGTCACTTCATTCATCTCATATGCTTTACAATGGTATTGATCAAGATTATGTTGGTAGCATGTCACTTCAGAAATTATTCTTTTTATCGTTTACCTACTCGAGGGCGAGTAGGAACTAAGCTTGGGGATGCTTGATACGTCTCCAACGTATCTATAATTTCTGATGTTCCATGCTTATATTATACCAATTGATACATGTTTTATATACACTTTATATCATTTTTATGCATTTTCCGGCACTAACCTATTAACAAGATGCCGAAGCGTCAGTTCCTGTTTTCTGCTGTTTTTGGTTTCAGAAATTCTACACAGGAAATATTCTCGGAATTGGACTCCACGAAGACAGAAGTCAATATTTTGCCGAGACGAACCCAGAGAGCCAGAGAAGGGACAGAGGGGGGCCAAGGGGCTCCCACACCATAGGGGGCGCGGCCCCACCCCTGGCCGCGCCGCCAGGTGGGGTGGGCCCCTCGGGACTCCTCCGAGGCCGCCCTTCCGCCTATATATTCTCCCAGATGCAAAAACCCTAAAGATATCGGTCTTCCTCCACGAAAAGTTATGTAGCCGCCGCCATAGCGAAGCCAAGTTCGGGGGACAGAAGTCTCTGTTCCGGCACGCCGCCGGGACGGAGAAGTGCCCCCGGAAGCCATCTCCATCAACTCCATCGCCATCTTCATCGTCGTTGCTGTATCCCATGATGAGGAGGGAGTAGTTCTCCCCCGAGGCTGAGGGCTCTACCGGTATCTATGTGGTTCATCTCTCTCTCCCATGGTGTGATCTTTATGTGATCATGAGCTTTGTAATCTAGTTGAATATGTAGATGTTACTCTTGTCTATTATGCACTCTAGAGGTTACTTTAATATGAACTCCAGATTTACTCTCCACGGTGTGATGGTGACAGTGTGTGCATCGTGTGTGATTCCTTTATGACGTTGTGGAGCTTGTTTACTCCGACTTGAGGTGTGCTTTTGCAGCCATACACAATGAATGGTGTTTGTTATCCAACAAGAGAGTGTTTGAGAGTAGCATTTATTTATTCAATTATGTGATCATTGTTGAGAGTGTCCACTAGTGAAAGTATGATCCCTAGGCCTTGTTTCTAAGCATTGAAACACCGTTTCCAACAAGTTCTCGCTACATGTTCGCTTGCTGCCATTTTTATTTCAGATTGCAATTACTACTTACAATCATCCATATTACTTGTATTTCACTATCTCTTCGCCGAACTAGTGCACCTATACATCCGACAAGTGTATTAGGTGTGTTGGGGACACAAGAGACTTCTTGTATCTTAATTGCGGGGTTGCTTGAGAGCGATATCTTTGACCTCTACCTCCCGAGTTCGATAAACCTTGGGTGATTCACTTAAGGGAAACTTGCTCGCTGTTCTACAAACCTCTGCTCTTGGAGGCCCAACACCGTCTACAGGAATAGAAGCGTGCGTAGACATCAAGCTATTTTCTGGCGCCGTTGCCGGGGAGGTAAGGTAAAAGGTATTCACATCCTCCGACTACTAAGCTATTTCCTAGCACTGTTGCCGGTGTGTGAGTGCTCGAGGGTATCTCCTTTAGATTCTGCAATTGCATCTTTTCGTTTCTTGTTTTTATTTTTCACTAGTTAGGCATAATGGAAAACAACAACAAAATTAGTGAGATTTTTAATCTTTTTCCTGAGTTAAGACATGAATTGTTTGATGCGAAAATTAATAAACCTATGGAACCTTATTTGCATGCTAGTAGCAATGTTATTAGTATGAACGCAATTACTGCTAATGCTATGAAAAAGTCTAAGCTCGGGGAAGCTAGTTTTTATGATCTTTTTAGCTTCCCATCTTTAGGGGAGAAGATTTGCTCTGATAATACTTTATCTCCCATATGCGATAACTCTAATGATGCTTGTGATATTTTAAATTCACCTACTGAAAGTATTCCTTTCAAGACACCTATGAAAATTGTTGAACTTGCTATGAACAATTGCTATTTTGGAGATGGGACTGTCCATCCTAGTGATTATTTACTCTTTATACATGAATTATGCGAGTTGTTCGAGAGTGCAGGTATTTCAAAGGACCAAGCTAAGAGGAAGCTATTCTCTATATCTCCGAAGGGCGAGCTGCGGAATGGTATAAGATGTCGAAGAATGGTCGATCTATTGGTTGGGAGGAAATTGTACCTCTCTTTTATTCTAAATTTTATCCTCCCCATGAAGTGCATGTTGATAGGAATTACATTTATAACTTTTATCCTCGTGATGGAGAGAGTATTTCCCAAGAATGGGGGAGATTGAAGTCACTAATGCTCAAATGTCCCATTCATGAGCTCCCCCGTAATGTTATTATTAATAATTTTTATGCAAGGCTTTCAGGACACCACAAGGACTATCTAGATGCATGCTTGGAGGGATCTTTCACAAGCAAGGAGGTTGAAGCTAGATGGGATCTTCTTGAAAGAATTCAAAGCAATACTGAAGATTGGGAGAATGACAAAGGTAAAGAATCGGGTATAAACTACGAGTATGATTGCATTAAGTCTTTCGCTCAAACTCGCTGATTTTCAAGATCTTAGTGCTAAATATGGTCTTGATCCTCAAATTATGGTCGATTGCTATAGAGCCTTTGCTTCTCATATTAATGTTCCTAAAGAAAATTGGTACATGTATCATGAACCTTTTAAAGACACTTGCATGGAAAATGAAATTGTTGTTAATGATTGCAATAGACCTATAAGCTACGCTTCAGTCCTCCGATCTTGACGTGTCCAGCGAGGTCACCGTGCACTTGAAAATCTAACAATGATACTCAAAGCACACGGTGAGATTACTCAAGTGTTGTCATCAAACACACAAAACCCGGGGTTTAGACTTTGCTCTTTCAATCTCCCCCTTTTTTGGTGTTTGATGACAACACAAGACTTTGCAAAAGCATATGATATTATGATGAGATTCTTAGATTTGTAAAAGCTCGACGGAGCTCCCCCTAAACATGTGCATATATTGAATATGTATTTGAATACAAATACACACGTCCTAGAGGCATAACTCCGCCTAGATTTTACAAACCAAGCACATATGCAACAAGGATACAAGATCATGTTCAAATAACATATGCGCAATATGGAGGCAACACAAGATCATGCAAGGAGTTTTGAGTTTTGGGTGAAGTTATCATACCTTTGCCTTGAAAATACCAAAACTCACCGTAAGATGCCTCCATAGAGTTGTTGTAGCCATAAGAAAAGATAAACAATGAGAATAAAAAGGCTACAAACAACAAAGGTCTCCATGCAAAAACCCATCCGAATAAGAACTTCTCCCCCTTTGGCATCGGAACACCAAAAAGGAGGGTAAGGAAACTATAAGGATGGTAAGAGAGAACATACAAGCAAGCTTGCAAAAACCAAAGGGAAACAAAGCTTGAATGAGACTCTCCAAAAACATGGAGAAAAAGATAACAAGGAGAAGGAAGGACAAAAAGAAAGTCACAAAGAAACACAAAGAACCGAAAAACTCCTCAAGGAGGAGGTTGGTGGCCGAAGCCACCGTGTAAGAGTATAGTAGTGTGAGGTCGCGTAGATGTATCTAGGACTCACGACTACAACTCAACATGAAGCTCATTAGTCACTTATTTGACAAATAGCATATGTTTTGGATTTCTTTATGCATTATGGGGGGAGGGATAGCTCAATAAGTTTAAACCGCACTCCCCCTATGTTCATGCGTGCCTTTCATCTAGATATATAGTTTGAGAGTGGTATGTGCACACGATGGTCAAGCAAAGTTCGATGGATCAATGATATTTAGATCATGCCTCAACTCAATGAAACGCTTCTCGTCCAAGGGCTTCGTGAAGATGTCCGTCAATTGCTCATTGGTGCCAATGAAGGATAGAACAATATCTCCGAGTGCAATATGGTCCCGGATGAAGTGGTTCCTTATCTCGATATGCTTCGTCTTGCCATGAAGAACCGGATTGTAGGTGATACGTGACAAGGGATTAACTTATCAATGCCTATGGATTGTAGGCTAGGGTTTAGTTAGAAGTAGAGGGCAAGTAGATCTCGAAGGTTTCAGCCGAAAAGTACTCGACGAATATGAAAACTAGGGTTTGCAGACAATGATTCGATGATCTTCTCGTCCCTCGACCCCCCTTTATATAGGTGGAGCCGAGGGATTCGTGCTATACAAGGATTACGGAGTCCGGGACGGTTTCTAACTCATCCCGCCGGATTACAAATAACACTTCCTATTACAACTCTATCTTTTCCTTAAATACATCTTGGGCTCTCGAGTCTTCTTATTCTTCGGGTAGTGGGCCTTCAATAAACCCGGGTACTATATTAGGCAGGCCCATTTGGGATGCCTATGTCGGTAGCCCCGAGATTTTGCTTGAATCGTAGAATCAAGGAAAATATCCATTGTTTATTTTTACTCGAAAGCTCTTAACTTTTATACTTTTTTTTCATAAAATTCTATATTGTACGGGGATATTGGTAGTTGGGGCTAGTTCATCGACGGATCGGGTACTAGTTAAGCTGCTCTAGTGGCAATCCGCAAAAACCTACTTCAAAATCACGTCCCTGGACATGATTTCGGGATGCTTGGTGTAAACTTCGACGGGCGCCGCTTAAGGTCTTACCATTCAGTCGAGTCCCGGTTAAATTTATCGAGTACCTAACGCGTCCGTTAGGATTTTTCTTCGTATCCGTTGATACGGATAAAAGTAGCAGAGCGCGAGTCTTCGGCGATGCCACGCCCGGCGAGAATAGGTCCGGGGTCTTACCTTCGCAATTTTGCGGCATTCGAGAAATTGATCGCAACTTCGGCGTTACGAGAATATATTGTCGAGTGCTTTTCCGAGCTGTTGGAATAGCACATTTTATTGAGTCAAATATGACTTATATTGCTTTCCCGATGGGAGTATATGGAGAGTTAATGATAACTCGAAATATACTCTCTTGCTTGTTCTATTTTTCCTTTGTTAATTTCATCGGGCACGCGAACAGCGTTCCCGATGGGAGTAGCACCCGAGGCTACAGCCAAGAACTTGTGCTTGGTTGTAGGCTCAACATTTTAGTCCACCTTGTCACTATATTGCCATTATCTCCTGATATTCTTTCCTCCTTCTTCTTCTCTCTTTTTTTTTTTTTTTTCTCTCTCTTTTTTTTTTTTTTATTTATCGGGTGCGCGAACAGCGCTCCTGATGGGAGTAGCCCCCGAGGCTACGGCCAAGAACTTGTGCTTGACTGTAGGCTCAACATTTTCTATATTTGCCATTGTCGGAATTTTTCTTTTTTCGAAGTAGCCCCGAGCATTTGGGCAAAAACTTGTTTCGACCAAAGGCTCCCGATACATTCAAATAACTTATCCTGTCGCCATTCTCCTTTCTCTTGTCGACATATTTTCCCTTGTCAAATTTTCTTCAACTCTATCAATGGTCGATATTTTTACTGCTTTGTGGGTCCACGTTCCCACCATGTTGACACGTCGTGCAAGTGGGGGACACACGTCCTCCGCTTTTACGGTGCACGTACGGTAACGCCTATCCCCAGTAAAAATACTTTTTTGCCCTTGTAACCAGAAGATCAATTCTCACCACACGATTTCCTCATCCAACGGTACACTGCTTCACCCAATTCTTATATAAACCTGTCTTCAACCTCCGTTCATCCCCTCGCTTGCGCCGCTCACTGTTCCTCTTCGCAAATCTTCCTCTGCGCCCAATCTTCGCCGATTTCCCGCTCTCGCATACATTGCTCAATCCGCTGCCGTGGATGCCACCGCGTGCGCGTTTGAGCCGCCACGGCACTCCGAGTCCGCGATGGCCGGCGAAGATCTTGAGTGGGAGAGATCCAAAATCTCCAACCAAGACGCCAACTCTGATGAAAAGGCTTGGCACGATGAAGAAGGAAGGCGCCATCCGCTTTCCCGGTGAAGAAAGCTATCCCAAGCCTCCAATGGAGTATCGGGTTAGTTTTGTTGATCATCTTATCCGCGGCCTCTCTACCCCAATCCATGATTTCCTCCGCGGTCTTCTCTTTGTCTATGGGATTTAAGCGCACCCGGTGACCCCCAATTCCATTCTTCACATCTCTATTTTTATCACACTTTGCGAATGCTTTCTTGGAGTTGCTCCCAATTGGGCTCTCGGAAACGCATTTTACTGCCTTCGCCGTAACGGCGCTCACCATGCCACCTACAACATAGGTGGCGTAGTTATCTGTGTCCGAGCCGATGTCGATTATTTCGACGTCAAATTTCCCGACTACTGTCCAAGGATGGCGCAAGAGGTGGCTCTATATACACGAAGAAAGCGCCAACTCCGTGGAACACAACATAGTTCCTTTCGACGGAAACGCGAAGATTCAACGCCGCCACTCCTGGGACGCCGAAGCTTCCGAAGAAGAAAGAAAGGCGACGAAGCTCTTATGACTCGTGTTCATCGGCTCCAAAATACTCGAGGAAAAGAATTGTGCGGTGTCCAAATCATAGCCTATTTTCTTAGGATTAGAGTGCAGCCTCTTCGGGCTCGCAAAAATCCCCTTTGGACGTATTCCGGTGCCAATGACGCCAATAGGCTCTCCAATGATCTTTACGTGAAGGACTTGGAGAAGCTTGTTCGAAGAATTACCTCGCCGAGTAAGAAGGATCCTATTCCTTCCTCTTGTCGCGTGGAACCCTACAGCTCCACTAATCCTCTCCCGAGGTATTTTGCCTTCTCGAATTTTTTATCTTGTTCTGAATTTTTCCTGCATCTCATTGTATTAATATCTCGCTATCTTTCTCTCTGCCGCTATTTTGTTGTAGAATCACCCTACTATGGCTTCCCTTCCTCCTCTTCCACGAGGATGGAGAAGTCGAAGAAATGGGTATTGTTGCCGAAGATACTCAAGGCTCCTCTTGTTCTGGAAGTGAAGTCGCGGGTTCTCACAAATCTGCGGCTTCTCATGAGAGAGAGGTTGAGTACGAAGCTAGTGAATCGGCTGAATCCCTTCCTCCTGCTTGTTTCTCCGAAGAACAAAAGGAAAAGGACTGAAGTCGAGGATTACGGCATTTCTAAGGCTGAAGAAGTTGTTCCTTCGGATCCGAAGGCAGCTTATGATCCTTATTTTGAGTCCCTCATCGGCTCGTAAGTCAATTTTATCTCTCCTCCTCTTTTTGATGTACTCGAAAGATTTAACTCTGTCTTGCTTTTTGTCTTGTCGATTTTTGTTTACTAGTGATGAGGAAGAAGTACCGATTCACGACGTAGCTCCTCGGACCGGCACGTCACGTGCTGTGCTTGTTTCGGACACGTTAGTTGAAGGAGATGAAACATCGCCTCCCCAACAAAACGTCGTCACTACTACTCCACCATCGAGCCCCCTTGTCCCTTCGCCAAAAAGGGCAAGGGTTGAAATGATCGTTGAGCCTCCTCCTCAACCGAGCAACTATTCGTCGCAGCTCTTGGATGATGTAAGTTTATCGAGATCCATCTTTCCTCTTTTTTGCTTTTATGGAGCCTTACTTTTTGTAATGCCGAAGTTTTTCCCCTTCTTTTTTCTTCGTTGACAGCCTATGATCAAGGATCTTATCCGCATCGGGTCCCAATTTATTGGGTACCGCGAGTATGCCGACGGAGCCGAAGGTACGACTTTTCCACTTGTTGTTTTTCCTTGGTGTTTTACGCCAACGCTTGTCGCTATTTCTGATCTTTCTTCTTTTTCTTTTCCGCATCTCGACGGAAAAACTTGCGAAGCTAACGAACGTGCCGAGTCACTTTCTCGGAATCTTGAGAAAAGTGAAACGGCTCGCAAGAAAGCTGAGCTTGCTGCTAGCGAAGCCAGAGCTGAAGCTGATGATGCCAAAGCAAAGGCTGCTAGTGTCGAAGAATTGCGGCAAAGGCTCAAAGATGCTGAATACGCCTTGCACGAGCAAAAATCTGCACAGGTTGCACGAGAACAAGGGATCATCAAGCGTTTGAATTCGCAAAGTCGACGTACACTGAGTAATATCACTTGTCCCCTCTATTTTGTTTGTACTTCTTGTTTCTTGGTTTTTGACTAATGTTCTTTCTTGTGTGGCAGCCCAAACCAACCAAGATTTTGACACTGGAAAAGCCTGTCAATGACCCTCTTCTTGACGCACTTTCTCTTCTAGAGTCCCATGGACGCGAAATTCGTGAAGGCGTGGCCAATGCCAGTGGGGCTTTGTCGGCGTTGTTCCCCTACTTCTTCCCGAAGAAAGAGGAACCTTCGACTTTCCTTGACCTTGCCAAGCTTTTCAATACATCAGAAGATCTTGGGCTGAAGATACGCCATGAGAATATGAAGGTGGTCGTTGAAAATACTTGTTGCTACGGTTGTCGATAGTCGGCGGACTCTCGGCTGGACGAAGGTTGGTGACACCGATCGGATAGAACGATCGCGGTGGAAGTCACTGATGAAGGCGGCCAAGCCCAATACGAAGAAAATCTTGGCGTATCTCGGGATCAAGCCGACGTCGACTCCTAGTTCGTCAAGGCCGGAGGTCTAGTTGCATGCCTCTGTTTTCCTTTTGCTTCTTTTGCTCTTGTCGCCAAAGTAGTCTTTTGGCGACACGTATTTCCTTAGTTCCACTGTAGTGCCCTTGTAATTATTCCCAAGAGATTAATGAAGAACTCTATCTTTGCCTGTTTTTTGATTTTGTTCTGTTTAAATTTCAGTTGATATTTGATAACTATACTCCAATTCCTACTCCTTCCAATGCTTCGCCTTCTTCCCGCGCGGAGAGAGCTGCTAACGATCTGCTTTGTCGATGATACCTTGTCGCAAGAATTGAATGATCTTCGACAACAACTTCGATATGCGAAAAAGCAAACACTTGTGATGATGGAGCGAGTCTCGTAAATCATCCGAAGCCGAAAAAGTTGCTCTTCGGCAAGCCCGCGAGGCTGTGGCTGCTAAGGAGATTGCTTGTTTACGAAGCTGAAAAAGCGGTCACTCGAGAAAATTTCATGCTCGAGTTAATGAATGAAGCCAGTGCAGATATGTCGGGTATGTTTGTCTCGTCTTGTGATATCTTTCATCTTCATGCTATTGTCTTCTAACGGTTGTCCCTTCGTTGTGTTGATAGGTGCCTTTATTGATGCTGCTGCCGAGGAAGAGAGGGTAAACACTAGGACAAACCTCCTTGTCAATCTTTCCTTGGACCATGGTTCTTTGTTTTGGGCCACTCCGGAGAGGACCCGCCAAATTACCAGATTTCGGGATCGTACCTCTCAAACCCGTGATTTCCTTCACTTCATGTACCAAAACCTTATCCATGGTTTACAACTCCATGTTTCCTCGGAATGTCCCACCAAAAACTCTTCTCGAATTGATGGAAAGGTTCAAGGATGCTCGCGGTATCCATGATTTTGTCAAAGCACAAGCTGGTAGGCTGGTGCCGGTTTGCCCTTATCATGCTCCGGATCTGCCACTCGAAGCTTGACCTTGCCCAAGTTGTCGAGAGGGTTCATCAAAAGGTAAAACGTCGGAGAGTTGGTGTTGATAGGATTAACACGAAGGTTACACCTATAGCCGAAGAAATGATTGAGGACCTTCTTCGGATGGATGCCGACTTTTTGCCGATGGCCATTATGCCGATTTTCTTGGTGCTTGCTCCTGAAGAGAACAGAGTTACTCTTGATGACATACTTGAATCAAGACTAGTTATTTTCTTCTTGTAGAAATTTCTTCTTTGTAGTCCATAACTATATTGTAAAGCAACCATTATATTTCTATGTTTGTCTAGCCCCGAGTGTTTCGGTGACTTTTTATATTTGTATATTTGCGAGGTTGTGGACCAAGGCATTTATATGTTGAAGGCAAATATGAGCCCCAGAGCTTTTACGAGTACTATTTTGTATTTTTATTGACTCACGAGGTATTTGAATACCAAGGCAAGGTTTTTTCCTTCTTTCATCGATGAACTATATTGAAATTCGTCGGAGCGATGACTTTGGTCACGTTGATAAAGAAAAAAGGTGATGTAGCCACTATCTTTATTATATTGCAGCACCGCGAGCCCGCCTCATTAAAAACCTTCTCCGGCCCCACTCGGTGCCCCGAAAAAGGAAAAGAGTGCGTACGAAAACTCGCGGGCGTTTCGGTACATTGAAGTTTTACAAGGACTATATTTCGACTCTAGGCGTAGAACCGCACGAGTTGCGCCACGTTCCGGGGGTTTGGCTCCTCCACCCTGTCTTCTTGTCCTTTATCCTGTATGCTCCTCCTCAGATTACTTCCGTGACGATGTAAGGGCCGAGCCATGGTGACTCGAGTTTTTCATGACTTTTTGCGTGAGCCGAAGAACTAGGTCGCCCACCGAAAAGATCTTGGCCGCAAACGTCGACTGTGGTAATTCTTCAAGTCCTGTTGATATTTGGTTACTCGAGACAATACTTCATCTCGAGCTTCATCAAGTGCGTCCACATCATCTTCTAGCGCTTTTCTCGACTTTTCTTCGTCATACTCCGCGACACGTGGAGAGTTGTGCTCTATCTCGATTGGCAATACTTGCTCTGCTCCATGTACCGGAAAAAATGGAGTTTCTGTGTCGCTGTATTTGGAGTTGTTCGGATGCTCCACAACACACTTGGTAGTTCTTCGGGCCAGAGTATGTCGAGCTTTTTCTAGTGGTCCTAACAAGCGCTTCTTGATGCCATTGCGAGATGATGCCATTGGCTTTCTCGACTTGCCCATTGGTTTGAGGATGTGCAAGCGATGCAAAGTTCAGCTTGATACCCACCTCTTCGCAATAGTCTTTGAATTCATTGGACGTGAAGTTGCTTGCCGTTGTACGTGACGATCTTTGTGGGGCACTCCAAATCTGAAGACGAGGTCTTTTATGAATTTTACTTGCGGATGCTCCGTCCGGTGAATTTATCGGCTTCGCTTCTATCCACTTTGTGAATTTGTCGACGAGCTACTAGCATGTATTCCTTTCCTCCTGGCGACGATTTGTGTAACTTGCCTACCATGTCGAGTCCCCATTGTGCAAAGGGCCATGACAAAGGTATTGGTGCTAGCTCTGCTGCTGGAGAGTGAGGTTTTGCGGCAAACCTTTGACACGCGTCGCAAGTTCGTACTATGTCCTTAGCGTCCTCTATTGCTGTCAACCGAGTAGAATCCTGCCCGAAAAACCTTGGCTGCGATAGCTCGACTACTTGCGTGGTGGCCACATATTCCTTCATGTACGTCCTTTAGAATTATTCTTCCTTCTTCGGGTGTAACGCACCTTTGCAAGACGCACTGAAATACTTCGCTTATATAATTCTCCCTTAACCACCGTGAAAGCTTTGGAGCGTCGAATTACTCGCCTTGCCTCAAGCTGGATCATCTGGTATTTCTTTCCGAGGATATATGATATGTATGGCTGCATCCATGGTATACGTATTACTAGGACCAGGTCTTGCTCTTCTTCTTCTTCCTCTTGCTTCTCCTTGATAGCCCCCGGGGGTTTCTTCTCCTTCTTTTTTGATTTTGTCGTCTCAGTGGATCTCTCTGTTATCTCCTCCCAAAATACACCTGGTGGGACTGCAAGGCACTGCGACCCGATGTTTGCAAGAACGTCGGCTTCGTCGTTGCTCAATCTGCTAATATGATTTACTTCGCATCCATCGAACAATTTCTCAAGCTCATTGTACACCTCCTTGTATGCCATCATGCTATCATTGGCTGCGTCACATTGGTTCATAACTTGCTGAGCTACCAGCGTGAGTCGCCAAAGATTTTTAGTCGAGTTGCTCCGCAGTCTTTCGCCATCTTCATCCCGTGTATGAGAGCCTCATATTCCGCTTCATTGTTAGATGCGTTAGGGAACGTCATACGAAGGATGTACTTCAACTTGTCGCCTTCAGGTGATATGAGTACTACTCTGCGCCGACCCCTTCTAGCCTCTTGGACCCATCGAAGTTCATAGTCCGGGTTCTCGATAAATGCAGGGGTCCTGTATTTTGCAACTCCATCCACTCGCGATGAAGTCCGGTAGTATTTGCGACTTTATTGCTTTTCTTTTTTCATACGTGATGTCCCGAGGGAAAGTTCTATTCCCCAAAGGGAGACACGACCCGTAACTACGGGTTGTTCGATATATTTGATAAAGGAGCTTCATTGACCACTATGATCGGGTGTGCTTAGAAAAATAGTGGCGCAATTTTCGTCTTTGTCGTGAACACTCCATATGCTAGCTTTTGGTACTGAGGGTACCTTTGTTTTGAGGGCGACAAGACTTCGCTCACGAAGTATGCTGGTCGCTGTACTCCATGGATTTTTCCTTCTTCTTCTCTTTCGACAACTAACACCGTGCTAACCACTTGGGGCGTGGCTGCAATATACGGCGGGAGAGGTTCCTTTTCCTTAGGAGCCACTAGGATTGGTGGTGTCGATATTTTTCGCTTTAGATCCTCGAAAGCTCGATCGGCTTCTTCGTTCCACTTGGAATTTATCTCCTTGCTTTATCGGCGCATAAAATGGTAGCGCTTTTTCTCCTAACCTAGCGACGAATCTGCTCAAAGCTGCGACTCGCCCGGTTAGGCTGCTTGTATTTCTTTCAACTTCGTTGGCTTCCTCATTGTTACTATGGCTTGTATTTTGTCGGGATTTGCTTCAATCCCTCTTGCTGAAACTAGAAACCCCGAAGTTCTCCTGTCTGGGACGCCAAAAGAACACTTCGTCGGGTTCAGCTTGAGGCGGAATTTGTCGAGGTTGTCAAAAGTTTCTTTGAGATCCTCGATCAGCGTTGTTCCCTTTTTTGATGTTATGACGACATCATCGATGTATACTTGCACGTTTTCCCAATCTGTGTTGCTAAACACTACGCATCATCCTCCGATATGTTGCTCCCGCATTTTTTAGACCGAAGGGCATTGTCTTGTAGCAAAACACGCCGTAAGGTGTAATAAACGCTGTTTTGGCTTCATCATCTTCTTTTAATCTGATCTGGTTATAACCGAGTATGCATCCGAAAGGAAAGACGTTCACAACCTGCCGTGGAGTCGATAATTTGATCGATCCTTGGGAGGGGAAAGTGATCCTTAGGGCAATGTTTGTTGAGACACGTAAAGTCGACGCACATGCGAAGGGCTGTCGTGTTTTTCTTCGGCACCATCATCTGGGTTAGCTACCCATGTGGCTTACGTAGATATCTCTACGATAAAACCAGCTTCCTCTAGTCGATTTATTTACGATAGCATGGATTTGCGGTTTGGTTCCGAAAAACGCCGCAAAGGTTGTTCGATTGGTTTCGTTGTTGGATCCAAATTTAGGTGGTGCTCGGCAAGTTCCCTGGGTACTCCGGCATGTCAGCTGGACACCATGCGAAGATTTTCCGGTTCTCACGGAGGAACTCGACGAGCGCGCTTTCCTATGCGATATCCATGTTGTTTGCAATGGATGTCGTCTTTTTTGGATCTGTCGGGTGAATGCTGCACCTCCTTAGAATTTTTCTCTCGTGTTGAAAGTTGATTCTTTATTTGGCCTTCCGACGTCCGGCAATACGTCGTAATCAGTCATGCTCTTCGACGCCAAGTATTCCGCTTGCATCCCGAAGGTTTCTGATAACCGATGGAAATCCTTGTCGCACTTATCAGCTAAGGCAAAACTCCCTTTGACCGTGATTGGTCCCTTGGGTCCAGGCAATCTCCATAACAGGTATGTATAGTGTGGTACTGCCATAAATCTAGCGTATGCTGGTCGTCCCAACAAAGCGTGGTACTGCGATGGGAAATCCACGACTTCAAACTCCAGTTTCTCGATTCTATAATTTTCTCGGGTTCCAAAGCCGAACGTCGAGGTTGATCTTCCCCAATGGGTAACTTGGTTTCTCCGGTGTGATGCCGTGGAACCTTGTGTCCGTTGGCTTCGGGTTTGCTAAGGATATGTTCATCTTCCTCAATGTATACGCATACATGAGGTTTAAGCTGCTGCCACCATCTATGAATACTCGAGAAACATCAAAGCCTGCAATAGCTGCTGGCGGGATAAGTCTTGACTGCCACTGGTCGAGGAACTTGCTGCGGATGATCCGCTATTGTGAAACCGATATCTTGTCACGACCAATTAAGGTACTCAAGCTGTTGGTGGAGGCATTTTCTACTGCCATAAACACTGTCGTGAGATTACTTTTTGAGCTCTATTAGATGGCCTTCCCTTCGAATCATCGACAACTTGCTCCGTTGGAGTTAGGATCAACATAGGGTGGTGGTGCGAGTGCTGCCGCTATTCCGAGCTGGTGTTGATTGCCTTACGTAATCGCGGGAGGTGGTGGTAGATGAACTTCGCTCCTAGGCTCCCGAGGGTTTCTCTCGTGCTGCTCGTGCGTGAGCGTTTTACGCACATCCGAACATTGCTTGGAAATTTCGACAATCTTTACGTAGGTGTCCTGATTGTCTTTTCCCATTGCTATCGAGGAAAAAATGCATTTGGCACGGTCCATTTAACATTTCTTCGGGAGATACAAAAGGTCGTGGAAACCTTGGCCCACTATTTTGCACATTGCGGGAGTCATCCCTATTATCACTTCGCTGCTCATTGCTTCTCTGATAATCGTCTCTGTTGCTTCCTCCTGTATTTGCCCGAAATCCAGCCGAGATTTGCCCTGGGGCGTCGTAGTTCTGGTACTGTCGAGGAAATCGTCGCCTTGACTGATAATTTCGACCACGGTCCTCCTCTGGCGACCTGTGTCGTTTATTGTGGACAGCATCTTCTCCGTCTGCCCATTTATTTGCTATTTCCATCAACGCGGATACTGTTTTTGGATTGGTCCTTCCCAAATCCTCGACAAAATCTCCACGCCTAATTCCTGCGACAAATGCATCTATTGCTCTCTCGTCAGATATATTTTCTGCCGAGTTTTTTATGATGTTCCACCTTTGGATATATTTTCTCATTGACTCATCTGCTTTTGTCGACATGCCCTCGGTTCTTCTAACGACGCGGGTTTTTTGCATGTGGACCTGAAGTTCTTGACGAATACGTCCTCGAAACTTTCCCAGTTGTCGATGGATCTGGCGCAAGTTTTTTGATCCAAGATCGTGCGGCTCCACTTAAGTGCACCTGAATACTTTGCATGGCTGTTGCTCTAGTTCCTCCGAGTTAGCTTTACCGTCTCGAGGTAATCAATTAGCCGATCCTCCGGGTCTTGCGGGCCGTCGAACTTTTTGAAGTGATCGGGTAACTTGAATCCTGAGGGACTCGAGTTTTCGGACTCTTCTCGTGAAGCACGGTAGACCGCACATATCCTCGTCATTAAGCTCGGGGACTGCCGATGATCTCTTCTGCTTTGCCTTGCTCTGTCGACCCTTGCTTGCACTCCTGTGTCTCTTGCTCCACTTGGTCCTTCGGAGCTGCCGCCGTTGCTTGCTGCAGGTCGTGGACTATTTTGCCCTTGCTTGCTCCTTCGGGAGGCGTTGCTACGAGCAGCTGTCCCCATAGCTCCAACTCCTGCCAATGCCATGTTGTATAATGTTTCCCTTGGATCTCCCGGGGGTGGCTTGGATGCGAGGATGTAAGCTTGTGTCGCCATATACCCGGCTTACGGTGTCCTAGGGATAATATTTCCTCTTGTATCTATCGACATAAAGGACATGTCGAGGTTTTGAACCAAGTACTCTCATGTCGCTTCGGGTATGTGTTGTAGCCTTGATCTTCCTGCGTTCAGAGCTTCCTGTGGCTATCACCCGAAATTCTAGGCTGTCCACTTAGATCTGCCCTTCTCTGCTGGATGCGAAGCTGCCGCCTTTCTCTTGTTCAACTCAGTCTGTCTGTTTTTCTATTTCTCGGGCGGTTCGTGCGAGCATATATTGATAAGCTTGCGGTTCTTGAGTCTGTAGCTGTTGTCGTCATTGGTTACGAACCATCTATGGCTTTTGCCGCTCTATCCCAGGCTGCCTGTGGAAGTTGGACTCGACGCGTGGTGTGGGCCCGACATATTTAGTGCCCATACCTCTCCTTAGATCCGAGGGATCGACAAAGGATTTCCCAATTGGTCGAAAGCCTCCGATGTTTCCTCTTGATCTTCGATAGCATAAATGCGATGATATTTTGTACTCGGGTCTATGTTGGGTTTGGTGACATCGTTGTTGGGATTGATGAAGACCTTGCCCATTGTGAGAGATTTGTCGATGAAGTCGTAACTGTCGACATCGCTTGAGCCATCGCTTATATATGAGTCCGCAGATGACTCAGACGATGCATTGCTGAAGATCTTGGCGAGTTTCTCTCTTGCTCTGATGTTGACGTAGCGTGTTGCCGAAGTTTCTTCTTCTGACTCAGTTGATGATGTATAGCTTGAAAATTCAGAATCGACTGCCGACGATCCCGACGAAATCGGAATTTCGACACGATACGATCCTTCCTTCTCGATGCGAAAGTGGAACCTTCCGAACGTCATCTCCAAGGGCTCCGCCAGATACGCATATGCATCCAAACGGGAGGGTGGGTGAGGAACAAAATCAACGGGACCCGGTAGCGATCTGTTTACCTCGATCCATAGTGTTGCTTCGGTTGACGATGTCGAAGATCTTGAACGTGCCATCGAGATCGGATCCTTACGCCTCTAATCCCCACGAGACGGCGCCAATTGACAAGGGATTAACTTATCAATGCCTATGGATTGTAGGCTAGGGTTTAGTTAGAAGTAGAGGGCAAGTAGATCTCGAAGGTTTCAGTAGAAAAGTACTCGACGAATATGAAAACTAGGGTTTGCGGACAATGATTCGATGATCTTCTCGTCCCTCGACCCCCCTTTATATAGGTGGAGCCGAGGGATTCGTGCTATACAAGGATTACGAGTCCGGGACGGTTTCTAACTCATCCCGCCGGATTACAAATAACACTTCCTATTACAACTCTATCTTTTCCTTAAATACATCTTGGGCTCTCGAGTCTTCTTATTCTTCGGGTAGTGGGCCTTCAATAAACCCCGGGTACTATATTAGGCAGGTCCATTTGGGATGCCTATGTCAATACGTCTCCAACGTATCTATAATTTCTGATGTTCCATGCTTGTTTTATGACAATACCTACATGTTTTGCTCGCACTTTATAATGATTTTATGCGTTTTCCGGAACTAACCTATTAACAAGATGCCACAGTGCCGGTTCACGTTTTCTGCTGTTTTTGGTTCCGGAAAGGCTGTTCGGGCAATATTCTCGGAATTCGACGAAACGAAGACCAAACATCCTATTTTTCCCGGGAGGCTCCAGAACACCGAAGGGGAGTCGGAGGAGAGCCAGGGGCCACCACACATGTGGGCCGCGCGGCCTACACCCTGGCCGCGCCGGCCTGGTGTGGGGCCACCCTGTCGCCCCTCCTGCGCCGCCTCTTCGCCTATTTAAGCCCTTTTGACCTAAAAACGCAGTACCTCTTGACGAAACTCCAGAAAGACTCCAGGGGCGCCGCCACATCGCGAAACTCCAATTCGGGGGACAGAAGTCTCTGTTCCGGCACCCTGCCGGGACGGGGAATTGCCCCGGAGTCATCTCCACCGCCGTCTCCACCGCCATCTTCACCGCCATCGCTCGTCTCCATGATGAGGAGGGAGTAATTCACCCCGGGGCTGAGGGCTCCGCTGTAGCTATGTGGTTCATCTCTCTCTTTATGTGATCTAGTTGAATATCATCTATGTGCTACTCTAGTGATGTTATTAAAGTAGTCTATTCCTCCTGCACGGTGTAATGGTGATAGTGTGTGCATCGTGTAGTACTTGGCGTGGGTTATGATTGTAATCTCTTGTAGGTTATGAAGTTAACTATTGCTATGATAAGTGTTAATGTGATCTATGCCTCCTTCATAGTGTGATGGTGACAGTGTGCATGCTATGTTAGTTCTCGGTGTAATTGTGTTGATCTATCTTGCACTCTAAGGTTATTTAAACATGAATATCGAATACTGTGGAGCTTGTTAACTCCGGCATTGAGGGTTCGTGTAATCCTACACAGTTAGTGGTGTTCATCATCCAACAAGAGGGTGTAGAGTGGTTCTATTATGTGATCATTGTTGAGAGTGTCCACTAGTGAAAGCGGGATCCCTAGGCCTTGCTTCCAAGCATCGAATCTCCGTTTGTTTACTGTTTTGTTGCATGTTTACTCGCTGCCATATTTTATTCAGATTTCTATTACCACTCATACTCATCCATATTACTTGCATCTCACTATCTCTTCGCCGAACTAGTGCACCTTTACATCTGACAAGTATATTAGGTGTGTTGGGGACACAAGAGACTTCTTGCTTTGTGGTTGCAGGGTTGCTTGAGAGGGATATCTTTGACCTCTTCCTCCCTGAGATCGATAAACCTTGGGTGATCCACTTAAGGGAAACTTGTTGTTGTTCTACAAACCTCTGCTCTTGGAGGCCCAACACTGTCTACAAGAATAGAAGCTCCCGTAGACATCAGTAGGCGATCTAGATTGCGCTCTCATTGTCACACAAAAGAGGCACCTTGCTATACTCGAGTCCATAATCCCGCAAGGTTTTCCTCATTGATGACCCACAAGTATAGGGGGTCGCAACAGTCTTCGAGGGAAGTAAAACCCAATTTATTGATTCGACACAAGGGGAGCCAAAGAATATTTGTAAGCCTTAACAGCGGAGTTGTCAATTCAGCTGCACTGGAAACAGACTTGCTCGCAAGAGTTTATCGATAGTAGCGAGTTTTATAGCGAGTAGCAGTAGTGAAATATCGACAGCGGAGTAACAAAGACAGCAGTAGTGATTATAGTAAACAGCAGGATTAAAATATTGTAGGCACAGGGATGGATGAACGGGCGTTGCATGGATGAGAGAAACTCATGTAACAATCAAGGTAGGGAATTTGCAGATAATAATAAAACGGTATCCAAGTACTAATCAATCAATAGGCATGTGTTCCATATTTAGTCGTACGTGCTCGCAATGAGAAACTTGCACAACATCTTTTGTCCTACCAGCCGGTGGCAGTCGGGCCTCTAGGGAATCTACTGGAAATTTAGGTACTCCTTTTAATAGAGCACCGGAGCAAAGCATTAACACTCCGGGAACACATGTGATCCTCATCACCGCCTTCCCCTTCGGTTGTCCCAATTTCTGTCACTTTGGGGCCTCGGGTTCCGGACAACAATACGTGTATACAACTTGCAGGTAAGATCATAAAGCAATGAATATCATCATGAATTGATAACATGTTCAGATCTGAGATCATGGCACTCGGGCCCTAGTGACAAGCATTAAGCATAACAAGTTGCAACAATATCATAAAAGTACCAATTACGGACACTAGGCACTATGCCCTAACAATCTTATGGTATTACATGACCAATCTCATCTAATCCCTACCATCCCCTTCAGCCTGCAGCGTGGGAATTACTCACACATGGATGGGGGAAACATGGCTGGTTGATGGAGAGGCGTCGGTGGTGATGATGGCGATGATCTCCTCCAATTCCCCGTCCCGGCGGAGTGCCAGAACGGAGTTTCTGGTCCCGAGACGGAGTTTCGCGATGGCGGCGGTGTTCCGGATGTCTTACGGCGATTTCGTCTAACCCCCCGTGCGTTTTTAGGTCGAAGGCGTTAAGTAGTCGAAAAGAGGGCGTCGGAGGCTGGCCGAGGGGGCCTCACCATAGGGCGGCGCGCCCCCCTCCTAGGCCGCGCCGGTCCATGGTGTGGGGGCCGTGGGCCCCCCTGGCTCCATGAATCTTCTAGAAAAATAAACCCTTGGGCATTAATTCCGGGGATTTTCCTGAAAGTTGGATTTCTGCACAAAAACGAGACACCAGAGCAATTCTGCTGAAAACAGCGTTAGTCCGTGTTAGTTGTATCCAAAATACACAAATTAGAGGCAAAACAATAGCAAAAGTGTTCGGGAAAGTAGATACGTTTTGGACGTATCAACTCCCCCCAAGCTTAGCTTATTGCTTGTCCTCAAGCAATTCAGTTAACAACTGAGTGCGATAAAAGAACTTTCACGAACACATTTGTTCATATGATGTAAATATTCTCATGATATGGACAAGTACTTAGGCAATTCATAATAAGATACATGCAGATAAAATCATCTAATAGCTATATCAATCATGTAAAAGGTACCAACAAATTAATAATAATCATCATGAATCATGTCTATCAGCAAGATTGCAATGTTCATAAAAGGATATGATAAAGTGGTATCTCGCTTGCCCGTATTTGCACAGCAAAACATAAATGCTCGGGCACCTTTGAAGTTCATGGGAAGACTGGAAGTAGAGATTATCAAAGATAAAAGCATCAAAGTTATACCACAGTTAATCATATTTTGGGACAAGCATATTATACTAAGAATGACAGTTGTGCTCTCAAGAAAGTGCTCAAAGAAAGGATGGAGACTCAATGTAAAAGTAAAAGATTGACCCTTCACAGAGGGAAGCAGGGATTAACATGTGCTAGAGCTTTTCATTTGTAAAACAGGAGTAAAATTATTTTGAGAGGTGTTTGTTGTTGTCAACGAATGATAGTGGGTACTCTAACTACCTCGTCAACCAGATTTTCAAGAGCGGCTCCCATGAAGGACGTTATCTCTACCAGCAAGGTAAATCATCCCTCTTCTCTTTTGTTTACACATACTAGATGACCCGTTGCGCTATCGCGCAAAAGAAAAAGTCAAGTCAGAATTAAAATTATACGTTTTAGCTTATTTTAATAATAAGAATTAGTCTGGAAATTAACTGTTTTAGTATCTCACATTCATAATTTTGTACGATTTTGTATTATTTTTTCGATGCTTTTGTATAATCTCCTCACCAAATTATTGTTAAGAGGTAGTACAATAAAAAAAAGGATAAAAGGAAAATTACTAATCCCAAGAAAAATGTATCTACTTCAAGACAAAAGGTTTGGTTCAAGATTTTATATATACATTAGAAAAATACATATATAGAAAGTTCAGTAAACAATATAAGTATATGTACAAATTCACCGGTAAATGCATAGGCTTTACTCTCACGACAACAAATGTCAAAGAGCTTGATTTTCCTTCCGAGTCAATTCATCCCAACAAAAAAAATATAATCAAACTTTTTCATCGACTGCCAAGATCTGCTCCTCGCAACATAATCTACGATGAGAAAAAAGTCAAATAAGTATTTAGTTTTAGCGCCTAACATTGCTCTCTATTGACTTCGTTCTAACACAAAAAAAATCTAAGGTTAATCACACGATTATTTATGCAATGTCACACTTAACTGATCAATAGATGTAGAATCTATGATTTCTTATAGCGATCGCTGCAGGGCATATTATGACATATTTTGTTTCAATTGGAAAAGGAACAAGAGAAACAAAACAATAGCTAAACGTAGTAGATGGTTTCGTAATCATATGGAGCAGGTTCAGTTCTACAAAATGACTAATTCGCAGAATATGAACGCAAATGGCATGATTCAGCTTTAACCAACTGCCAGTTAATAAAAATATGAAGACCTTCATGAAATGATCGGAAATCAAATATCAGTCGTTGTACCCGCATCTTTGTGCTTGGTATGAAAATAATATCACTATATCAATATTCTGAAAAAAGAAAAGCAATAATAATCAACAAAGCTGAATTCAAAGAAGAAGGGGTACAACTGAGCAGCATACATATCACCGAAAATCCCAGAGACCAAAACAAGAAATACATGCTGATCGATGTAACAAATCTTAGTTCGGTCGTCTTTATTATTTTATTACTACTCCTGCTGCCCTAGCGCCACCGGCCTTCCCGCTGCCCTCCCGCTCGAGCTCGTCCCCGGCACCTCGCGCCAGCGGCCTCCTGCTGCCCAAGCTCGCATCCGCCTCAAGGAGGCCGGTGCATCTTCTTCTCCATCTCGGGCTGCCCCAACTGCGCCCATGCGTCTACCTGAAGGAGTCGATCGCTGCTGGGCCAACTTCTCCTCCCGCCCAGGCGGCCACAACTGCAACTTGCTCCCGCTGGGCCAACCTTTCCTCCCGCCATTCTGCACACCATACTGTTTCAAACGAAATCAATGCCTAAAGGTTGTCAAGCTCAAAACTGTGCGGTGGAGCGAAGTCCATACGGTCCGATGCACTCTAGGACTGAAGAAATAATGTCTGCAGTGGAACGCATGGGAGCTACTGATGAGTACAATGCCTTCCACATGGAATTAACTGCATCAAAAAGATTGAGAAGCATATCAGTAAAAAGGGAACAAATGAATGGCATAGAGATTCTCACTTGTTAGGGTTGCTGCATAACTGGTACTTCACCTAAGGCATTTGGATTGCATCAAAAAGAAACAAGAGGACAAAACATCATGTTTTTACACATTTTAAACAAGAGGGTATAATTTTTGATCTATCTAATTACACTGATTCATAATTCATGTAATTTTGGCCATAGATATCATCTTGAACTCCCGAAGTCAACACATCGTTATTGCCAACTTTCCTCCATAGAATTATGGTTGCCATGTTTTATACATATATAATTATTGTGCCCATCTTTTATCTGAAGTTCTGAACTATTATTCCTGTCTTTCAAGTTGTGACATTGGAGCTCATAGGCTGCTTCTACATGGGGAGGGAGAGGTACCAGCTCGACACTGCACACCAGGTTGGAAGCACATTCAGCAAAAGCACCATCATGGACAAAAGGGGATACCAATCTCAATCTCACCACAATCTTCTGCATAAAAATCAACCGAGATTCAACCCAAGGCACACCGAACCTGCAAACAGTGGCATCGATACTTATATTATGTAGTTTCAGACTTTCTGTTTTACCCATCCACAAAAGCAATCTTTAGATTCAGTTGCAAGCTCAAATATGAAAACACCACGTGAATAGATAAAATCCACACATTTGTATTCATTTATTTCCTAGAACTAACAGGTCAATAGGACCTCACGGCCAAAGATCTAGCACCAGACCAAAATATATACAACGCAAGCAAGACATAAAACTGATGTATATGCCAAGGATCTAGCACCATAACAAGAATATATACGACGCTGAGCACAGACTTATCAAAACCCCCACCACAATGACATCAAGAGAAGGCACTCGCACGCCGTGTCGAAGGACACACCCACCTTTTCAAAGTGTCTCATTCCATTATAAATTCACAGCTGAATTAACGTTGTAATATGATGGCCCAGAAATCAACATATACTAAACTGGCACTCTTTTGACAGTTCTATTGAATGCTCTACAGATTGCAAAAAAAATGAACAGAGAACATAAGAAGGCCTTCCACTAAATGGCAGTTTAGTTTTCGTTAATTTGTTTTAGGGATATCAAGCATGTCCATTCATTGGTTAGATCAACAGAAAAGTTGCGGCGATGTAATCAATCAACTAAGCAGTCTTTTTCGCTATGTAGCTTTGCATCAGCCAACTACAGTATTGTCTTACTATTTGGATACCTAAGCTATTCAGAAAAATTATTTCAATCATGCATTCAAGATTTGTAGGCAAAGCTAAAAACCATTAGAGGGTGGTCGGCCATGGCGTGGAGGATCCGCGACGGCGGCTGACGTCGACGCCAGCGACTGGCGGCGACCTGGAGGAGCCGCGATGGCGGCATCGACCCACGGCGCCTCCTCCAGCGCACGACCGTGGTCGTGGCCGTGCGGCTCCATCCAGGGGAGAGGCGGCGCGGCGCTCGCCTCCATCCACCTCCGAGATGCGCTCGTCCAACGCCTTCTGCGGCGCCTCCATCCACCTCCGAGATGCGCTCGTCCAACGCCTTCTGCGGCTGGGAGAGTGCCCTCTCGCGCTTCTCCAGCACCTGGGGAGTGCCCTCTCCGGCCTCACGCGTAGCTGCAGCGGGAGAGAGAGGTCGGCCGGCGATTGGGGGAGGAGAAGAGACGTGGATTGGAGAGGAGAGGAGGAGCGGGGATTGGGGAGTGGATTGGGTGTGCCCCCGATCTAGGTTTTCACCGTTCAGCCGCTGGAGACGAAAGACGAGCGAATTAACACCCGTAGCTGCCTCTGACCGTTGGGCCCAGCACATAACTGGACCCAGGCGTCATAGACTCGTTGGGAAGATGAGCAAGTCAGGAAAAAACTCACCGATCGGACGGCTGCAGTGAAAAGTGGGACTGAGAATTTACTGTATAGAGTGAAACGAGCGATCAGGATTGTTTTGCCCCCTTGAAGTGGCCTGGTTGGCCGGGTATGCTAGCTAGGAAGAAGAAATGTACTATTTATTTAAATAACCATGCATAATCTATCAGATATGTAGTGAGATTCAGCTGGAGCTGAACAGGCTGAAATCCTCAGAAAACATCATGCACTGAACTAATGGAAACTCAAATGGGCACAATGATGTGGATTTAGCACAAAAAAACATTTTTCAATGATAGCTAACATCCATTATGTAGCAAGGCAAAAAAAAATGAACTGTTACTAACTCAAAATAGCAAGCTCCAAGGATTGAAATTGGCCATTTAAACCTACTCAACCAGATCTTTAGCCAAAATCATACAATAATGCCACAGTTCTTGAATAAACATAGAGTAGGTACAATTACTATTTCAATAGTACGAACAAAAGGATGAGAAAACATCAGATGGTTTAAAGATGTTAAAAGGAATCTCTCAAAATCAATTGTTCACATTAATTGAGACTATGGAGTATTATGAGTACAAGAACACAGCAGCCTAACAACCCGTTGACGGCCAGAATAACATAAGGGAAGAGAAGTACCTGGCCGGAGCTGGAGATAGAGCAACCTGAAACCAGAAAAGAAGATGACAAAATGGCTAGGCTTAACTTAAAACTGGAAGGCATTATGGCAGAAAACCTTTATAAAAAGAAGACATTATAATACAAACAGTGTATGTATCCGAATGTGTACATCCATATTTAATTAAAACACCATTCCTCGTTAAGAAAGAAAGATTAACCATGCTTCCTAGTGTAAAAGCACAAGCTTCAGCCTAACAGATGTCAAAACAGAGCAACTAACCCCAATGAAAAACAAAGAATAAGAGAATTCACATGCAAAAATATTACCGGACATGTTCTCCTTGAGGGTGCATATCTTCTAGAGCATCCATGTCCTTTTCCAAATATAATAATTCCTGAAGATAAATAAAGCAAGGATACACTTTAAGCCAGTATAAATGAAAGAAGTACAGAAAAAGCAACCACCAAAAGTATATAAACGGGGGGAAATGAAAAGGAGTGTTTTCATTAAAATACAATAAGTACATGAAAAAAGGAAAGCATTTTTCTCAGAATATATAAAAAAATATACATAAGTAATCTACATTAGATTGCATTGGTTTAACAATCCTGTCTCAGGGTTCCATCAATGACCGGGCAGTTATCAGAACTCATGGTTTCTCAAATCGACAATAAGAAATCCAATTGTTAATCTTTTGTTGCATATCTAAATATGTACTATGTACCCCTCCTCTATAGACTTATTTGGCCGATGCAATTATTTTGCATGGGACATTCTACATGCAGAAAACACCTTGGTTATACTTTTATTTCCTAGAAAATTAGAAATTCCCATGGAATTCTGAATTAGGGAACTGGGAGGGCATGCAATGTCCAGGAAGGTGAAACAAGAAAACAGAAAACAAGCTCTAAGCACGTTATGGAGACAGGCTGAACTGACTTGTAAATATTGTTTTATCTTTTATTTGAAAGGTGATATATGTCTGTATGTCACAAGTTACTATTCTATCAACCTACTCTGTTTTATAATCATTTTGTAAAAGACCATGCCAGCACTTTCTTTTAAGAAAATGGGCTAATATTTATAGTGAGGATTCATGAAAACTCATATTACAGTATAAATATTGTCAGCAACCTCTGTTCTCCGGTTCAGTACATTATCACCTATAAAAAGCAATATGTAATATATGTATGTTCTACACAATAACAACCCTAAGTCGAACCCTGCATATGCTCACCTTGGAGGATCACTAATGCTGGTCAATGTCCTCGTCTAAGCAAACAGAATTCACAGACCAAACTGTCACCGATTTAGCTTCCTTAGTGAATTGTAAAACACACAGCTGTACACTACTTAACTGAATGCTACAATGGAGCAATCCCAACAGAAGGTAAAATTCAGTACATAGTCGTTGAAGAATTTAAAAAAGAATCTTATGTTAGAAACAAAAAAGGGTAAAATCATCTACAACGTGATATAAAATTATATCCTGAACAACTTAGGGGTCGCTATATCTGTCAAAGCTCACTTCATTTATACGTGTCACATATTGATTAGAGTGACGTGACTACCAACAATGGAAGAGAAGCCAAATTAACCATAACGTGATCACCTATTTCCACAGAAAAATTAGAGTCTAGTGGAGACAGAATTGCATATTTGATAGAACATAGTACGCAAAGCAAACTGAATCATGGTAGACGGATCCGGCTATCTCTGGTCAGGATACAAAGAGAAGAAGAGAGGCTTAACTCCAGCCAGGCTAACCTGGAGGTGAATCTGGCTGTGCCGAGACCATTCCTTTCCACCTGCCCACCGTTCTACTGTTGAAGATGAGGAGAACGAGGAGGGGCGATGGCCTTGCCAGGCGGCGCACTGCACCGACGCTGGGGACTCCACCGGCGCGCAGCCGCCCTCCTCTGAGGCGCACTCCTGCAACGCATCTCTCCCCAGGCTGTGCCCGTGGTCATGACCAAGCTTGTCAAGATCGACGTGTGCATCTCTCTCCAAGCTGTGCCCGTGGTCATGACCGCCGCTCCAGCAGCCTGTCCCGAACGGTGCACCGTGCACCCTGCTGGCCATCGCTTGATCCACCGGCAGTACACTCATGCCGCCCACATCCCAGATGTGGTACCGAGCCACCGCCCACTGTTCCGGCCGCGGCGTCTTAGCGTCCACCCAACAAATATATCTACAAATAAAGACATCGGTTAGTAATTACGAACCACAGTGCCGTACTCTCAAACAATCAGAGTGTGTTGTGTGCTACTGCTGCCAAGAAAAAAGAGCATCTAATCAATCAGAGACACATTCATTCACAGTCCCTTCTCCTCCATTCTCTAAACGAACAAACAACAAAGAGAGAGAGAGACCGAGAAGAGAAGGGTTTCTGCCTACGCGCTGATTCCGTTCGACCAGCAAAATTCCAGAAAGGAAAAGCACGTCGATGGATCCGACGTCAGCCGGTTTGCAGTACTATTGTTTGTTGGATGGATCCATCGATCGATCCTTCCTACTGACGCGTGGGTGACTCTGCCTCTGGCCTCGTTGGTCAATGGCAGCAGCAACACATCCACATCTCTTAATTGCCTCCATCCATCTATCCATGATTAAGCTCTCAAACAAATCTGCCAAGATACGCAACAATCCAGATCGAGATGAAATATATGTTTGTCTCCATCCAAGAAATGGCTAGACACAATCAGAGGAAGCGATCAAGATCGAGATGAGAAATTACCTACCGGTTTGATTGATTGATCGAGCTTCGCCGGCCAGGGATCGACTTGCCTGACCCGGTCGTCGCCTGCGGCCGGCAGCGCCATCATCCGAAACGAGTTCCTGCAGCCATCCCCGTCCGGCTCCCGAGATGCGCTCCTCCAGCGTCTGGGAGTACCCTCTCTAGCCTCACGTGGGGCTGGAGCGAGGGAGAGAGGCCGGCAGGCCATTGGGGAGGAGGGGAGGCGGGGATTGGGGACGAGAGGAGGGGCGGGGATTGGGGAATGAATTGGGCTGCCCACGCGATCTAGGTTTTCACCGCTCACGGATGGAGATTGAAGGCGACGAGAACGAGAGCATGTGGCTGCCTCCAACCAGTGGACCCCGCACGGAACCGGTCCCAGGAGTCATGGACTCAACAAGAGGCTGCGGAAGTGTCACAAAAATTCACAGATCCAATGGTCGAGGTGAAAAGTGGGGGTGGGTTTTTACTGTAGCTCGGCCAATGGACGATCAAGATTGTTTTGCCCCCTTGGAGTGGCCTGGTTAGCCGGGTACTCTAGCATCATTTATAGGAGGAATATTTTAGTTTCATTATGGATGACACTCCCCCCAACCTTTGCTTACACAATCCATGGCTAACCGAATCCTCGGGTGCCTTCCATCAATCACATACCATGGAGGAGTGTCTATTTGCAATTTAAGTTGCTTACTGATAAATCAGGGCAAAATATGTGAAGAGAATCATTAATGAAATTGATTAATTGGGGCTGGGAACCCCGTTGCCAACTCTTTTTGCAAAATTATTGGATAAGCGGATGTGCCACTAGTCCATTATGAAAGTCTATCAGGAGTAAATGACAAGATTGAAAGATAAACACCACATACTTCCTCATGAGCTATAAAACATTGACACAAATTGAGAAGTATTTTGAAGGTTTAAAGGTAGCACATGAGAATTTACTTGGAATGGTTTGAAATGCCATGTATAGGTATTTATGGTGGACACTGCGGAATAACTTGGTTTTAAGGGGTTTGGAAGCACGAGCAGCGTTCCCGCTCGAGTACAAGTGAAGGCTAGCAATAGGCGGGAAACGACAATCAAGAGAGCGATAGCTTGTTATAATCATGCTTGCGACAAAATAAATTAACGGAGGCATAAAAGTGATACAAGAACTCTGAGGTAAAGTAAATCATCGAGGCTTAATTGAATTTTGTTCAGTCATATGCATGCGTGAGCATGTGCCAAGTTGATTCAAGTGAATTATTCAGAGGAGGATACCACAATGTCATATCTATCTATGAATAAAACAATGCAAGCAAATATTTATGATATGCTACTCATATTAATAAATTGGACCTAAACATGAGAGATCATGAACTACTAGACTTTCTTAAATGACATACACCTCACATGAACCAACTAAGCATGCTCACATGGATGATTATATGTACAAAAATGAAAACAAATGGAGTTCATACCAGCCTCTCACCACAGTCGAATTGTCGTAGATCGTCATTATTGCCTTTCACTTGTGTAGCTTGAATAATATGAAATGAAAACCAAGCTCCCGCCACCGAAGACCTCTGAACTCCATAATGAACTTTACAAAACCAAAGAAGAACAGCAAATATTTTTGGTGTTTTCGAATTGGAAACAAGAACAAAAGGAAACAAGCAAACAAAGCAAAATCTTTTTGGATTTTCTTATAGCAAACCACGATAGCAAATAAAGCAAAATAAAAGCAAGAAACCAAAATAAACAAATGGTAAAGAGAAACAACAGAAATATTTTTGGTCTTTTTGTGTTTTAGGAAAGAAACAAAGCAAAAACAAGAGAATGAAAACTAAAAGAGTCACATAAACACAAAGCAGCAGAAATTCGTCAAACTTGACAGCAGTACATTAATCGATTTTTAAGAAATTCTTCCGCTGCTCAGCTCAAAAAGTGTTCAAATAATGAAAGTTAGATAATAACCTGGGGAACATGTACAAAAATTGGCTTCGCAAAATAACGTTCTGGCTGTTTTTGAGAATTTGTTTGGTATCAGTCCAGAATCTGTTTTCAAACCGCACTTCCCCAAATATCATCTCTCTCTTATTAGAAACCACTTTAAGAAGCTAAACAAGTATGTGCAAGTATCCAGCAACTATAATATGCAATGAATGAGTGATGCCGGTATACCTCCCCCCAAGCTTAGACTTTTGGCCTAAGTGGAGATCAACCCCAGTGAGGGTCAGGGTTCCACGCCGGTGGATCGTACATGGTGTAGTCATAATAAGGTCCCTGTGCAGAAGAAAAAGGTGAAGGCTCCACATTCCCAAATGTTGATGTGAAGAGCTCGCTGCATCGGATGATAAGTCGAGGTGTTCCTCGGCCTCCTCCGCGCCGTCCCCTGCATGATGGCCATCCCCCTCTATGTATGCATTTAGTTCCTCTTCCGTGACGGACCAGTTTTTCCTGGAAGCAAGGTTAAACAAAGCAGGTGCAGGAAAAAGATTTTCAAACTCCTAAACAACCTAAGCATTTTGCAAAACAAGTAGTGCTACAACAAGTAAAGAAAATGGAGGAAGAAAGAAATGTTGTTTAGCTCTTCTATGCATATAAAATGTATTTGTTAACAAGGTTGATCAAGTCTTGCCACCAAATAAATTTTACATGACATAAGAAGAAATAAACCTCAAATCAATCATGTTACCTCGTATTGAATTGATATGGATCCAATCATAATACTTTGATATCCTTGCTTAGGCTCATATATAGGACAATCAATAGTTCCCACTTTGATAGTTCTCACATTAGAAATTGTATTAACTCCACATACTTTATCAATCATCTTGGGAAAATAAACGGTATGCTCCTTGTCATCGACATTGAAAGTAACTTTTCCTTTATTGCAATCAATAACAGCCCCTGCGGTGTTAAGAAAAGGTCTCCCAAGAATAATAGACATATTATCATCTTCGAGCATTTCCAACACAACAAAATCAGTTAATATTAAGCAATTAGTAGTAACTTGAACATGAACATCCTCACATATACCAACAGGAATAGCAGTAGATTTATCAGCCATTTGCAAAGATATATCAGTTGGTATCAGCTTATCTAAATAAAGTCTCTTATAGAGAGAGAAAGGCATAACACTAACACCTGCTCCCAAATCACATAGAGAAGTTCTAACATAATTATTCTTAATAGAACAAGGAATAGTCGGTATACCTGGGTCGCCAAGCTTCTTTGGAACTTTGCCATTGAAAGAGTAATTAGCAAGCATAGTGGAAATCTCCTCATTAGGAATTTTCCTTTTGTTAGAGACAATATCTTTCATATACTTTGAATAAGGAGGCAATTTAATAGCATCAGTCAAAGGGATTTGCAGGAAAAAAGGTTTCATCCAATCACAAAATTTATTATAGTGTTCTTCTTCCTTTGATTTTAGTTTCTTAGCAGGAAAAGGAATTTGCTTTTGAACCCAAGGTTCCCTTTCATTACCATGTTTCTTAGCAATAAAATCTTCTTTAGTATACTTTTTATTTTTAGCATGCTTTTCAGGTTCTTCTTCAACCTCTTCTTTATCGGAAGCATCATTCTTATCATTATCTTTATCATGTTCATTACCACTTTCAGTTTCGGCATCGAAATAGAAATACTATTAGGATCATTAACGAGGCTCGAGAGGATTCTACAACGGTTTTATGTTTCTTTTTCTTTTTCTTAGATGGAGCACTAGTTTCAGTTCGTTGAGAATCTTGTTCAACTCTTTTAGGATGCCCTTCAGGATATAGAGGATCCTGGGTAGAAACACCGCCTCTAGTTGTTACTTCATAAGCATGTTTTTCTTTAGAACTATTTTTTAACAAGTCATTTTGCACTTTAGTGAGTTGATCAATTTGAGTTTGAACCATATGAAAATGTTTAACAAGCATCTTAACATCATTGGAGGTTCTCTCCACAATACCATGCAATTCACTAATAGCTCGATAATTTTCCATTAAATGATTCTCTACTCTCATATTAAAATTATTTTTCTTAACAATATAATTATCAAACTCATCTAAGCATTGATCAGGAGGTTTTGAGTACGGAATATCTTCCCTAGTAAAGCGTTCAAGAGAGTGTACCTCAATCATGGATTAAGGGGGAGTGATCTTACATAAATCTTCTATGGGGGGTAAATTTTTCACATCTTCGGATTTAATACCCTTCTCTTTAAGAGATTTCTTGGCTTCCCTCATATCTTCATCATTTAATTTAATCATACCCCTCTTCTTCAATATTGGTGTCGGGGTTGGTTCGGTGTAGACCAATCATCATGATTCCGGCCTATTCTAGCCAATAATTCTTCAGCGTCGTCCGGAGTTCTTTTCCTGAAAACACAACCAGACACAACTATCCAGGTATGCCCTAGACTCAATGGTTAGTCCACTATAAAATATATCAAGTAAATCATGCTTTTCCAAATCATGTCCAGGCCGAGCTCTGATAAGAGAGCAAAATCTCGCCCAAGCCTCAGGCAATTTCTCTCCATCTTCCTGGTAAAAATTATAAATTCTCTGCAAAGCAATATGTTGAGCACTAGCAGGAAAGTATTTCTGAAAGAAAACATCAAGCAAATCTCTTGGACTATCAATAGAATCAGGAGGCAAACTATTATACCAAGTTTTAGCATCATCCTTTAATGAGAAAGGAAAAAATTTAGCAACGAAATAAGTACGCTTCTTGATATCATCAGAAAACAAGCTACTCAAAGTTGAAAGCTCATTCATGTGTTCTACATCACTTTCTTTTTCAGTACCACAAAAAGGTGTTTTCTCAACAATAGATATATGAGATAAATCAAGAGAAAAATCATAATCCTTATCCTTAGTGTTTATAGGAGATGTGGCAAATTTAGGATCAGGAGACAGTTTATATCTAACAGCACGTTGTGCAAGAAGCTTTTTAATATTACTTGCATCAGTAGTAGCATTGCATTTATCAATGAAATCATCATCAAGTTCTACATAATCTTCATCAAGATCATCACTAGAATATTCAACAGACTCGGGTGAATTAACAGGTGTAGCAGCATTTTCATTAGGAGTTTCAGTACTTTCAATCTGTCTAGACCTAGCAATCGTAGCATCTAGAAAAGATCCTAACGAACCATCATTATCAAGCACAGCAGAAGCATCATCAAAATTATAAGAGGAACTTTCAGATCTAGCAGAAGTACCAGCATGTGAAGCTTGTGGTGGTGAAACAAGTTTATCTATCACGGATGATGAATCAAGAGCAGCAGAGGTACTCGAGTTGTACCTTTTCTTGTAGTGGATGGTAATATGGCGACTTTAGTATCCCGAGGTTTACCCATGATGGAGAATTTGCAGCGAACAATATCAATCCAAGTGAACTTGCAAATAAAGCTATGCTCCCCGACAACGGCGCCGAGAAAATAGTCTTGATGACCCACAAGTATAGGGGATCGCAACGAGTCTTCGAGGGAAGTAAAACCCAATTTATTGATTCGACACAAGGGGAGCCAAAGAATATTTGTAAGCCTTAACAGCGGAGTTGTCAATTCAGCTGCACTGGAAACAGAACTTGCTCGCAAGAGTTTACCGGTAGTAACGGTTTTATAGCGAGTAGCGGTAGTGAAATATCAGCGAGCAGAGTAACAAAGACAGCAGTCGTGATTATAGTAAACAGCAGGATTAAAATACTGTAGGCACAGGGATGGATGAACGGGTGTTGCATGTATGAGAGAAACTCATGTAACAATCAAGGTAGGGCATTTGCAGATAATAATAAAACGGTATCCAAGTACTAATCAATCAATAGGAATGTGTTCCATATTTAGTCGTACGTGCTCGCAATGAGAAACTTGCACAACATCTTTTGTCCTACCAGCCGATGGCAGCCGGGCCTCTAGGGAATCTACTGGAAATTAAGGTACTCCTTTTAATAGAGCACCGGAGCAAAGCATTAACACTCCGTGAACACATGTGATCCTCAATCACCGCCTTCCCCTTCGGTTGTCCCAATTTCGTCACTTTGGGGCCTCGGGTTCGGACAACAATACGTGTATACAACTTGCGAGGTAAGATCATAAAGCAATGAATATCATCATGAATTGATAACATGTTCAGATCTGAGATCATGGCACTCGGGCCCTAGTGACAAGCATTAAGCATAACAAGTTGCAACAATATCATAAAAGTACCAATTACGGACACTAGGCACTATGCCCTAACAATCTTATGCTATTACATGACCAATCTCATCCAATCCCTACCATCCCCTTCAGCGTACAGCGGGGGAATTACTCACACATGGATGGGGGAAACATGGCTGGTTGATGGAGAGGCGTCGGTGGTGATGATGGCGATGATCTCCTCCAATTCCCCGTCCCGGCGGAGTGCCAGAACGGAGTTTCTGGTCCCGAGACGGAGTTTCGCGATGGCGGCGGTGTTCTGGATGTCTTCTGGCGATTTCGTCTAACCCCCCGTGCGTTTTTAGGTTGAAGGCGTTAAGTAGTCGAAAAGAGGGCATCGGAGGCTGGCCGAGGGGGCCTTACCATAGGGCGGCGCGCCCCCCTCCTAGGCCGCGCCGGCCCATGGTGTGGGGGCCGTGGGCCCCCCTGGCTTGCCCTTTTGGCTCCGTGAATCTTCTGGAAAAATAAGCCCTTGGGCATTAATTCCGGGGATTTTCCTGAAAGTTGGATTTCTGCACAAAAACGAGACACCAGAGAAATTCTGCTGAAAACAACGTTAGTCCGTGTTAGTTGTATCCAAAATACACAAATTAGAGGCAAAACAATAGCAAAAGTGTTCGGGAAAGTAGATACGTTTTGGACGTATCACTCATCCACAAGATTTGAGCACAACTACTTGCCACGGCAACATACTCGGCTTCCACGGTGGAGACGAAGACACAATTTTGCTTCTTCGAGGACCAACACACCAAGGATCTTCCAAGAAAGTGACAAGCTCCGGATGTAGACTTCCTATCAACCTTGTCGCCCGCCCAATCGGAGTCGGTGAAGCCAACCAAAGCAAAGTCCGTGTCCCTTGGGTACCATAGTCCGAAGTGTGGGGTATCAACTAAATATCGAAAGATCCTTTTGACCGCCACAATGTGGCTTTCCTTCGGGCTTGCTTGAAACCGTGCACACATACCAACGCTTAACATTATATCCGGGTGAGAGGCACAAAGGTAAAGAAGCTAACCTATCATCGAACGGTAGAGCTTGGGATCCACCGCCTTGCCGGTCTCGTCAAGAGAGAGTTGACACTTGAGATGCATCGGAGTTCCAATGCCCTTGGCGTCCTTCATGTCGAAGCGCTTGAGCATGTCTTGGAGATACTTTGCTTGATTGATGAAGGTGCCTTGTCGCATTTGCTTGATCTCAAACCCAAGGAAGTACTTGAGTTCACCCATCATTGACATCTCAAACCTATTAGTCATCAACTTAGCAAACTCATCATTAAACTTTGTGTTAGTCGAGCCAAATATGATGTCATCTACATAGAGTTGGCATACGAAAAGCTCCCCATTGACTTTCTTAGTAAAAAGAGTGGGATCGATTTCCCCCACTTCGAAACCATGATCTTCAAGAAACTCCTTTAGATGCTCATACCAAGCTCTAGGAGCTGGTTTGAGTCCATATAGGGCCTTTTTGAGCTTGAAGACATGGTCCGGGAAATGGGGGTCCTCGAATCCCGGGGGTTGCTTCACATACACCTCCTCATGTAGAGGACCATTAACAAAAGCACTCTTAACATCCATTTGTTGCAACTTGAAGCCATGATGAGAGGCAAAGGCCAAAAGGATACGGATGGACTCAAACCTTGCAACGGGTGCAAAGGTTTCACCAAAGTCCACGCCTTCAACTTGAGAATAGCCTTGTGCCACCAATCTTGCTTTGTTGCGGATGACGATGCCATGTTCATCTTGCTTGTTCTTGAATACCCATTTGGTGCCAATAACATTGCGGCAATGATCGGGTCGCTTCATGAGAGTCCACACATCATTCCTCTTGAAGTTGTTGAGTTCCTCTTGCATTGCAATCACCCAATCGGGATCTTCAAGGGCATCATTAACCTTGAGAGGTTCCACCATAGAGACAAAGGCGTGGTGCTCACAAAAGTTTGCTAGTTGCCTCCGGGTGGTTACTTTGCTCTTTAGATCACCAATGACATACGCAAGGAATGGGACTTGAGGCGCAAGTGTCTTGTAGTAGGATCTTCACGGAGAGTATCGGCTATAGGAGTATATTCTTGTGGGTCCTCATGGCTTTCATCACGGTTTAGGTCCTCGCCTTGACCTTCATTGTTGTTGAAGTGGGCATCATCATCATCATCATGAGAGCCGGATGACTCAGGGGTACTAGGAATGGGATTGTCCAAAAAGATCATCCCCGAGCCATTCGGAGAAGAACTTGAAGCTTGGCCTTGGTCACTTGATGTTGGTTGTTGTGGTAGATGAGCTTGCGGTAGATGTTGTTCTTGAGCTTGATGAGTTGAGCTTGTACTTGATTGTTGTTGTAGTTGTTGAGGTTGACCTAGAGGTTGTTGTAGAGGTTGGCTTGCACTTGTAAGATCAACGGAAGAAGCTTGGCCTTGTGGTGTAGATGGCTCCACTTGGGTGGAACTTGGTCCTTTCCCGGTACTCATAGAAGGTAGCTCTTGAGGTCGGCGAATGCCAACACCCATCCTTCCTATGGCATCGTCCGGGGGAATTGCATCTCCTTTCTCACAAGAAGCACTTCGCTCCTCCAATGATCTATCATCTTCATCGAATGTCACATCACAAGATTCTACAACCCGCCCATTTGACTTGTTGAAGACTCTATAGGCGTGAGAATCCGTAGCATAGCCAACGAAAATTCCTTCTTGAGCTCTTGAATCAAACTTGGATAGACGTGTGTCCTTGACAAGCACATATCATTTGCATCCGAAGACCTTGAAATATGACACATTGGGCTTGTTGCCGGTGAGATCTCATATGGTGTCTTCTCTAGACCTTTGCGAAAGTAGAGATGATTAGTAGCATGGCATGCGGTAGAGATAGCTTCCACCCAAAAATTGTAGTTAGACTTGTACTCCATCATCATGGTTCGAGCGGCTTCGATCAAGGTTCGATTCTTCCTTTCGGCGGCCCCATTTTGTTGGGGAGTATATGGCGTGGAGTATTGGTGTTGGATTCCTTCTTCGCCGAGGAAGTCATCCAAAGTGTAGTTCTTGAACTCCGTTCCATTGTTGCTTCTTATCGCAAGGATCTTGTTGTCGTACTTGCGTTGAACTTGATTGGCAAACTCCATCATGGTCCGTTGAGTCTCACTCTTGTACTTGAAGAAGAATACCCAACAATAGCGTGAATAGTCATCAACAATGACGAGGCAATACTTCTTTCCTCCAAGACTTTCATGAGACGGTGGACCGAAGAGATCAACATGTAGGAGCTCCAAGCATCTTGTGGTAGAGATGATAGTCTTGGCCTTGTGAGGAGCTCCATGCATTTTTCCTTGTACGCAAGCCCTACAAACACGATCTTTACAAAAGGAGACATCTTCTTTTAGTCCGAGAATGTGGCCATGATACGTCTCCGACATATCGATAATTTCTTATGTTCCATGCCACATTATTGATGATATCTACATGTTTTATGCATACTTTATGTCATATTTATGCATTTTCCGGCACTAACCTATTAACGAGATGCCGAAGAGCCACTTGTTGTTTTCTGCTGTTTTTGGTTTCAGAAATCCTAGTAAGGAAATATTCTCGGAATTGGACGAAATCAACGCCCAGGGGCCTATTTTGCCACGAAGCTTCCAGAAGACCGAAGAGAAGACGAAGTGGGGCCACGGAGCGCCGCCACACTAGGGCGGCGCGGCCAGCATAGGGCCCGCGCGGCCTTGTTGTGTGGGGCCCTCGTGACCCCTCCGAGGCTGCCCTTGCGCCTACATATAGTCTTCGTCGCGAAACCCCCAGTACCGAGAGCCACGATACGGAAAACCTTCCAGAGACGCCGCCGCCGCCAATCCCATCTCGGGGGATTCAGGAGATCGCCTCCGGCAGCCTGCCGGAGAGGGGAATCATCTCCCGGAGGACTCTTCACCGCCATGGTCGCCTCCGGAGTGATGAGTGAGTAGTTCACCCCTAGACTATGGGTCCATAGCAGTAGCTAGATGGTCGTCTTCTCCTTATGTGCTTCATTGCCGGATCTTGTGAGCTGCCTAACATGATCAAGATCATCTATCTGTAATGCTATATGTTGTGTTTGTTGGGATCCGATGGATAGAGAATACTATGTTATGTTGATTATCAATCTATTACCTATGTGTTGTTTATGATCTTGCATGCTCTCCGTTATTAGTAGAGGCTCCGGCCAAGTTTTTACTCTTAACTCCAAGAGGGAGTATTTATGCTCGATAGTGGGTTCATGCCTCCATTAAATGCAGGACGAGTGACAGAAAGTTCTAAGGTTGTGGATGTGTTGTTCCCACTAGGGATAAAACATTGATGCTATGTCCGAGGATGTAGTTATTGATTACATTACGCACCATACTTAATGCAATTGTCTGTTGTTTGCAACTTAATACTGGAAGGGATTCGGATGATAACCTGAAGGTGGACTTTTTAGGCATAGATGCATGCTGGATAGCGGTCTATGTACTTTGTCGTAATGCCCAATTAAATCTCACAATACTCATCATATCATGTATGTGCATGGTAATGCCCTCTCTATTTGTCAATTGCCCAACTGTAATTTGTTCACCCAACATGCTATTTATCTTATGGGAGAGACACCTCTAGTGAACGGTGGACCCCGGTCCATTCTTTTACATCGAATACAATCTCTTCGCAATACTTGTTCTACTTGTTTTCCGCAAACAATCATCATCCACACTATACATCTAACCCTTTGTTACTGGCAAGCCGGTGAGATTGACAACCTCACTGTTTCGTTGGGGCAAAGTACTTTGGTTGTGTTGTGCGGGTTCCACGTTGGCGCCGGAATCCCTGGTGTTGCGCCGCACTACATCCCGCCGCCATCAACCTTCAACGTGCTTCTTGGCTCCTACTGGTTCGATAAACCTTGGTTTCTTGCGAGGGAAAACTTGTTGCTGTACGCATCACACCTTCCTCTTGGGGTTCCCAACGGACGCGTGCTGTACGCGTATCAAGCTCTTTTTCTGGCGCCGTTGCCGGGGAGATCAAGACACGCTGCAAGGGGAGTCTCCACAATCCAATCTCTTTACTTTTTTTTGTCTTGCTTTACTTTATTTACTTTCTTGTTTGCTGCATTATATCAAAACACAAAAAAATTAGTTGCTAGCTTTACTTTACTTACTGTCTTGCACTCTATATCAAAAACACAAAAAATTAGTTACTTGCATTTGCTTTACTTATTTCAACATGTTTCCTTTTAATTTTACTGTAAAAGATATACCTGTGGGACAAGGGTCTATAATTGGAAGATATAATATAGAAGAATTTTTCACCCGTGTTAGTATGCATGAAGATCTTAAAGATGTACCCCTTGCAAAGCTGTCCCTACTTATGAAGATGCCTCTGTTTGTTTGGTACGCATGATGGAAGCTAGATTTATTAGTCTCAACCCCATGATACAACACATGTTTCTTACACTTTCCGATATGGAGCGGGGAGAGAAGAGAGATTTTGTTCTAAAAGTCTTAGTGCGAGAATTTTCGGATATAGCTAAAGAAGCTAGAAAAGTTTTTAGTAAGCATGAGAGGCTTGGTATGATCACCGATTTTAAAAAGAACACTTGAAAAAATGGATATGGATAGAATTAAGTACACTAATAGTGTTAATGATGGTGGGGAGATTAAAGCACCAATACCATGTAAGCTCCTAGCGATGCATGAAGCTCTAGATGATAATTATGCTTGGCTTGTTCCTGAAAATTTGTTTGATGAGAGCAGCAAGCCCAAGACTAATGAAAAGGGAGCCGCTGAAACCTATGTATCCAAAATACTATGCATGGTTGAGAAAACTCCAAACCCCGCTGTCGATGCATCATCTCTTGATAACACTTGATACACACTTTCTGCGCCTAGCTGAAAGGCGTTAAAGAAAAGCGCTTATGGGAGACAACCCATGTTTTTACTACGGTACTTTTATTTTATATTTGAGTCTTGGAAGTTGTTTACTACTGTAGCAACCTCTCCTTATCTTAGTTTTGTGCATTGTTGTGCCAAGTAAAGTCGTTGATAGTAAGGTCCATACTAGATTTGGATTACTCGCGCAGAAACAGATTTCTTTGTCTGTCACGAATTTGGGCCTAATTCTCTCGTAGGTAACTCAGAAAATTATGCCAATTTACGTGCGTGATCCTCGGATATGTACGCAACTTTCATTCAATTTGAGAATTTTCATTTGAGCAAGTCTGGTGCCTCAATAAAATCCGTCTTTACGGACTCGTTCTGTTTTGACAGATTCTGCCTTTTATTTCGCATTGCCTCTTTTGCTATGATGGATGAATTTCTTTGTTCCATTAATGTCCGAGTAGCTTTGTGCAATGTCCAGAAGTGTTAAGAATGATTGTGTCACCTCTGAACATGTAAATTTTTATTATGCACTAACCCTCTAATGAGTTGTTTCGAGTTTGGTGTGGAGGAAGTTTTCAAGGATCAAGACAGGGAGATGATACAATATGATCAAGGAGAGTGAAAGCTCTAAGCTTGGGGATGCCCCGGTGGTTCACCCCTGCATATTTTAAGAAGACTCAAGCGTCTAAGCTTGGGGATGCCCAAGGCATCCCCTTCTTCATCGACAACATTATCAGGTTCCTCCCCTGAAACTATATTTTTATTCCATCACATCTTATGTGCTTTGCTTGGAGCATCGGTTTGTTTTTGTTTTTGTTTTTGTTTGAATAAAATGGATCCTAGCATTCATTGTGTGGGAGAGAGACACGCTCCGCTGTTGCATATGGACAAATATGTCCTTAGGCTTTACTCATAGTATTCATGGCGAAGGTTGAATCTTCTTCGTTAAATTGTTATATGGTTGGAATCGGGAAATGCTACATGTAGTAATTCTAAAATGTCTTGAATAATTTGATACTTGGCAATTATTGTGCTCATGTTTAAGCTCTTGCATCATATACTTTGCACCCATTAATGAAGAAATACATAGAGCTTGCTAAAATTTGGTTTGCATATTTGGTCTCTCTAAAGTCTAGATAATTTCTAGTATTGAGTTTGAACAACAAGAAAGACGGTGTAGAGTCTTATAATGTTTACGATGTGTCTTTTATGTGAGTTTTTCTGCACCGGTTCATCCTTGTGTTTGTTTCAAATAACCTTGGTAGCCTAAACCTTGTATCGAGAGGGAATACTTCTCATGCATCCAAAATCCTTGAGCCAACCACTATGCCATTTGTGTCCACCATACCTACCTACTACATGGTATTTCTCCGCCATTCCAAAGTAAATTTCTTGAGTGCTACCTTTAAAATTTCCATCCTTTACCTTTGCAATATATAGCTCATGGGACAAATAGCTTAAAAACTATTGTGGTATTGAATATGTACTTATGCACTTTATCTGTTATTAAGTTGCTTGTTGTGCGATAACCATGTTCCTGGGGACGCCATCAACTACTCTTTGTTGAATATCATGTGAGTTGCTATGAATGTTCGTCTTGTCTGAAGTAAGGGAGATTTACCACTCATTTAATGGTTAGAGCATGCATAATGTTAGAGAAGAACATTGGGCCGCTAACTAAAGCCATGAATCATGGTGGAAGTTTCAGTTTTGGACATATATCCTCAATCTCATTTGAGAACAATAATTGTTGCTACATGCTTATGCATTAAAGAGGAGTCCATTATCTGTTGTCTATGTTGTCCCGGTATGGATGTCTAAGTTGAGAATAATCTAAAGCGAGAAATCCAATGCGAGCTTTCTCCTTAGACCTTTGTACAGGTGGCATAGAGGTACCCCTTTGTGACACTTGGTTAAAACATGTGTATTGTGATGATAATCCAGGTAATCCGAGCTAATTAGGACAAGGTGCGGGCACTATTAGTATACTATGCATGAGGCTTGCAACTTGTAAGATATAATTTACATAACACATATGCTTTATTACTACCGTTGACAAAATTGTTTCTTGTTTTCAAAACCAAAGCTCTAGCACAAATATAGCAATCAATGCTTCCTCTGCGAAGGCCCCTTCTTTTACTTTTATGTTGAGTCAGTTCACCTATCTCTCTCCACCTCAAGAAGCAAACACTTGTGTGAACTGTGCATTGATTCCTACATACTTGCATATTGCACTTGTTATATTACTTTACATTGACAATATCCATGAGATATACATGTTATAAGTTGAAAGCAACCGCTGAAACTTAATCTTCCTTTGTGTTGCTTCAATACCTTTACTTTGATTTATTGCTTTATGAGTTAACTCTTATGCAAGACTTATTGATGCTTGTCTTGAAAGTACTATTCATGAAAAGTCTTTGCTTTATGATTCATTTGTTTACTCATGTCATTACCATTGTTTTGATCGCTGCATTCATTACATATGCTTACAATAGTATGATCAAAGTTATGATGGCATGTCACTCCGAAATTATCTTTGTTATCGTTTACCTGCTCGGGACGAGCGAGAACTAAGCTTGGGGATGCTGATACGTCTCCGACGTATCGATAATTTCTTATGTTCCATGCCACATTATTGATGCTATCTACATGTTTTATGCATACTTTATGTCATATTTATGCATTTTCCGGCACTAACCTATTAACGAGATGCCGAAGAGCCGATTCTTTGTTTTCTGCTGTTTTTGGTTTCAGAAATCCTAGTAAGGAAATATTCTCGGAATTGGACGAAATCAACGCCCGGGGCCCGATGCGTGTAGTTGACACGTCCGTTGGGAACCCCAAGAGGAAGGTGTGATGCGCACGGCGGCAAGTTTCCTCGGTAAGAAACCAAGGTTTAATCGAACCGGTAGGAGTCAAGAAGCACGTTGAAGGTTGATGGCGGCGGGATGTAGTGCGGCGCAACACCGGAGATTCGGCGCCAACGTGGAACCTGCACAACACAACCAAAGTACTTTGCCCCAACGAAACGGTGAGGTTGTCAATCTCACCGGCTTCTTTGTAACAAAGGATTAACCGTATTGTGTGGAAGATGATTGTTTGCGGAAAACTGACAAAACAAGTATTGTAGTAGATTGTATGCGATGTAAAGAATAGGACCGGGGTCCACAGTTCACTAGAGGTGTCTCTCCCATAAGATAAATAGCATGTTGGGTGAACAAATTACAGTCGGGCAATTGACAAATAGAGAGGGCATAACAATGCACATACATGACATGATAAATATAGTGAGATTTAATTGGGCATTACGACAAAGTACATAGACCGCTAGCCAGCATGCATCTATGCCTAAAAAGTCCACCTTCAGGTTATCATCCGAACCCCTTCCAGTATTAAGTTGTAAAACAACAGACAATTGCATTAAGTATGGTGCGTAATGTAATCAATTACTACATCCTTAGACATAGCATCAATGTTTTATCCCTAGTGGCAACAGCACATCCACAACCTTAGAACTTTCTGTCACTATCCCAGATTTAATGGAGGCATGAACCCACTATCGAGCATAAATACTCCCTCTTGGAGTTAAGAGCAAAAACTTGGCCGAGCCTCTACTAATAACGGAGAGCATGCAAGATCATAAACAACACATAGGTAATAACTTGATAATTAACATAACATAGTATTCTCTATCCATCGGATCCCGACAAACACAACATATAGTATTACAGATATATGATCTTGATCATGTTAGGCAGCTCACAAGATCCAACAATGAAGCACAATGAGGAGAAGTCAACCATCTAGCTACTGCTATGGACCCATAGTCCAGGGGTGAACTACTCACTCATCACTCCGAGAGCGACCATGGCGGTGAAGAGTCCTCCGGGAGATGAATCCCCTCTCCGGCGGGGTGCCGGAGGAGATCTCCGGAATCCCCGAGATGGGATTGGCGGCGGCGGCGTCTCGGTAAGGTTTTCCGTATCGTGGCTCTCGGATGCGGGGGTTTCGCGACGGAGGCTATTTGTAGGCGGAAGGGCGAGGTAAAGAGGCGGCACGAGGGGCCCACACCATAGGTCGGCGCGGCCGGGGCACTGGCCGCGCCGCCCTGGTGTTTCGCCACCTCGTGGCCCCACTTCGACTCTCCTTCGGTCTTCTGGAAGCTTCGTGGCAAAATAGGAACCTGGGCGTTGATTTCGTCCAATTCCGAGAATATTTCTTTACTAGGATTTCTGAAACCAAAAACAGCAGAAAACAGCAACTGGCTCTTCGGCATCTCGTTAATAGGTTAGTTCCAGAAAATGCATGAATATGACATAAAGTGTGCATAAAACATGTAGATATCATCAATAATGTAGCATGGAACATAAGAAATTATCGATACGTCGGAGACGTATCAGGGCCTATTTTGCCACGAAGCTTCCAGAAGACCGAAGAGAAGACGAAGTGGGGCCATGGGGCGCCGCCACACTAGGGCGGCGCGGCCAGCATAGGGCCCGCGCGGCCCTGTTGTGTGGGGCCCTCGTGACCCCTCCGAGGCTGCCCTTCCGCCTACATATAGTCTTCGTCGCGAAACCCCCGATGCCGAGAGCCACGATACGGAAAACCTTCCGGAGACGCCGCCGCCGCCAATCCCATCTCGGGGGATTCAGGAGATCGCCTCCGACACCACTGCCGGAGAGGGGAATCATCTCCCGGAGGACTCTTCACCGCCATGGTCGCCTCCGGAGTGATGAGTGAGTAGTTCACCCTGGACTATGGGTCCATAGCGGTAGCTAGATGGTCGTTTTCTCCTTATGTGCTTCATTGTCGGATCTTGTGAGCTGCCTAACATGATCAAGATCATCTATCCGTAATGCTATATGTTGTGTTTGTTGGGATCCGATGGATAGAGAATACTATGTTATGTTGATTATCAATCTATTACCTATGTGTTGTTTATGATCTTGCATGCTCTCCGTTATTAGTAGAGGCTCCGGCCAAGTTTTTACTCTTAACTCCAAGAGGGAGTATTTATGCTCGATAGTGGGTTCATGCCTCCATTAAATGCGGGACGAGTGACGGAAAGTTCTAAGGTTGTGGATGTCTTGTTGCCACTAGGGATAAAACATTGATGCTATGTCCGAGGATGTAGTTATTGATTACATTACGCACCATACTTAATGCAATTGTCCATTGTTTGCAACTTAATACTGGAAGGGGTTCGGATGATAACTCGAAGGTGGACTTTTTAGGCATAGATGCATGCTGGATAGCGGTCTATGTACTTTGTTGTAATGCCCAATTAAATTTCACAATACTCATCATATCATGTATGTGCATGGTCATGCCCTCTCTATTTGTCAATTGCCCAACTGTAGTTTGTTCACCCAACATGCTATTTATCTTATGGGAGAGACACCTCTAGTGAACTGTGGACCCCGGTCCATTCTTTTACATCGAATACAATCTACTGCAATACTTGTTCTACTTGTTTTCGCAAACAATCATCATCCACACTATACATCTAACCCTTTGTTACGGCAAGCCGGTGAGATTGACAACCTCACTTTGTTTCGTTGGGGCAAAGTACTTTGGTTGTGTTGTGCGGGTTCCACGTTGGCGCCGGAATCCCCGGTGTTGCGCCGCACTACATCCCGCCGCCATCAACCTTCAACGTGCTTCTTGGCTCCTACTGGTTCGATAAACCTTGGTTTCTTACTGAGGGAAAACTTGCTGTTGTACGCATCACACCTTCCTCTTGGGGTTCCCAACGGACGCGTGCTGTACGCGTATCAGGCCACCCTTGTGGAGACTTTGCAAAGTCCTCATGTTGACATGGGCTAGTCGGAGATGCCATAACCAACCCTTCTCACCTTTGGCGAATATGCAAAGAGCGGAAGATGTTGTCTTTCCGGAGAAGTCAACAACATACAAACCGTTCTGTACATATCCAGCAAAAGCTACATGGAGTGTCTTGCTCCACAAGAGGACCACCATATGTTCATCAAAGAAAGTACATAGACCCATACGAGCAATTTGATGAACGGAGAGTAAATTGTAACCAAGGGTGTCGACAAGGAGGACATTCACAAGTGAGATGTCGGGTGTTACCACCACCTTGCCAAGACCCAATACCTTAGAGCACGTGTTGTCGCCATATGATACGGTAGAGTGTGAAGGCTCGAGGTCGACAACAATATTCTTGCTTCCGGTCATATGACTTGTGGCTCCACTATCAACCACCCACTTAGCGCCACCGGAAGCATAGTCCTACAAGGAATCAAGTCTTGGATTTAGGTACCCATTTTTAAATGGGTCCTAGCATGTTAGTAACAAGGGGTTTGGGAACCCAAATAGTCCAATCAACATTGCCCTCTTGAGGACCAATAAAGCGGGCACGAATATGTCCATAGTAATCAACAAAAAGAACATGAGAAGGGTTGTTAGAGCCGGCGAAACCCTTCGAGGCGGAGTTGGGTACTCCATCCCTTCTTGAGCTAGCATCGCTCTCCTCATGGTTGATCTCCATGTTCTCCTTGTTCTTCTTCTTCTTGGTCCTCTTATTCCTCTTCCTCTTTGGCTTGGTAGCCACTCCTCCTTCATTGCAAGAGCCCTCTTTGGCTCCATCTTTGGCTCCAATGGATCCTTCCAAGTACTTGATTTGAACTTGGAGTCTATCAATTTTGGCCTTCAAACGATTGACTTCATCTTCATGCTCCGGGTGAGGGTGACAAATATCAAACACTTGGACTTCCTTTGCCTTGTTCACCCGGAAGTGTTCATGAGTATACGCTTGTCACTCTCCAACTTGGCAATGTCACATTCATGGGTGCAACACGCACGGTCCTTGCTCAAAGGAAAATATTTCTTCAATGCTTGCTCTTGCATGGAATTGACCTCCATGAGTTTTGCTTCGCTCCTCTTCAAGGCGACTATTTCTTCCTCGTGATCGCAACAAGTGACCTTCTCTTTGCTCATGCGGAGGCATTCCACCAAATACTCTTCTTGCATGCTACTCAAACTCAATAGCTTGGCCTTGGTGGTCTCAAGAGTGGCAATTTCTTCTTCATGATTGCAACATGAGGTCTTCTCCTTGCACAAGCGGTAATACTCATCCAAGGCTTCTTCTTGAAGAGCATTGACCTCCAAGAGAAGAGCATTGTGCTTCCTCAAGGAAGCAACTTGATCAACAAGCTCGTCATGGCAAGAGTTGGGGTCTTCCTCATCTTTTTCCTTGTTGGCTTCCTCGAGAGTGAGCATCTTCTTCTTGAGCTCACCCATCAAACCAAGAGCATGGTCTCGGTCCTTGGTGAGTTGGGAGATAATAGCCTTGTTGGAGTCTTCAAGGATGATGACACTAGCTTCAAGAGACATGCGCAAATGTTGTTCTTCTTCAAGCGCTTGATTGAGAGAGGCAATCTCATTTGCCGCCTCCCTTTCAAGCCTCTCCTTCTCCTCTATAAGATCTTGTGCCGCACCAAGTTGGGCCAAGAGAGCCCCAACATGAGTTTTGGTATCCCCTTGCATGTTAGTGAGAAAAGAATCCAAACCCATAACCTCACGCTTAATGGTGAGACTAGTGGCATCATCAATATATAAGGCATTAGTCGAAGATGAGAGTTTGGAAGGGGGTTCTACCTCCGAGGATACCTTTGCCATAAGGCAATGAGCGTTGTGGGTGATGAAGTTCTCATTAGGAGAGTCGAAGAGGGAGATAGAGGGAGTGGTAATGGCGATGGCGGCCACTCCCTCTCCTTCCTTGTTGGAGCTCTTGTCCTCATGTTCTTCATCCTCATCGGAGGAGTACTCTTCTCGAATGATGAAGGCTCTAGGCTTCTTGGTGAAGGGGACCTTGTCGTCATCGGGCTTGGGGGAGAACTTGGAGAATCCTTTGGAAAGAGACTTGAACTTTTCTTTGCGGACAAGCCTTCCACCATTATCTTCTCTTCTCTCAAACATACAATCCGCAACAAAATGATTCTTGTCGCCGCAATTGTAGCATGTTCTTCCCCTTTGCCCCTCCCTTGGGCTCTTGGAGAAGCTTCTTGGAGAATCACGTGATCTTCTTGGTCTTGTGCTTCGGGATTTGTTTCCCTCCCAAAATTTCTTGGCGGCGAGAGCCATGTGCTCATGATAGTTGGTCTTGAGATCATAAGGTCCCCACTCAATGGGATCCTCATCGCTTTCACTAGCCTCATGTACCTTCATATTCAATGCAAGGTTGGGCTTGCGGGTGTTGTGGGCGCGAGCAACAAGATCCTCCGCGTTCTTCTTGGAGATGTCCAAAGCGATGACTTCGCTAAGAACTTCATCGGATGTCATAGCACGGAAGGAGGCATTTTGGCGGATTGCCGTCAACTTTACTTCCTCATAAGGGAGGAGAGCGTTGTAGAACTTGCGCTTGATCCAATGATCATCCACAAACGTTGCTCCAAGATCTTGCATTTGTACGGCGAGAGCGATGAGGCGCCGATACATTTCTTCGGGGGTCTCTCCTTCAGTCATGACGAAGTTGTCGGCCATGTTGTTCACTTCATCAAAACGAGAGCTTTAGATGCTCTCATTTCCGAGGAAGAGCTTGTCGAGTTTATCCCATGCTTCCTTGGCGGTCTTGAGCGAGCGGATATGAGTGTGGTCCTTGGGCGTGACGGCCATGTGAATCATGTTGATGGCGGTGGCGTTGAGTTGGTCATCCACCACTTCTCTTCTTGTCAAGCTCTTTGGGTCTCTTGGTGAGTAGCCCTCCTCGATAATGCGCCAAAGCTCGGTAGATGCGCTGCGCACATGAGAACGCATTAAGAATTCCCAATTTTCAAAGCTATTTGATTCAAGTAACGGTGGTGAACCATGCGACAAGATATGTGGCATAGGTATTGGAACGTTTATGGTGTAATCACTTGGTGGTGGCACCTCATGATTACCCCCTAGACGTTCCGCAACCGGTGTCTCATCCTTCCCCTTTGTTGAAGTGTCGGTCTCCCCAAGCCCTTCCTTTTGTGGATCTTTTGTCGATTGCGCGACAAAATCAACAAGAGGAAATGGGTTAGCTTTTGGTGGGGGATCCTCGGCACTTGCCTTAGGATCTACGATAGGGGTTGGTTTTTGAGCAACCAACTCCATCATCATCGCCTTCATTTGGTTAACGATGGATGACTCCAATTTCTTGAGGTCATCCAACGTAGCCGTTGTGCTATCGATGGGAGATGATGAAGCGGGTGGCACAAGGGAAGGTGACCCATTCCCAGCCGCCTCTTGTTCCGCCATTTCTTAGGCGGTAAAGCCCGAGCAAGAAACCTTGCTCTGATACCAATTGAATGGATCGCAGCGAACAAAAGGGGGGGGTGAATGGTTGCTACGTCAAGTTTTAGTCTTTTTCGATTTTAGCGGTGCGGAAGGTAAAGATAATTGCTTTAGTGATGTCGGTGTTCCTACAATGATCCTAGACAAGTGCAACAAGCAAAGGAACAAGCAAGATAGTAAGAGTAAGGAGCGGGACAACCGGATGGCGCGGAGACGAGGCGAGGTTTGTTTCCCGCAGTTCCTCTCACAAAAGAGAGTACATCTGCGTTGAGAAGGTGCTAGCCTCACACAAGAGACTAGGCGGCCACACCACGAAGGAAGGCCTCACCTTCTTCCTCAATAGAGCTCCACAAAGGGGCTCTCCCTTCTCCACTAAGACACCGGTCGAGGCGGTGATTCCTTCACAAGGTTGGGGCGAGCTCCACACCACAAGGAGGCTCCCAACAACCTATGGGGCTAGCACAACACCAAGCTAGCCTCCATAGGTGTACTTCCTCCAAGATCCCACCATAGGAACCCTAACACCAAGATCCACTAAGGAGTAGCAAGTATTGGTGAAATCTCTCTTGGTAGAACTATAGATCGGGGTCTCCTCCACCACTCCTCAAAATTTGGGCAAGATTGGTTGGATGGTTGGGGAAATCCTCAAGGTTTAAGCTCAGCAACAATGGAGGAGAGAGAGAGAGGAGAGATAAAAATGAGTTGGGGAAGAAGGGCCCCTTAAATAGGCTCCTCCAAATCCAACCGTTATGTCCAGTTTTTGCCTAAGCGGTAGTACCGCTTTGGGTAAGCGGTACTACCGCTCTGAGGTCGAAATCCCACAGATCTTATCCACGTGGACATAGAGCGGTACTACCGCTCGCGGTACCGCTCGAGGTACCGCAATAGGGTCCAAACCTTACTGGACTCAAAGCGGTACCAAAGCGGTACTGCCGTAACTAGTTACGGTACCTGGGCGGTATCATGGGCGGTACTACCGCTCACAAGCGGTGCTCCGCTCCAGGTACCGCAGAGGTACCGTAACTCGTACTGTGGGTCAAATCCAGCGCAGAACTTCAGAGCGGTACCATGGGCGGTACTAGTAGGGGTAGCGGTACTACCGCTACTAGTACCGGTAGTACCGGTCTGAAAAAAACTGGTTTTCTCTCCTTTTTCTCTCCAGCCATGTCACCTCGTGATACACACACAAAACCAGAAAACCTATAAGCTACGCTTCAGTCCTCCGATCTTGACGTGTCCAGCGAGGTCACCGTGCACTTGCAAATCTAACAATGATACTCAAAGCACACGGTGAGATTACTCAAGTGTTGTCATCAAACACACAAAACCCGGGGTTTAGACTTTGCTCTTTCACAGAGGGTCTTTTTGGACGGCTTCAGCTGCATCCAGACCACAGGACCTGGACACGCCCGCGGCCGCGCCAGCAGCCTCCACACCATGTTGCGGCCTCGGCGCCATATCGACACTCACCTCATCAGAAGACGACGAGGAAAGCCCCAGCCTCGACACATGGTCGTTGCCCCCACGGGCCGCGGAGGAGGCCGACTCCGGGCTAGGGGCACGCTTCCACCAACGCTGGGAGAAGCTGGGTGGCGAAGATGACGAGGACGCCCTCTGAGAATGGGGAGGTGGAAGGGGCCGCCGGAGCCGGGATGGCGGCCAACGAGGAGGGCGCTCACCTACGCTCCTAGGGTTAGTCCCAACAATAAAATTGTCTAGTGTGAGATAAAGAACCTGAAAAGGAATTTTCAACTATTCCCTTCAGTCCGGGGCTCTGGGCTCCATCCTCAATTTCCCAAATTCGAAAACAAATCCAAATGCTTTTCACCCAGCGTCCCAGGCTCCCAGCCGATCCCCGCCCGTCCGGGCCACCCCGCCGCCACCGCGCGACCCCGTCGCCGGCGTCCCCTCCGCCAGCCAGCTGTTTCCCAGCGCGTGGCCGTTCCCCTGGATTGGGGCGCTGGATCGAGGTGGCACGGCCGCCCATCCAGCACCAGCGCTGCTGGTTGAGACGGTGGCTCCAGTGGTAATCCAATGGATCCAAGCGACGCACGGCTGATTGGAAGCGGATCGGGCTGGAGTCGAAGTCGAGGATGCGGTGACCGGTGAGGCTTCTCTGGCCCGCCACTGCCTCGGCGCTCGGCCGCTGGCACCGCCACAACCGCTTCTGCTCGGGTCGCTGGCCGGGAAGAGGCGTACCCGACGAGATCTAGGACCGGCACGACGCCGCACGGCAGTTGGAGCACAGCCTCCTCGGGCTCCATCAGTTGTCCCTCGACATGGCTGTCGCATCTGAAGAGCCTCCTGGAGCCCCAGCCGTTCCTCTTGGCTGTGGTCACCAAGAGTGCCGTCGTGAAGTAGTTCAAGGAGAAGAGCCGGGATGGGGGAACGTGTTCGGCAGAGGGACATGGCGTTCCCGCTCGCTGGCAAGACTAAGGGCGGCCAGCTCGTCGTCAAGATCGTGTTCAAGATCACGGAGGACGGCGGCACATCTTGCCAGAGGAGAATGTACAGTATATTGCTTTTATCAAAAAATGAAAAACAAAGAATGAATCAAATTCCAGTTCTAGCGATTACAGAGCACACTTCTCAATTAGGTCAGTTGCTTCCGGTGTCTGAAGCCAAGAAATCAGGATCCTCACTCCTGCTACTCTTCTTCTGATCCTTCCGCGGCTTCCTCTTGCCCCTGCAGGTTATCAACATTTACATTTTGTTCCCGGAATTGCTCTGCACACGACATTTCCTGTACGAATCCCATACGACTGTATCATCCAGTGATCCTTGTTGATGCAGCTATTTAATCCAAGGGTTATGTGCCACGGTCGGACAAAAATCGGACGAATTTCGTCGTACATGTAGCAGTGCTCGTTTGTTCCCGCTGCCGCTCCGCGCTCCAGGTCCAGTAGCTGTTCGATCCGGCGACGCACGTATGCATTCACCGCAGGGCATCTTCCGACGTGGATCGACTTTGTTCCGGTCAGATGGTCACGAAACCTGGTGAGACCCATCTTGGAGAAGGACACGCTAGGCAGCGGCAGTCATTGCCATTCTTCTCCAGCTCCCACAATATGCTCCTTGTCCTTGAGGCACCCCCTGCAAACGCCCCAACTTGTCGCCAATACTGACAACCCCCCAGAGCATCTCCAGCCACGTCCCTAAAACGTTCCCCAAAAATGTCGGACAAAAATCGTTCCTAGCCGCGCGCCCCAAAGGTCCTTTGTCCGACGCAGCCCAATACGGTGTCCGGCGGCCCGAGCCCGTCCCCACTACACAGGGGACGCTCCGGGCACACCGGACACAACGAAATGAGATGCAAGGAGGCGCGAGCCCGACGTGTCAGCGGCTCGGACGCTCAACCGTCGGCTACGCAGCGACGGTGCAGTTGCCGGGAAGGGAAACCGTCGCATTGGCAACCGCGTCGATCGACGCGCGAACCGCCGGAATGGAGCGCGAAATCCGCGGAAAAGCAACCACCGCTCTCTTCGACTTCTGCGCTGCTGTTTATCCGCAGTCAATAAGACACCTACGTAGGCGCTTTTGGATCTACAACCGGCCATCATTCATCCAAACCTCTCACGATGAGCGACCTCTCTCAGCTTCCATCAGACACCGACAGCGAGGGCAAGCGTCCGGGATGGTGCCATTGGTGGGACAGAGTCGCGACGCTTAGCAGCGACGATGATTCCCCGCCTTCGCTGGACAGCGCGGAGGAATGGGAGGCCATGGAGGAGCAGGCGGAGGAGGAAGGGTCTGAGGAGGCGACGTCGGTAGTGGCCCGGGCGAAGGCGGAGGCGAAGGCAAAAGCGGAGGCCAAGGCGCAACCGGTGAGCACCAACGACGATGAGGAGGACACAAGTTCATCCGATGCGTCGACCGACACCGTCTCTTCGAAAGAGGTGACGAGCAGGAAGCGCCACCGTGAGGACGATGAGGCGGGGCCATCAAAGAAGAAATAGTAGTTTAAAAAATTTATATGTAATTTTTTTATGTTTTTTCAAAGTTTTTATATGTAATTTGTTTATGTTGCACCGCTTTGAATATTAGTATAGCAATACTAGTACAAAGTTTTCTTCTATCTATAAAAATAAAAATACAGTGTTTTAAAATTTTGGGGCGCGTTTGAGGGACGCGGCTGTGGAGCGACGTCCCCCAAGCGCGGTACGAAGGAAACAAACCCCCCAAACGATAAATCCGACACGCCCTTTTGGGGACGCGGCTAGAGATGCTTTTACCTGTAGTCGGGGAAATAGAGCAGCATGTAATCTGGAACAATTTGGCGTGTAGCCGCCCTCCCTTACTCAGCATCACCTCTACATCACAAAGAAGGAGAGTATGGTTGGATATCAGGGGTGAACAACAATGCAGAAGATTAAAACAGTGCAATTCACAAATGTATATCTATATTTATCTACTAGAGATATCTATTAGAGTATTTGATAGACACATTCAACATAGAACACTGTATTATATTATTAATATGCATATAAAGATAGTTAAATAGACCCAAACGCACACAGAGACATTATATAATATGAAGGTTCCACATATTATATTTAGATTAATGTTATGTTTTTGAGAGACATATAACGGAAGGTTTACAAAAATGTCTCAAAAATAGCAATTTTTTATTATCCACGTAGAACTAATTCAACAAGCGACATTAAGGATAAACATTTGAATTGTATAACCATATTAAGAAATAATAATTATGACAACAAGTAGTTGAAATTAGTGGATGATCCATAAAAGTAAAAGTATTTAGTATAAGGAAGTTAACATTTCTTAAGTAGATAAAACTAAACTACTTATTAACATGAATGCAATAATTTGCAGTGTTCTAGATATAGATAAATGCACAATGCATACATTAGTATTCCACAATTACACAATAATGGCTTTTCAAAAATTACGTACATTAATACTAGAGGAAAGAGACTACGATGTCTATAATCCTACTTACGCTGGGTTATTTGCTGACCCCGCCTCCGAAGGTGGGGATGAGGGAGGAGAGAGAAGACTGGGTTGTGTCAGTTTTTCTCTTTTTCTTCTAGATTTGTTTTTTTAATGAAATATGTTGAGAACCGTAAATCCAAATTGCGAACCGTTTTCATTTTTGAGATCCTCGCGTCGAGAAAACTAGATCCCATGTTGATAGGTTTGGAGATACTTTTTTTTCGTACTTCCAATAATATTATGATTGTACCTGTGGTGTGTAGCTAACTGTACTCGTGTTTCAACTGATAAGTACTTCTGTTTTTAGTGTATTTTGTGCAATTTTTTTCTTTACTCGCTAACTATACTCACCCGTGTGCGGGATTGTACATGTACTTACGCGCGACTGTACATGCTCGTGTGCGTCACTGCACTTCTATACATGTACTTGCTCGTGTTCACGACTGTACCTGCTTGTATGCACGTTTGTACCTGCTCGTCTGAGTGACTGTACTTGTACTCGCTCGTGTGTTGTGCGTGACTGTACCTGCTCGTGTGCACGACTGTACCTGTACTCGCATATGTGTTCAACTGTACTCGTGTGTTGTGCGTGACTGTACCTGCTTGTGTGCACGACTCTACCTCCTCGTGTGCGCGACTATACTTGTACTCACCTATGCGTGCAACTGTATTCGCGTCGTGTACCTAATATTGCTTTGTACTTGATTTTGCAAGAGATAGCTGGCTGCATGCACGACATACGCGTCAGCTTTTCGTACGTTTCGCGGGACGCAACTTTCCCTTCGCGGAGGTTGGTCTTTTTCTAGTGGTGCCCCCAATAGGTTGACGGGGGTGCAGTATGCCGACCTGGTCGGCACGGACCAGGTGCCGCACACCCCCCGGTGGATAGTTTGGGCCGCCCCAACATTTTGTTTCGCTTTTTCTTTATTTTTTTTCTTTTTTTCCTTTTATTTTTTACGTTTTTTGAAAGCTAAAATGTTTTTAAATTCGAAGTTTCAAAATTTGGAAAACATTATTTTTGAAAATTTAATAATTTTTATGTATGAAATTTTTTCGAATTTGAGCATCTTTAAAACTCGAACAATTTTCAAATTTGAACAATTTTTATATTTTGACCAATTTTTGAATTTAAAAAATTTCATACTTGAACAATTTTTGGGTTTGAACAATTTTTTATTTGAACAATATTTTTAAAAACTATACTTTTTAATCTGAACATTTTTCAAAAATATCTATTTTTTAAAAATTTATTTCAATTTTTAATTTTAAGATGAACATTTTTAATTTAAACAAATTTTAAATTAAATATTTTTTTGATATGAATAAATTTTAAAATAAACATTTTTTAATTTGAACATATTTAAAATATTTCTATTTTCGAATCTGAAATACGAAAGTAACAAAAAAGAAACGGAAAAAAGAACAAAAGAAAAAGAAAACAAAAAACAAAAACAGGAAAAACAAAACAAAAAAGGAGAAACAAAAAAGAAGTAAAAAACGAAAAAAGAGGAAGCCCGCACCTAACTGGGCCGGCCCGTATCACGCACGGGGTGTGCGGCGCGCGGTACGCACCGACCTGGTCGGTGTATAGGGTTTACCTAGGTTGACTACCCCGTAGATATTAAGGCATTGGCCCATCTGATCTGATCTTGGAAGAAGAGGAATCTTCGACATTTGCCTCCTGGATTGGGCTTGGGCTGGGCAAGTGAGTATCACAGTGAAGATATATAGAGCTAACACCTATTTTAAAACACCCAGGGGATGTAGCTCAGATGGTAGAGCGCTCGCTTAGCATGCGAGAGGCACGGGGATCGATACCCCGCATCTCCATCGTTTCTGTCTTTTTGTCCCATAATACTTTGTCTTTCTCCCCATCCCTCTCAACTTTTGCTTTTTGCTCGCTGACCCGCTGCGTGGCCTGAAACCTCACGCCTCCTCTCTCTTCCCTATCCTGCATATTCACGGTATCTTTCCCTCTTGGCCCGTCGCTTGCGAATCCATCCACCAATCGTACTATCCATCTGCTGCTGCCGCTGCCGTAGTGGTAGTGCGCCTTCAAGGCCACCGATCGGCGAGCGGCGGGCGGCGGTTGCCGTCCAGTTTCCACCACCACCACCGCATCCCATTCCGCTTCCGGATAGGTAGATAGATACTGTAGATAAAAATCAATCCACACGCGACACGCAAATGCGAGCGCAACGCGACCCCAACCCAACGGCGTGAGTGCGCAGCACACGCAGATCCCATTTAACTCTCAACTCTCTCCTCGCACCGCCCCACACACAGACAGTCCTAGCGGTGGGAGGAGGCGGCCGCGCTCCAGTCCACTCGCACTCCCACCACCACCCCCGCTCGCCGCCGGCCGCGCGAGATGGCCTCGGGGGTGTCGACCAGCATGGTGCTCACGCTGCTCGGCTTCTGCGTCAGCGTCCTCTTCATCGTCTTCGTCTGCACCAGGCTCGTCTGCGCGCTCGTGCGCCGCCGCCGCCGCCGCCGCCGCGCCTCGCCCATGCCCGCCGGCTTCCCGCCCCTCGCCGCCAACTACTTCTTCGCCGTCCAGGTCGACCGCCTCGGGGCGGCCGGGCCCGCCGCGGGGGGGCTCGACCCCGCCGCCGTCGCCGCCTTCCCCACCCGCGCCTTCTCCGCCGCATGCGGCTCCCCCACCTCCTCCAACGCCTCCGACGCCGCCCCACAGTAAGCGCTCCTCCTCGATCCGCCCCCTCCTCCTCCTCCCGCCATCGATCGCGAATTCGTTGCCGCAGGCATGCCGATCGGAGATTCACACAACCCGGTCCTTGCGTCGCGTGCAGTCCAAACTTCGAATCACCGTGTAGCGCAAACTAGCGTGCGGTCGTCGACCTGACGATTCCATTTAGGACTTGCTTTTTCCCGTAGATTTAGTTAGTATATACCCATCGTATTCAGTGGATTACGCTTTCAGTGGGACTGTGGGGCTCGATCGCGCGGGTTCTAACTAACTAATTAGGTCACTTGGTTGGGGCAACCCTACGCCTACAAGCCTCTAGTTGCGAGGGAGCACTCAGATCAGTGGCGCCAGCCAGAGGCCAGAGGGAGCTCCCTTCCATTATTATTATTGTATAAGGCAAAGATTACAAGTTAAGTGCCTTAGGAGGTGTCATTGTCACTAATATCTAGCCAGGATACCTTGGACAGTAGTGCTCCGAGAATCGGATACTCATTCTCATACACGAGAAATTCACTTTGTCCACTGTTCTAGGTATAATTCTGGGGCCAGGACTGCGAAAATTCTTTTTGTCAAGTGTTCTAGGTATAATTCTAGGCTAATGACGTAGTTTAGAATAAGCTTTTCAATGAATATCTTAGGTTTGCCCCACGTCATGCGCTGAAATGAGTTCTGATCTTGCACTCATTTAAGGATTTTTAATAGCTATCATTTTAAAGGGAGAGAAACTAACTGAGCTTTACTCATATTGCCTAGAAGGTTAGTATCGTAGGCCTTTGCCCAGCATTTCACGCACTATCCTTGGCAAGTGCGTTCTTGCTTTTGATCAGTTCTCAGTGTGGGCATTTGATTATTTCAATGGTGTAACCACAAGATGAGTGTTACTGAATAATCTTCAAGTAGCAGTTCCACACTGGGAGATTCATCCTTGTTAGTACTAGTGTAGCTGTCCTTGATGGTGTTTATAGATTCTTTTGAGTACCAAAGAAAATGCCCTTGAGGATGCAGGTGCCTAAGATAATTGTGACCCTTTTAGTACCAAAATATTTATTACTGTGCTTAGCTGGAGATTGACTATTGAACCATGGTCCCTGAGCTTTCATTATCGTTGAACATCTGGCTAGAATGCAGATATTGAACTGCTCCTCAATAAGATCACATCTGACTGGAATACAGATATTGAACTGCTCCTCAATAAGATTACATCTGACTGGAATACAAATATTGAACTGCTCCTGAATAAAATCACATCTGACTGGAATACAGATATTGAACTGCTCCTCAATAAGATTACATCTGACTGGAATACAAATATTGAACTGCTCCTGAATAAAATCACATATGACTGGAATAAAGTTATTGAACTGCTCCTCAATAAGATCACATCTGACTGGGATACAGATATTGAACTCCTCCTGAATAAGATCGTAATGAGGAGTAATTGGGCGCTGCATTTAAGTAGATTGACTAATCAAGTGTGCTAATGCGAGGGAAGCAAGGACTGGTTTGGTGGTGTGATGTAATTGACTGCTACTACCTCTGATCGGAATTAATTCCGAATAGATGTAGTAGTTGAACAAATCCTTGGCTAGATGTATTGCATTTATTGAATTTTGCTTGCACTTTGTGTTTAGTATCATGAAACATGACTTCACAATTAGACATCCTAGAAACAAACATTCTGTCCATGTTCCCAGCTAAGCACCTATTTTTAGCTACACATTGCAAATACATCAATTTTAAGGCCTGTACGTTGAACTCTAGTGCTTTGCTGTTGTATTTTCCTATATGCAACCAAGTTCGATTGATACTCTTTGTGGAAGAAAAAACAGTTTTTCATTCTGAGGCGTAGTGCTGTAGCTTACATATGCATGCGACTAATCTGATATGTTCTTGATTTCTGATCTGTTTTGTGTTGGTTACGCCAAAACCTAGACTCTGAACTGCTCTTGTCTTCGTTGGCAGGTGTGTCGTCTGCCTTGCAGAATATGAAGATAAAGATGTGCTCCTCACACTCCCTTACTGTGGCCACAATTTTCATATGGCATGCATAGATGCTTGGCTAAAGCAGCACTCAACATGCCCAGTCTGCAGAATTTCACTGTCTGACTATCCTGATAGCAAGCACACGGTGCCCCCTTTACCAAGTGCAGTGATGATACCTCCTTATTCGCCTGAAGCATCAATAAGTGATCCATGCCACTGCCTGTTTGTCGGCACGGGGCATTCGCCAAGGCCATCAGAGGTTCTTCGAAACGAACCCGACCAGGCGAATCAGACAGTGCCTGGTCCATCCCTGGACGGGCCAAACAACTTGACACTGTCTGAGGTTACCACTCCTGGGGAAATAACAACCAAACAGTAAAATAGCACATGGAGAGTCCCTATATTCTCAAGAGGTCGTGATCAGCCCAGCTAAGACCCTCCAAGCAGCTGCTTGGAGCTTATGTGCAGCCTGATGCACCGTACGGGTAACAGCCTGTAAACTTAGAAACATCCGCGCATGTGGATGGATGGATGTCTGTCTGTTATAGGTTAGTTTTCGCGGGGTTCGATGTAAATATGAGAAATCGTATGGGTTTCTTGTTGAAAGCCACATTTATTTGATAATCATACTCAAAACAGGCCATTGTATCCAATAGCTTATCCCATCTATGGTAGCCCACTGAGAATTTTTGTACTAGCATATCATGTCATCTGCCAGAAGTACCTGTTGCACTCATGCATCCATGTGAGAATTCTTCAGTAACAGCGGTATGTTGAGTCAGGGTCAGTTTTTTGAAGTCACCGGGGCAAGTGACCCAGTCGGCCAGTCTAAGGTTAACTGATCAAGGATGATCAGATCTACACTCTTAGAACCGGAATTAGTACAATGCTGCATAATTGAGATCCAAAATTCAAGATCACAAGATCTAAGTCCAGAATGATGATGCTTCTTGGGAGCGCACATCCCTGTGGGACCCACATGCCGATGCCGGTCGAGTTCAGGTCCCTCATGGCCCGTGCTAGATCTAACAGTGTGCTGAAGACCAGCAGAGTGGCATGGTTTGCAAGTGAAGTGCCAGGAAAAAAACTATTTACAGTTAATGATTACTATGCTTGGAATAATTCAATTCAATCAAGTGTACTGCCAAGCAAAAAAAAAAGCGAAAAGTGTCTTTGACTCTTGAGCACCAGTGCTCCTGCTGTTTAAAAAAAATAGAAAACCATACATATTTATTTCAAAAAAATCTACAAATAAATCTGAACATAGTAAATGGCGTAGCCTACAATCCTGTAAAATTTTAATATGAAATTCTTTATATTTTAGGCTACACAAAAAGACAAAATCTTTTGAGATTTAGAGATTTAAAATATGCATACCCAGATCCACATTTTTGTCATTTTTGTGTTGCCCAGAATGTTTTGTATTTGAAATTGAAATTTTGCACATTTATGGAATAATTCATTGGTTACACCATGATTTTTTTTCTAATTTTTTTGGAACACATAAGTGTGATTTTTTATTTTTTTAAATGGCAGGAGCACTGGTGCCCAGGAGCCAAAAATCTCTATCCAAAAAAAAAGTCATTTTTTGTCGGAAGAAAAAATGCCTATTTTTTTTTGCGGGTAAAAAAAATGCCTATTTGCAGTGGGTGACGGTGGTGGTGGCCCTCACCGGAGTAGATCAAAGCTCTCACCACCGTCCTTAAAATGTCAGCACCGTGGCTTGATAATTCGCATCCTCTGCAAAGCGACTGGAGGAGAAACCATAGCTTAGCTTTGCAACTTCTGTAGGGTTCAACCATGGAGTTCAAGCACCTGTGCCTGGTGAGGTTCAAGGACGGCGTGGTGGTGGATGACATCATTCAGGAGCTCAGCAAGCTCGCCGCAGAGCTGGACATGATCAAGTTCTTCGGGTGGTACGCATCTCGTTAACTCTGCGTTTGCTTTGTGCTGGAAAATGAAGATGCCAACTTTTATCTGCTACACTTCTTCTGAAGAACCTTAAAACTAATGACCAAAAGTATGAAATAACTTTAGAGTTCAAGCCAGCAAATACAGACTAGGAACCATCATCATCTTATCCACCAATGGTTCTTCAGATTTGTTCTATCGCTCGCAGGGGAAAAGACGTTCTGAACCAGGACGCGCTGACACAGGGCTTCACCCACGTCTTCTCCTTGTGCTTCGACAGCGCCGAGGACCTGGCGGCGTACATGGGCCACGAGAAGCACGGCGCGTTCGCCGCCACATTCATGGCCGCGCTCGACAAGGTCATCGTCATGGACTTTCCCTTCGTCGTTGCCAAGCCGGCGCCACAGCCCGAGGCTTGATTCACCCCCACCATCTGTTAGCGATAAGCATTTGCGATTGCCAACCACTGTAAGGTGCCTTTTCAGGTAATAGCCACCATCTATCTGCAGCTGTGATGTACTGCACCGGTGTACCTAAGCCTCCTATTTTTCCTTTCTTCCTCTGCTTCTTGGTGTTGCCTCTAAAGCCTGGGGTGCACCCCAATGCCGTGCATTCCGTTCAAAGCTTGTTTAGTTATCGCCCTTGAATAAGTATACTTTTCGGTGTTCATTACGAATTGATGGATGTCTGTAATGGCTCATCACCCGTGCTTACTGTTATTGCTTGAACATCTAAAACGCTGGCGGGAGCAGGTTTGTCATGAATTTACTAGTTAAGTATTTAAGTCTCGTGCAAATTTCACGCGCTCGAAGTACAGCACGGAGTTTGGTGCTACATTTTTGTACCACAGTGAGATATCAGTGCTTCCATGTGAAGGCATTTACATTGGCAGTTCAATTGGTGCCCCCTGGGGTGATTGGGCGGTGCTATCTTTCTTGCTTCTCCGTTTTGTGGTTTCCGGATGTTGGATCGATATCTTTCTACTTGGCCTTCATTATTTTCCGAGAACGAAGCTTACCGAACTTAAACCACGACACATTATATTATGGATAGGAGGGAGTAGTTGTTTCCTAGAGGAAAAAGATGACTGTAAACAGAATTTGCTTACAAAAATAAAATGAAAGTTGAACACGCGCCAAAGAGTGTATTGGAAGATCACCAAAACGACGAAAGATGCACGGGCCTGTGGACGTTCTTAGTAAGATTGGACGGTTTAGACAAAGGGGAAAAGTAATGCTCTCGTTTCGGAGTGAAACAAAGGGTGAGTGAGAAGCTGAAAAACTGAAGTTGTCTCGCTCATCCGTCCACGCCAGGATTCATATGCCATAGCATCAGGGCCTGGCGCCATCACCGCGTGGCACACGTGATCAGCGATCTCCATCAAGATTACGTGTCATGTTCTGTCCGCATCTGCTTGGAATCAATGCCTAATTCCTCGTCAGGTCACCTTTGGGCTTTGGTGAGTGACCCTATTGGTCCGATGAGCCTGAAATCCTGAATGTCTGATAAGATGAACGGAACCCGTATAATGCAAACCAACTCTGATCCAAGATTCAAGATCACGAAGATCATCGAACTCCAGAATGTTGACATGTCCTCTGAAAGCAGATCGTCAGTGTGGGGCCCGTGTACCGATGCGGATGTCGTCGGATCGGGCACAGACATGGTTCAGACTTCAGACTCATGCTAGATCTAATCAGTGTGCTCGATGCAGCAGCAGCATGGTTGGTCTTCACCGCTTGTGCTGGAATGATTCGGGCAAGGGCAAGTGTGCTGCTAAAGAAAAAAGAAAAAAAGGCCTATCCAGCTTCTGAGCGAGTGATTCGTGTCGTTGGTGGTGGCCCTCACTGGAGCAGAGCAGATCAAAACTCCTCTCCTCCCTATGATTCCTTTAAAACGGCGAGCACCGTGGTGTTGATGATCACATTCTCTGCAAAGCCACCGGGCAGAGTGGGAGAGAGGAAGGTAGTGGAGCTGTCTTTCGGCCATGGGCGAGTTCAAGCACCTGTGCGCGGCCAGGTTCAAGGAGGGCGTCGTAGTGGACGATATCATTCAGGAGCTCACCAAGCTCGCCGCCGAGCTCGACACCGTCAAATTCTTCGGCTGGTAAGCATACATACATGCGATCCTGGTCTTTACATTCCTTACTTTCTGCTGTAAAAAGGTAGCATCACCGGCCAGATTCCATCTTTCCGAGTAAATTCGAAGCATACATTAACCAGTGACTGAAAACATATATAGGCCGGCATACAGCAAGAGATCAAGATTGCTTCTCATTGTTCGTTCGTCAATAGTTCTTTAACTTTGTTTTAGAACTTGATGACACAGATACCGTTGTTCTTGGCTCTTGCAGGGGAAAGAACGTGCTGGACCAGGAGGCGCTCACGCGGGGCTTCACCCACGTCTTCGTGCTGACCTTCGCCACCGCCGAGGACCTGGCGGCGTGCTTGGGCCACAGGAAGCACTGCGCTTTCGGGGCTACGTTCATGGCCGCGCTCGACGATGTCGTCGTCATGGACTTCCCCCTGGTCTTCGTCAAGCCGGCGCCTCCTGCCTGATCCGCCTCTAGTACCAACAATATCACAAGAATAGATGGGCGGACCGGCGGACTACACATTGTGTGGTGCTTTCTCGGATACTCCAATAAACAACATCTTTTTTTAGAAGATGAGTAGCCCCAAACGGGCTCCCAGTTTCAAATAAAAAACTGGAGTGTCAGATTATTACATAGTTTTTATGTCCCATAACACCAGGGCCGGCTCTAACATTTCAAAGGCCCCGGGGTGAACACTATCAATAGGCCCAAGATATTAAAAAAAAGCGATTGCATAAATACCGCAGTAGCATCATATATCTGATAAATTTTCTTATTTTTGTTTAAAACTAAGTATCGTAGAAGCTACAACGCATAGAAAAGGAGACATAGCATGCGAACAAACCTCCAAGCCTTCGGTAATCATGAGAAGCGAGACTTCCGTGCTTTTGTTGACGCCAATGACAATGTCGAGATAAAACTATCCAGCATATTTCTCTTAATGCAGCACATGGCCAAACCATTTAGTCTTTCTTGTGACATAGTTGAGCTCAAATAATTTTTCAGCAGTTTTAATTTTCTTCCAATATATTCTCAGTCTCATCAGGCTGTTCTTCACCATTGGTGATATATTGTTGCTCAGAATTGTGATTAGTGTCATTCCTCAAAACAAATTTATTCATTGCCCCCTTATGAGATTCAATCAACTTGTCTACTCTTTTCTTGTTGTATCTTTTTTGACAACCAGAGAGATGCTTCTTATTCAACATGATTGATGATTGCAAAACCTGAATGTTGTAGTTGTAAGTGATACAAAAATATTTTTTCACTTAAAATATGATAAAAGGGAGGCTCATAAAATTTGTGATGGAAGAATTACTTGTAAGTATGTAGTCTGTAACCTGCTGATTGATATCTCCGAACAGGTTCGCTCCCAGTCTCCAACTCTCCGTTAGAGCCTGCAGTCCGCCTCCCGGCCATGTTGTCGTGCGCCGTGCGGCCGTGCCTGAGCTGGTCTGTGCCGTGACGAGAGCATCTCCAATTGTTGGCCCTCCCCATAGCCAAATCTGGCGATATTTACGTTCGGATTGGAGGAAAATTTGGTCTAGTGAGACCCATTTTCCCAGCCGCGAGCTGGTTGGCGATATCATTCAGGAGCTCACCAAGCGCGCCTGGACCACTCCAGTGCGGCGTCGATGGGGAGGCTGTTGTCGGCGGGAACCAGGTCCTTCAGCGACCTGGCGATCGCCTCCGCCACCGCAGCATCCTCCGCGCGCTTCGCCTCCTCCTCGGCGAGCTGGTTGGCGGCGGCCGCGACGGCCTCCTTCTTCGCCGACTTCCTCTTCCGCCCGCGCTGTGGCGAGGAGGGTTGGTCGCGGATGACGAGGGCGCCGCTGCTGCGCCCTCTGGTCGGCGGTGGAGACGCCGGCTCCTTCTTGACGCGCCGGTGTCGATGGAGACGCCGGCTCCTTCTTGACGAAGACCGACGTGGACCCGCCGGACCTGGACGCCGACCTTGACCCAGAGGAGGAGGAGGACGGCGCCATCCTCCTCGGCAGCCATGAGCTACCGCGCCGGCGCGACACAGTAGCCGCCTCCGGCGGCGGCATCTGCAGGACAGGAAAATTCCCGCCCTCGATGTGCGCGAGCACATTGGAGAGGGTGCGGTCAGGCGCGCTCCACCACCGGCGGCGGCCGGCGGCGTTGTTTCTTGCCGGAGGAGGAGGAGGGCCGTCGTAGGCGGCGAGTTCCCGCTCGTACCTGCACCGGAAGAAGTCGCTCCACGAGTCGTACGCGTCGGGGAAGAAGCGCGGCTCGGCGCGCTGCTCGTCGCTGAATGTGGTGAGCACTGCTTTGATCTCGGCGTCCATGGCGGCCCGACCCACTGGCGGCGGCGGGATCGGCACGCCGCCCGCGCTAAGTCTCCATCCTCCCGGCGCGCGGAAGTCCGGCGGCGCCGGGTAGCCCGCCGCGTGGAGGAGCCGTCCCTCCCATTGGTGGAGAGAGCGGCGCCCGAAGCCGTTGTTGGCCGCACCGTCATTCGCCATTGCTGGTTCGTTCGAGTGGGGGAAGATTTGGGGGAAGGCGAGCGAGGTGAATGCGGGGCAGACGCGGTAGTTCGTCGATAAATAGAGGTAGGCGCGCGTGAAACCGAGGCGACGACATTAACTCGACGCGTGGAAGCTACGCGGCCGGCGAATACTGACCGGCGGCAGGCTTTTACATCACGCGGAAGACGATGCGATGAGGACGATGGTCGGTGTCTCTCGCCGACAAGTTGGGGCCACCAGACGCGCGGGAAGTTTACTCGGCGTTTCCCGCGCTTTCGTTTCGTCCGGACTCCCCGAGCGCTCCCCGGGGGTCGGGGATGGCGTGGGCTCGCCGGATGGATGAAGGGCCAAATCCGGACGAAAACGAGAAACTGGGGGCGCGACTGGACCGAATTTCGCCATCCGAATGACAAAACGCGGTCCTGGGGGCCTCGTCGGGGAGACGAGTGGGGATGCTCTGAGGATCGGAAAGGATTAGGGAACTAGGGAAGGGAATTGGATTTAGGCGACAGGGTGAGGAGGTTTTCGTCTTGACTTCTGTGCTTGGCGTGCGGCCTGTGCGTGAATTTATTGCTGATTCAATCAAGAACGAGAAGAATCTGAACCATCAAGAGAACGAACAGTAGAGAAAACGAACAACGCTAGCGATCGGTGATTACTTTGTGTGCGACTTGGACGCTGGTTTAGGCAGAGATATTGGGCCTTCTTTTCCCTCTACTCTTTCATGTATTCATGTATTGTATACTACTCCCTCCGTTCCAAAATGTAAGGCGTCTAAAAACCGGTTAAAAATCAAACTTTACTAACTTTGATTAAATATTTAGAAAAATATATTCATATCTACAACATCAAATGAACATATTAAGAAAACATATTTTATGGTGAATCTATTCATATTGATTCAGCTGTAAATTTTTAAATTTTTGTGTATAAACTTTGTCCAACTTAAAAAACTGTTGACTTTTGACTAATCCTTAGACGTCTTACATTTTGGAACGGAGGAAATACATATTAGGCCCCTATTTAGGCTGGGTCCCGGGCTGTCGCACTTCTTGCCCTGGTCCAGGGCCAGTCCTGCATAACACATAGGCGAAACTGCATTAGACCTCAAGAATTTGCGACTCTAGAACAAACCAGAACCTCTGTACTTAAAGAACCTAAACATACCACAGACAACATAAGCAGACTACGACCTAATACAGATGTAAAAGACTAGGAGACACCCAACCTGATCTTTTTCAGCAATGGAGATGATCAAGGCTATACGAAGCTATCCTCCTTCTCATAGGACTCCAGCCATGTCTTTGTCCGAAAATCTTCTGCGTCTCTGTGGTAGGAGCCCTCCTAATCCGTTTTTCTTCATTTTTACCCTAGGTTAATAAAATGGCAATCAAAGAGGATTATTTGTAGGATTCCCAGGCCGTATCCTTTGGAAACAGGACTAATTCCTTGTTTTCCATACGGACCAGAAAATAGCAATATAGATCCAATCAAAAAACCTCTTCCATCTCTAAGAAGAAAAATAGCGCGCTAAATAAAATAGTGTGGTCCTTCTCTATAAGTCTGGTCATAGTGGTAAGTATCATGTAGTAGAGCTAATAACACTGCAGGTACAATAACTTGCGGCGTGGGTGCATTTTGGTACATATACTTGCAAAGTGTGGTGCGGTAGTACAACAACTTATAAGGTAGGTGCAGATTAGTACAAAATGACTCTGAACTGACACATGGCATAATTGTTTTTGCGAAAAGTCCCTAATATACTTTTTTCTTGCATATGTGATCCTTACCTCTTTTCCCCATTAACCTCGCCGTCGGTGCTCCCTAACGCCATCTAGCGCGCCGACTTGAGCCTCGGCTATGCGAGCAGTACCAGCACTCCAGCAGCATAGCTCACAGGTCCGATCTCCCAAGGTTCTCTTTCGATTGCTCCCCATCCGTGGCCGTGTGGGCGCCCTTCTTCTCGCTGCGGCCATTCACGCGGCGTCCTCCTCGTAAACGCCTCGGACTTCAGTCTGGTCCGATTATTTGGAGGCGGCGGTATAGGGACGGTGTACTAGTAGGTGGTGGGTCGCTGGAGCCATCAGCGAGCGGCCACTCGAAGCAGTGCAGCAGTTGTGCGAGCCAGAAGTACCATCCCTAGGAACAAGCGGCAGCTCGCGCCCTTAGGACGCACTGGAGGTAGAGCAGCCAAGCAGGCGTCCGGCAAGGCGAAGCTGCGTCCGACCTCAGCGTTTATCTCGGCCTGCGCCTTCACCTAGATGTACTGGTTCATTACCATTCTCGCCATGATCCCATCTAGCAGGATCGCAACAGCGTATTCCCTGAAAGATCATCTCCTGTACAATATCATCAAAACAATCAAATGTACATTTACACAACTAAAGGCAATAACAAGTAGGACATATATGCAATGCAGAGTTTAGATACCATAATTTTACCCGAAGGAGAACAACAATGTTAGATTCTAAGAGCTTGTCTTCCCCTTCCAGTCCAAGCAAGACGTCAAAGAAGTCTCCGGCGGACAACTCTTCTATGAGACCCTGACGTTCACGTCCACTCTGCGCCGGAGGTGGCAGCCGGCGGCACCGTGCCGTGTATTGGTGGGCCTACTGCGTGTTCCTCTACAAACTCATCCACGGGCGCACCCCATTCGCTGGCGCTACCAATAAGGCCACGGTCCGCAACATCACGCGCAACGCTCTCCATCGCTGTCTCTTGTGGCTCCGCGGTCGGCAAGATGCGGTGGCGGCACATGACCTCATCGAGCGCCTGCTCGCAAAGGACCTCGCGCCCATTTGTTCAGAGGCATTAACTCTATGCTCTTCATGTTGTCACGCCCGCCCGACATCCCCTTCGTGACGACGCGGCTATTGTAGCCATATAGCCCCATCATTCCCATCAACAAGGACGCGCTCTTGTCCACCGTGGATGTTCGCATCGTCGGCAGCCGTGGGCGCATGTTGGTCGAATGTCTGTGAGTGGTACGCCGGTGCGGACTCGTCATTCCCGACTGAGATTGCCGGCCTATGAGAGTGTATCTACTGCACCGTAGGTGAAGACATGTACAACGGCTAGATGATCACCGACGGTCGATCCGGCCAGCCATGGCGGCTGTGACAGCGACTGCGAGTGGCAGGTTGGTGGATTTGGGATAAAGGGGTAAGGACACAAACGCGAGAGAAAAGTATACGAGGGGATTCTCGCAAAAAAGCTGATGCCATGTGTTAGTTCCAGAATGATTTTGTACTAATGTGCACCTAGGTTACAAGTTGTTGTACTACCGCACCACATTTTGCAAGTATATGTACCAAAATGCACCCACTTCGCAAGTTGTTGTACCCCCAATGTGATTAGCTCCATGTAGTAGTATCATGCACATGATACTTGTGTATGGTACTACTCCGTATTTCTATAGTGGTTAGTATCGTGAAGTACTATCATAGTTATGCAATATTTATTGCTTTTTTAGAATCTCAATGCAAATTTGTGCACAAGATTTGTTTGGTATTAACTTTTCTCGTGACATGCACTATGATAGTATCCACCTATGTTATTTTAATCTCCTCTCTCCTCATTAATTAGCTACCACATCAGCATTTTTGTGGAACCAATGTGTATGATACTAGTTATGATACTAGCACTATGGCTAGCCTAAGCTATGCATGTTATAACGTGCTAATAGCACGCTATTTTTCAAAATAGCCTTTCACAAAAAATAGAAAATTGATGAGTATAGTATGTATATCGAGGATTTTATCAGCTAAAAAATGTCCTGAGTATAACTAATTAACCAGTTTTGACTAGATTATATCAATACGTTTTCCCTTCCTCTCATAGAGATAAAACATGCAGAACGAAGACAAGAACTACGTAACTGAACTAAAGTACAGAGCTGAGCTGAACTAAGAACTATAGAGCCAAACGATGGTGTCTACGGGCTACAGCTACCACTACTGAACTACCTTCAGATGTTTTGAAAGACGAGTGAGTTACGATGGTTAGGGTTACGAGTCTATCCTCAACATGCTCGCCTGTGGCACATGAAGACGAAGGACTCCATGCTGTCTATGTTTATTCGTTGTGAAACTCTGATGATATGCTAGCCTTGTGCTATGCAATTTGTAATCCTCTGTAGCGACCTCACCTATTTAAGGTGCCGATCTCTGTGCGTATTTGTGCTAGTCCCTGGATCAATCGCTAGCACACACATTACAAGATGTAATACCAAGAAACAAATGTCTTTATTACATCGTATGATCCAGAATTTACATAAAGGATTACAAATTGCATAGCACAAGGCTAGCATATCATCAGAGTTTCACAACGAATAAACATAGACAACATGGAGTCCTTCATCTTCATGTGCCACAGGCGAGCATGTTGAGGATAGACCCGTAACCCTAACCATCGTAACTCACTCGTCTTTCAAAACATCTGCAACATGAAAAGTTACAGCCACGAATGGTCAATACATTTGAATTGTATTGGCAAGATGACACTATAGTGGACTCAAATGGCAACCTAACACTTAAGTGTACATTTGGCTGGTAAAGCTCCGGCATATTTGCATAAAGCCAGTTTTCTCCTATCATTTGTCAAATCATTTTCTTTCATACTAATTAAGCGGTACCATTGATAGAAATCAATGAACCTGGAAACCACCGGTAAATCCCAGGTGAATCCTCCTACCCATGATCAACTTGGTTTGGGTGAACTACCCCTGTAGACTCAGACCATAGACACGGCACGGGACCTACTAGCCGATAGTCACTTACGCCAATTGTCATTTCCCTGTTCACCCATCAAGTTTTATTTAAGAAGTTAGGATGAGGAGACTTTCGAACATGTGCCTTGTCAGTTCGCTCAAATTGTCCGTAACCGGGGACACGGCTAAGTACTTAGATTTACACTCTGCAGAGGTTGTACAAATTTATCCACATGACCTAGTCTGATCTTCTTCCATGATGCACATTTTGCTCAAATGGACAGATGTTGACTAGGACGAGACTTTTCCGAAGTGATCACCCAGACCTTTCTCTACGGACCCGCTCCAACCTACATTCCCCTACATCATCATGTCGCGTAGGGCCTAGGTTCACACAACATACTCCGTCAAGCCAGAGCCCATATAGCATGTGGCTGTACGGTAAGATAATGAGCAAGGTTGTCTATTATGTCTTTGTTCCTGGGTGGCCGTACACAAGTGCAATACACACGACCGCCATAGATATGACTCCGGTGTAACCACTCAACATAATCCAATCCAAGCCACATTCCACCCAGGTAGTTCATTGAATTTAGTTGTTTTTCCATAAACACTAAAAAAACATTTTCATAGCATAGCTAAGCATCAACTAAATTCAATGGCGACAAAATATAGTCAGGTGGAAGTAGCTATCTACTACGATTACAAAAGCAAAGCATACCCTAGACATACTACAAAAATTTCTACGGTGCATTGATAAAAACTGGGACAGTTGTGAGGGTGTGTCACTTGCCTTTTTGGTAGTCGATGAGCGTTCTCTTTTCTTTCAACAAAACACGTCGCTCTTCATACGAACTATAAGAGAAAATATAACAAACCATAAACACACAATTCATAACAACATAATACAATCAAGACAAACCATTTGGAAAACGCTCTATGGTACTAAGGTGTGGCATGAGGTTTGGCTTTGAAATGACCCAGCGTACCACTGCATGGTGTAGTACACAAGTCGTTGACATAACACAAGTGAAACACCGTTCCACTCATATTACATCCCTCAGAGTGGTACAACAGAAACATATGCGAGTCCAAGGTATGTCTATAGAAGTACACACGAACTGTTTACATAAGATCAACACAGCCTCCTACTTTACAGTGAGGTAAAACTTCAAATAAAACTCCAGAAGAACGACTCGTAGTCTAAATTATTGCTAACTCAAGCTTAAGAGCTATTTGGCTTGCTATAGAAGTCTAGCTACTTAGGTGCTAGGATTAGGGAAATGGTTCCCTTCTAATGCTAGACTAGGTTTCCACTCTAGCTAATGCTTGAAGTTGACTCCATTGACTTCTTTGATTGGATTCTTTATCTTGTTGCAGTTGACTCCTTTGTCTTCGAGTTCCACGGTAGTTTATCCTTCGGTGCCTTGATCTAAGAAGGGGGTTCAAATGGGAGGGAATGAGTACGAGCGTACTCAAGCAAGTTCATATTAGGAAATAGGTGTATCATGCACTAGCTACAACCATAGACCGGAAAGACATAGGCCAATGCAAGTTTTCATAAACATTTCTTCAAAAGGTTTATTTTATTCGAAAACTATGCCCGTCGGTCTTCACGAGGTTGACCGAACTTCGTGGAGTTCCTTCCTGCCGCGTTCGCAGTTCCCTTCCCGGAACAGGGAGTGACAGTCACAATTCAGTATCCTCTGCGGAGGTGCGTTACTTTTCCCATAAGAGAACTTATCCTTGATACCAACCGGGTGATCGTTCCCGTCCACACTTCCTTGGTGTGGGGCCAGGTGTAAGGTCCAAGCCAATCACTGCCTTCTCCGCGACCACCGCAAACCCACCCTTTTGTCCACCCGTACACCCCCGGTAGACTTCTCCCGATAATACGGCTTTACCCACGGTGTACGTCGGACAATCCATCATAGACCGTAGAGCTTATCATCACTAATGGATGGGGATTTAAAAGGCTATCCCAACCTATTGCGGCAGTGCCTCCAACACCCCGCCAGCTCTACCAATCCGTTGGCGTGCAGAAGGAAAAAGATACGACTGACTCCCCAGAGCCATTATAGATCTTATGGTCAACGCGATATGTACGGCGCTAGAATCACTGGACGGCATTGGTAATTAATCCTAGGTTATTATAACCCATGCAATGGAACCTCCACCATATCAACACATACCATGGTTCCATTGCCCACCACATAGTCATATTCATAATTGTAAAATAATACTTTGTTTTTCAATGCATGAGTGATAAGTATAGTACTTTGCATATAGTTTGTTACAAATAATCAAATGACATGAGCAAGCGATGAACTTGCCTTTCTTGACTGCAAGATTATGCAGGCAAAAGCTTCGATACGTGAGAACTCCAAATGCTGAAATACCATCATCGTCCGGTAAGGACAATGTTTAAAGAAGCTGGCAAAAATGCTATAATGCATAGTATGAGATGCAATCATCCCGAGCGTAACCTAACCTCGATGATTTAGGATGTATGAGTTGTAAAGATTTCTTTAGGGTTGGTTGCACTTTTAGAATGGTTCTCAAACAAGGTTCTTATTAGGGTTTGGTTATATTAGCATCATAATCAAGTGATATAAGACATCATAACAATCATACACATAAGGAATAGTGGTGGAATAATAGGTAAAGAACGAGTTATCGGTTTTAAGTTATACCGAACATGGTTGATGATTACTTATACTATACTTCAAAAGAATAACTTTTGAAGAACATGTTGTTTTAAGAAATAATGAGTATTTCAAAGAAGGATTAGGGCTTCGAGGTTTGATTGAGATTTGTACTTTAAAAGAATAACTTTTGAAGAACAGGTTAAATAAGAATATGAACTACTATACATAGGAGCTATGTAACTCTAGGGTTTACTATTGGGTTCATTTATTTTCATTAATAGGAACTAGTTGGTTCTTAACTTGGAATGGTTTCTATATAGCAAGTATTGGTAGGTTTATTGCTATGGTTTCTTCTAAGCATCATATCAAAGGATGATGGTCAAGATGGTTCTATAAATTAGCTATTAAGGTTTACTATGGTTTCACAACTGCTTCATTAAGTGGTCTCTAATTGCTTCTAAACTAAATGGTTTATCATTTCTTTAATAGGGTTTAGTTGGATAGGAGCATGTGTTGTGAATTGCTACACAAGGTTGATACTAGAGTTCATCATTATAGTTCTACTAGGGTTTGATGGTTGAGGTTGATTCTAATGGTGTGGTATTTAGGAGTGGTGATCAATGGCATTACTCTAATTAACAAGCTAGCACTACTAGGAAAAGGGCTATAGCTGCACGCAAGTGGTGCCGGCGCACCACCATAGGCATGCGCCGGTGGAACATATTGCCGGCGCACCAAATAAGCGCCGCGCCGGCGATGGACCTATACTTGCCGGCGCACAAAAAAAATTAGTGCGCCGGGGATAAAATTCGAAGAGATGCGGGTGAACGGTAAAAATCTGGGCACCTTACCCCCGGCGCACCTCTATGGTGGTGCGCCGGTGGTAGACAATTTACCACCGGCGCACCACCATAGAGGTGCGCGGGGGTAATATGCCTAGATTTTTCTCTCCACCCCCACCCGGGAATCGCCTTTTTCGGTTTTCGAAAAAATAAATGAAAATGATAGAAAATTCAAAAAATAAAATCCTTTGAACTGCCCATGTAATATGTGATCTAGTTTTAGTAAAAATTTGAAAAATTGAATTTCGATGTATTATGCAAAATGGCGTCATCTTTCGGTAAAACGGGATTTACGGTTGCATACGACCTCCGATGAAAAACTTTTTTATATCAAAATCGATCTACTCGAAATTTCCTATTCGAATTCAACCGCCTACGGCCGTTTGGACAAAAAATGGATTCGTCAAATTCAAAACAGAAACAGGACTTTTTTCAGCTTTTAGGTTTTGATGAAAAAAAGAAAAAAAATATCCCCGGCGCACCACTATACTAGGTGCGCCGGCGGTCATCTCGTGCTATATAGGCACAACTCGGCGAGCTCCTCCTATTCTACTTCTCTCCTCCTTCACTTCTCCTCCTCCGGCCACCTTCTTCTCTTCTCCTTCCTCCACTTTCTCTTCTCCTCTTCTACCTTCTTCATCTCCCTCCGGCAAGAACCTTCTCAAGATACTCACCGGGAACCACCTCCTCGACCTCCCTGCGACGAGCTTCTACCTCCGGATAGCCGGCCTCCCTCCGACGAGCTTCTACCTCCGGTGGCCTCCCTCCGACGAGCTACCTCCGGTGGCCTCCCTCCGACGAGCTTCTACGTCTGGTGGCCGAGGCTCCGGCAAGGTTCTCCGGCGGCCACCTCCTTTAACTCATACGGGCACGGCCACATCGACAACCATGGTTACGGCGCCGAGCACGGTGATGGAGGTGCCACAGTCGCCACAGTCACGAACTTGAACTAGAACTTGACCTAGATCTAGATCTAGATCGGACCTTTTTTTTGAATCCTGGATAAAATACCACCGGCGAACCAGGCTGGTGCGCCGGCAATAACTCGTGTTACCCCCGGCGAACGGGCTGGTGCGCCGGCAATAAGACATTATCACCGGCCCGTTCCCAACGGCGGGCTCTAGTGCGCCGGGGATAACCGATTTTGGTGCGCCGGCAATAAGCCTTTTCCTAGTAGTGTAGGGTTTGCACCTAGGTGGCACTAGTGGATCATATAGGTGTTAACCAAAAACAAAGTCATGAAATGATGGTCTCATGTGAATTGGTTGTATGCTAGTGGATCATAAGCATGTATTCAATTGTTGCTTATTAGGGTTCTATATGTCAAGTAAATCTCACATGATCACATGTGACACATAACTAGGGTTTTAGAGTTGCTTCTAAGGTGGAATGATCACATGAAATAATGGGATCAAGGTCTTACCCAAATTGAAACTAGGGTTTCTAAATTATGGTACAACTCCTAAAATGATGATTGGCAATATAGGTGTGGTATGTAATTACTTTACAACATAATTAATAATGGTTTTAGCATTTTATTAATTTCACAAGAATTAATAATTAGGGTAACTCCTATTTAGGTTTAATTAAAAATTAGGTTTACCAGTTGTTCTTAGGTTTTAAGATAATTAAATTGTTAATTAAAAAATGTTCAAGTAACAATTTTTTGGGTTACCAAAAATAATATTAGCCTTTAGTATTTTCTTGTTTTATTATTAGTTAAAGAAAAATAGAAAATAACAATTTGCACATTAGGGTTTATGAATTATCACTTATATTTAAGTTAATGAAATATGATAAATAAAACTAATCTTAATATTTTATTTGGTTACTGAATAACTAATGTTTAATTTTGAACTCAACTTATTTATTGAATTCAAATTGTGTTTTAAATAAATGGAAAGGCATAATTAATGAAGTTAAAAATAAATGGATTTTTATTTTGTCACACATTTTTGTTTTATATTTTATTTGAATAGAGTTTATTTTTGTGAGAATTTTGATATATTATTCATATTTTTCTGAGTTGATATGAATTTTCTATGATTTTGCAAAGTTTTAGCTATTTATCGGAATTTGAAATAACTGGAAAATACTAAATGTACCGAGACAGTTCTAGCCACAGAGACTGACGAGTGGGGCCTAAGTACACGTCAGATGCCACGCCAGCAAAGACTGGTCAAAGTTGACCGAGGTCTTTGACCTCACCGACGTTTAAACGCCGACGGCCAGAGCACGGTAGCGCCGCTGATTTAGGGCTCCCCTGGATGCGCGACTAGGTGTTTCTGAACGAGTACTGCAAGGCGAGTTGAATGGTGATGATGGTTTAGCGAGGGGATCACCGGAGCGTCGCCGGCGATGGGTACTGCGGCGGTGCTACTCCGGCCAACATGCGAACTAGGGCTACAGGCGATGCCAGGAAGCGAGAGTATGCTCTAAAGACGCGTATGCTCACCCTGGTGATGATGGTGTGGTCGACTCCGGCGATTGTTGACGGAGACGGTGAGGAATTCGCCATTACCGGCGAGGTACTGCGGAAGGGATCAATGAAATTCGCCGGCTTGAGGAAGATCCAGCATGATTCCTTCCTCCCACATGCTCTACGGCGACAGGCGCTCCTCCTAGACCTCACGGCAAGCTCCGGGGTGGCCTCAATCGTCGGCTTCGTGCTCGACGCCGGCAAGCAGTCGAGGAAGAAATCGAGGGCTAGAGAGATGCTGAGGGGAAATGGATGGTTGGATGAGATCAAGGGGTGCTCGGCGGTGCTTTCCCCCCTATTTATAGGCCGAGGGGAGCTCTGAGGCATCGACACGACGACGACGACGGTCAGGAGGTGGCGGTGCCTGGAGAGTTCATATGGGCGAAGATCTTTTTGCTTCTGGATATGCTCGGACGCGAGATGTATAGGGAGTGGTTCTAGAAGCTTCTGCGGCGTCCGGGGCGTGCTTATCGTCGACGAGGTCGTGGCCTACTGGCCTCGCCGCGCTGTCGTGCTCGGAGACAACGACGAGTCTTTTCTCCTCGCACGAATATTAAAGCAACCGAAACGGTATTTGGTTTGGGCTGGGCTGCTCCTGGTCCTTTGCTGGGCTAGGTTGGTGGGCTGCGTTGTTGGGCTCGGCCGAACAGGTAAGCCAGGTAAGCCCCTCTTTCTCCTCTTTTCTTTTCCATTTTCTTTTCTGTTTTTATTTCATGGTTTCTATTTGTTATTTGTATTCAAATTTGAATTCTGTTTTGTTTTGCAGGTTCTAGAATATTTGAATATCAAAACAATTTGATAATGCTACCTACTGTATGGTTTTGTTTATAAATAACCATATTATAATTGATTTATTTTGTGTTCTTATGAGACATAATCCAAAATTCAAAATAGTTATGAATTTAGGATTCATTTAAATTGCTTTTTTTTTTAATTTAAGAATCAAATATGTTTAAATGATTTGGAATTTAGAATATGTGCAAGGTGAACATATTATAATTTTCTAGTGCTTAACCATAGTGATTATTCACATATAATTTAATTATGGCTAGGGTTTAACAAATAGTAAAGGAAATGGAATTGGTTCATGATTTTATGTGATGGATAGTTCTTAAGTTTTAAGAAGATGATTTGGATATTGGTTTCACTTTACTCATAAAATGGCATTTAGTTCTAAAGTATGTATGGCTTGGCTTATACTTGTGATCTATGATACACAAGTTAGGACTTATGATTTTATGTGGAGTGGATCCCATATGAAATGGTTTAGGGTTTTGCATATTCTTCACTAAATTGAATATAAACAGGCATGAGGCATGGCAGGGTTCTACTTATAATCCAAAGGGATACTTGGATTGGTATTTAAAGGTGGTCTAGGGTTTTAGTAGTGATCACCAATGTGATACACCACTAGGTTTAGGGTGTGAGCAATAGTTAGGTTATGTTTAATTGACTAGGATTATTCCTCTACACAAGGCATGAGGATTGGCCTGGATGAACTACTAGTGATATATTTATTATTTCATGTGGTGGATGAGATCTATTAATCATATGTGTTAACTTATCATCTATATCAACAAGGTATAATCATGCATTAGATAAGATCCACTCATTCCTCACTAATCCCTCCTTATTATTCCTCCCATCACACTCATCCTAGATTCTTAGGGTTTATAATTAATACTAAGTTGTGATGATTATGGAATTGGTTTCCTAAGGTATTGCTATAGGAATAGGGTTCTCACCTCCAAGATAAAATATTGACTTGAAGAACTAGGTTTAGTACTTCCCTAATATTCTTGTATGAACATGACTATGGTTAGTATTAACTTCTCTCACCTCTCAACATCTTGGAGTATCCTAAGATCCTACTCAAGAGATGATGATATGATCCTCTAAATATATGGTTTGCCTAGGAATTCTCCCTTGGTATCTTCTGTAGCTTGTTCTTCAGGAAATCTGATAAACCTGCATCTTGTGGTATGCCTCCACCTCCTAGCTTCTTCATCTTGATCCTAGCTAATTCACATGGAAGGTCTCAAGTGTTTGGTTTCCTTGTAGCATGGTACAAGGTGTCCAAATGGATGAAGGGTGTGGCTCTATTTATAGGCTTGGGCAAGCTCTAGTATCATGACACATAGGTGGTGACTCTTGTGTTGGTTTGATGAGTAAGGTGCTTGGTTGTCATGCCCTCATCCATGGCAATCCTTTGAGCATGAGGTGGCAAAGCTTGGAAAGCAAGTCATGTAGATATTTTCATCCTATGTGGCAAGATCATTATCCTCTCATATGATTTATTTTTGGATAGCCAAGTGGCATTTGCTACTAAATATCTTGTGGATGGTTTTATTATTGTGGATGAGTCACTATATCATATTTGATTTGATTTATATTATAATATTGGTCAAAAGGTCAAAGTTGAGGGTTATTCCTCAAATTTGGATAGTTGGATTTGATTTCACCAAGGCATGATCATATGAGTTTCAAAATACTCATAGTTAATTTTATTTAAATAGTTTGAACTATAATTCGTAATGTAAACGGATTTAGTTTTATGATATTCCATGTATTTAATAAGTTATGATTTAAATAAGAATGTGTGGCTTTTATGCACTTTAGACCCTGTGGTTTACCTTATTTATAAGTGAATTAAATTACACACAAAGGTAGTTGCTAACTTTTAAGTATTATTAAGTTAGGGTTTGATTCTTAACTAATGTGTTGTTGTAAATCTAATTCCATTTGATCTAATCCATAGATCAAATCATCTCTACCCAAAATAAAGTTTTAGCAAAGATCACAGTGAAGTTTATAGCGCTTGACTTGATGATCTACTTCAATTCCAGCAAGTCAAGTGAAACTTCAGTTAATGTGGTAAGTTTTATTTGGAAGCGCGAAAATCCCCCGGATTTTCTATGCATGAATGCAATGCACACTTTGGTGTTCTCTCATTTTGTTGCCTCTAAACCTGGGATATTACAGCCTCTCCCCCTTAAACTGAACTTCGTCCCGAAGTTCGAACGCTCTCATGTTTCGGAACGTGGAACTGACTTGAACGGATCACGATCCTTTCAAACTCCATGGTGATCTCATTAGATATAATTGGATATATCCCCTGTCCAGATCCTTCCTGGAATCTTCTGATGTCTGGCACTGATACTTTCTTCGATTCTATGTTTCCTTCCAATATTCTAAGCTTAAAGTCTTGCTATCCAAAGATTCTTCGATTAGGACATCTTCTTATGCTAATGGACTTTACTAATGGTTGTGGTGATAGCTTCCTATCTGGGTACCCAAAACTTGGTTATACCAGCTGTGGTAATCCAGCTGTGGTGCCCAAACCTTAAGTCTAAAGGATTTGTTTAAAGTAAGGTATTGTTGTCCCTTACTTCCATAACGAAAGTAATGGTACTTCGTAAGGTATTTACAATAGGCATGGTCCTGGTTGTTTAGTCCTACGAATGGATTAGACTCATTTAGTCCATCCAACCATGGCTTCTAGTTTATACTAGTTATCTTCCTTTTGGTTTCTTTAGGTTCCATGAAAGGAATCTTTCTAATAATCATTAATTTTGGTATGGTCAAACTCTTACTTCCTCGAGATATGAACCTCGGCTTCTGGTCTGACAACCTCCTGAGAGTACTTTTATATGGGTACTTCCCAACAACCTTATGAGAATAAGATCGAACTTCCTCTCAGTTCAGACCTTCTTCTAAGTCCATCATACTCCAAATATTATATCTTAATACTTCTCATTCAGCCTTCCTCTCCCCCTTGGAGTTTACTAATGATCTTCAAACTTCCTTTCTTCTAATCATTAAACTCCAAGGTTAGAAGATTAGTCTTGGTCTAGCTTATAAGTTGTACTTTTCTAGAGTCTCATGAAGAATTCTTTGTGTTGTATCCACACAATTGTGGATATCCGTGGTGAATCCTCCAACTAAATATTTACCAGCTACTGGATACCAGCTGCGGAATCCCTCTTCCCTTTAGAATGAAAGGACTATTAAGCTGCGGACTATCTGTTACCAGTTGCAGACTATCTAACAAGAGATGTGGCTTACTTGATATCAGTTGTGGACTATTTTATGGTTCTAGTCAATATCTACCTACAAGTTGTGGCTATTTTTATAGTTTTAGTTAAGATATACCTCACTTCACATACTTTCTCTTCATGATTATCCTATATCAGTTGTGGTCTTATTATACCAGCTGCGACTTCACTTGTCTATTTTCCTTGTTCTAGAGTTTGTTCTGCAAGAAAACCACTCGTTGACACTATGAAGATAGTATCGTAAGTGACTTCATTTGCATTCCCTTCTTTCATAATGAATATGGCTTCACTCATGGTACTTCCATGTTGAAGTACTCCTTGATTAAGGATAAAAGTGAGTTTTGATTAGTCCTTCCTTTGAAGTAGTGTGGTTACTTCCCACAACTGTACTTCCTTCTTCTAGTGAACCTTCATCTTGTCTTCAAAATCTTCAGAGTTCGTCACTTCCTCACACGAATACCTTTACCCTCTAGACCTATAACATCAAGTAAGAGTTTGATATTGCAACATGCATTTGCATATCAAAATCAAACTTCATGTATGGATCTAGTCAAACAATGAAAATCCAATAAAATCCAAGAACATCCAGCTTTGTGCTTATAATACACATCATTATATGCCTGAATATAATAGTTGGGTAAGACATCCCTAAACATCAGGCTCAGATGTGTAGTATATAACACCACATAAGATAGGTTTAGGTTGTGATACTTAGCACGAATACGTGAATTTCTACTATTTGTCTCAACATTTATCTTAATTGCACATTTGCAATGAGACAATTTGAAACAAAATGGCCTGGGATAGTTGAAGTTAACTTAGTTTTCTTTGGAAGTACTAACAAAATAGTATACCATATATATGTGCTATTGAGGACTACTTCCTATAATACAATTAGTTCTAACATGTCTACTCTAAACACATGATTGTTTAGAATATACCACCTATAACTCTAGGATTTCTCTATGTGATATGCTCTAATAAAGCCTTCTTTCGACTATCATCTTTGGTTCGAGCATACTTGGCACAGTTTCCAGGATTTTAAGGCCTAAGCTTTCGAACTATTCCTTAAATCCTTACTCCTCATCATACTCCCGTTGCCTCACTCATGATGTTCTACTCTATCACATCATGACTCTCAGGTGAATCATATACGAGTACCTAGTTTATTATTGAAAGTAGACTCATCTAACTCCTATCACTCTTCCTTACCTCCGAGGATTGACTCATCATAGGTTTTTACTACCTTATATAACCTATCTGCATTACTTAACATTAATTATTTGACATTTTAAATGACTCATACTTAACTATAACTTGCATTGGTATACTTCTTCCAATAGGATATCTTCCTTATGGTTGTATCCTCTCTTTGGACTACCATGTATTGTATACCAACTGTGGTCTACTACCACCAATTTATCTTAAGCTCCAATGGTGTTCTATTATTTGGAATGAAGCAAGATAACTAATCAACTGTACTTAAGAAAAATAGATAAGAAAGATTGACTCAAGTGTGTCAGGATTATTCTCAAGTGAATACCCATCTCAAGTCAAAAGAATAGTTGATTTAGCATAGTTTACTTAGCTAAGATACTTCCTATAGACACTACCAAACCTAAAGGTCTCCTTTAAAGGGTTTTAATCCTAGGGTCAAAGCATTTGCTCTGATACCAGCTGAAATGACCCAGCGTACCACTGCATGGTGTAGTACACAAGTCGTTGACATAACACAAGTGAAACACCGTTCCACTCATATTACATCCCTCAGAGTGGTACAACAGAAACATATGCGAGTCCAAGGTATGTCTATAGAAGTACACACGAACTTGTTTACATAAGATCAACACGGCCTCCTACTTTACAGTGAGGTAAAACTTCAAATAAAACTCCAGAAGAACGACTCGTAGTCTAAATTATTGCTAACTCAAGCTTAAGAGCTATTTGGCTTGCTATAGAAGTCTAGCTACTTAGGTGCTAGGATTAGGGAAATGGTTCCCTTCTAATGCTAGACTAGGTTTCCACTCTAGCTAATGCTGAAGTTGACTCCATTGACTTCTTTGATTGGATTCTTTATCTTGTTGCAGTTGACTCCTTTGTCTTCGAGTTCCACGGTAGTTTCTCCTTCGGTGCCTTGATCTAAGAAGGGGGTTCAAATGGGAGGGAATGAGTACGAGCGTACTCAGCAAGTTCATATTAGGAAATAGGTGTATCATGCACTAGCTACAACCATAGACCAGAAAGTCATAGGCCAATGCAAGTTTTCATAAAAATTTATTCAAAAGGTTTATTTTATTCTGAAAACTATGCCCGTCAGTCTTCACAGGTTGACCAGAACTTCGTGGAGTTCCTTTCCTGCCGCGTTCGCATTTCCCTTCCCGGAACAGGGAGTGACAGTCACAATTCGGTATCCTCTGCGAGAGGTGCGTTACTTTTCCCATAAGAGAACTTATCCTTGATACCAACCGGGTGATCGTTCCCGTCCACACTTCCTTGGTGTGGGGCCAGGTGTAAGGTCCAAGCCAATCACTGCCTTCTCCGCGACCCTGCAAACCCACCCTTTTGTCCACCCGTACACCCCCGGTAGACTTCTCCCGATAATACGGCTTTACCCACGGTGTACGTCGGACAATCCATCATAGACCGTAGAGCTTATCATCACTAATGGATGGGGATTTAAAAGGCTATCCCAACCTATTGCGGCAGTGCCTCCAACACCCCGCCGGCTCTACCAATCCGTTGGCGTGCAGAAGGGAAAAGATACAGCTGACTTCCCCAGAGCCATTATAGATCTTATGGTCAACGCGATATGTACGGCGCTAGAATCACTGGACGGCATTGGTAATTAATCCTAGGTTATTATAACCCATGCAATGGAACCTCCACCATATCAACACATACCATGGTTCCATTGCCCACCACATAGTCATATTCATAATTGTAAAATAATACTTTGTTTTTCAATGCATGAGTGATAAGTATAGTACTTTGCATATAGTTTGTTACAAATAATCAAATGATATGAGCAAGCGATGAACTTGCCTTTCTTGATCTGCAAGATTATGCGAGGCAAAAGCTTCGATACGTGAGAACTCCAAATGCTGAAATACCATCATCGTCCGGTAAGGACAATGTTTAAAGAACTGGCAAAAATGCTACAATGCATAGTATGAGATGCAATCGTCCCGAGCGTAACCTAACCTCGATGATTTAGGATGTATGAGTTGTAAAGATTTCTTTAGGGTTGGTTGCACTTTTAGAATGGTTCTCAAACAAGGTTCTTATTAGGGTTTGGTTATATTAGCATCATAATCAAGTGATATAAGACATCATAACAATCATACACATAAGGAATAGTGGTGGAATAATAGGTAAAGAACAGTTGTCAGTTTTAAGTTATACCGAACATGGTTGATGATTACTTATACTATACTTCAAAAGAATAACTTTTGAAGAACATGTTGTTTTAAGAAATAATGAGTATTTCAAAGAAGGATTAGGGCTTCTGAGGTTTGATTGAGATTTGTACTTTAAAAGAATAACTTTTGAAGAACAGGTTAAATAAGAATATGAACTACTATACATAGGAGCTATGTAACTCTAGGGTTTACTATTGGGTTCATTTATTTTCATTAATAGGAACTAGTTGGTTCTTAACTTGGAATGGTTTCTATATAGCAAGTATTGGTAGGTTTATTGCTATGGTTTCTTCTAAGCATCATATCAAAGGATGATGGTCAAGATGGTTCTATAAATTAGCTATTAAGGTTTACTATGGTTTCACAACTTGCTTCATTAAGTGATCTCTAATTGCTTCTAAACTAAATGGTTTATCATTTCTTTAATAGGGTTTAGTTGGATAGGAGCATGTGTTGTGAATTGCTACACAAGGTTGATACTAGAGTTCATCATTATAGTTCTACTAGGGTTTGATGGTTGAGGTTGATTCTAATGGTGTGGTATTTAGGAGTGGTGATCAATGGCATTACTCTAATTAACAAGCTAGGGTTTGCACCTAGGTGGCACTAGTGGATCATATAGGTGTTAACCAAAAACAAAGTCATGAAATGATGGTCTCATGTGAATTGGTTGTATGCTAGTGGATCATAAGCATGTATTCAATTGTTGCTTATTAGGGTTCTATATGTCAAGTAAATCTCACATGATCACATGTGACACATAACTAGGGTTTTAGAGTTGCTTCTAAGGTGGAATGATCACATGAAATAATGGGATCAAGGTCTTACCCAAATTGAAACTAGGGTTTCTAAATTATGGTACAACTCCTAAAATGATGATTGGCAATATAGGTGTGGTATGTAATTACTTTACAACATAATTAATAATGGTTTTAGCATTTTATTAATTTCACAAGAATTAATAATTAGGGTAACTCCTATTTAGGTTTAATTAAAAATTAGGTTTACCAGTTATTCTTAGGTTTTAAGATAATTAAATTGTTAATTAAAAAATGTTCAAGTAACAATTTTTTGGGTTACCAAAAATAATATTAGCCTTTAGTATTTTCTTGTTTTATTATTAGTTAAAGAAAAATAGAAAATAACAATTTGCACATTAGGGTTTATGAATTATCACTTATATTTAAGTTAATGAAATATGATAAATAAAACTAATCTTAATATTTTATTTGGTTACTGAATAACTAATGTTTAATTTTGAACTCAACTTATTTATTGAATTCAAATTGTGTTTTAAATAAATGGAAAGGCATAATTAATGAAGTTAAAAATAAATGGATTTTTATTTTGTCACACATTTTTGTTTTATATTTTATTTGAATAGAGTTTATTTTTGTGAGAATTTTGATATATTATTCATATTTTTCTGAGTTGATATGAATTTTCTATGATTTTGCAAAGTTTTAGCTATTTACTGGAATTTGAAATAACTGGAAAATACTAAATGTACCGAGACAGTTCTAGCCACAGAGACTGACGAGTGGGGCCTAAGTACACGTCAGATGCCACGCCAGCAAAGACTGATCAAAGTTGACCGAGGTCTTTGACCTCACCGACGTTTAAACGCCGACGGCCAGAGCACGGTAGCGCCGCTGATTTAGGGCTCCCCTGGATGTGCGACTAGGTGTTTCTGAACGAGTACTACAAGGCGAGTTGAATGGTGATGATGGTTTAGCGAGGGGATCACCGGAGCGTCGCCGGCGATGGGTACTGTGGCGGTGCTACTCCGGCCAACATGCGAACTAGGGCTACAGGCGATGCCAGGAAGCGAGAGTATGCTCTAAAGACGCGTATGCTCACCCTGGTGATGATGGTGTGGTCGACTCCGGCGATTGTTGACGGAGACGGTGAGGAATTCGCCATTACCGGCGAGGTACTGCGGAAGGGATCGATGAAATTCGCCGGCTTGAGGAAGATCCATCATGATTCCTTCCTCCCACATGCTCTACGGCGACAGGCGCTCCTCCTAGACCTCACGGCAAGCTCCGGGGTGGCCTCAATCGTCGGCTTCGTGCTCGACGCCGGCAAGCGATCGAGGAAGAAATCGAGGGCTAGAGAGATGCTGAGGGGAAATGGATGGTTGGATGAGATCAAGGGGTGCTCGGCGGTGCTTTCCCCCCTATTTATAGGCCGAGGGGAGCTCTGAGGCATCGACACGACGACGATGATGGTCAGGAGGTGGCGGTGCCTGGAGAGTTCATATGGGCGAAGATCTTTTTGCTTCTGGATATGCTCGGACGCGAGATGTATAGGGAGTGGTTCTAGAAGCTTCTGCGGCGTCCGGGGCGTGCTTATCGTCGATGAGGTCGTGGCCTACTGGCCTCGCCGCGCTGTCGTGCTCGGAGACGACGACGAGTCTTTTCTCCTCGCACGAATATTAAAGCAACCGAAACGGTATTTGGTTTGGGCTGGGCTGCTCCTGGTCCTTTGCTGGGCTAGGTTGGTGGGCTGCGTTGTTGGGCTCGGCCGAACAGGTAAGCCAGGTAAGCCCCTCTTTCTCCTCTTTTCTTTTCCATTTTCTTTTCTGTTTTTATTTCATGGTTTCTATTTGTTATTTGTATTCAAATTTGAATTCTGTTTTGTTTTGCAGGTTCTAGAATATTTGAATATCAAAACAATTTGATAATGCTACCTACTGTATGGTTTTGTTTATAAATAACCATATTATAATTGATTTATTTTGTGTTCTTATGAGACATAATCCAAAATTCAAAATAGTTATGAATTTAGGATTCATTTAAATTGCTTTTTTTTAATTTAAGAATCAAATATGTTTAAATGATTTGGAATTTAGAATATGTGCAAGGTGAACATATTATAATTTTCTAGTGCTTAACCATAGTGATTATTCACATATAATTTAATTATGGCTAGGGTTTAACAAATAGTAAAGGAAATGGAATTGGTTCATGATTTTATGTGATGGATAGTTCTTAAGTTTTAAGAAGATGATTTGGATATTGGTTTCACTTTACTCATAAAATGGCATTTAGTTCTAAAGTATGTATGGCTTGGCTTATACTTGTGATCTATGATACACAAGTTAGGACTTATGATTTTATGTGGAGTGGATCCCATATGAAATGGTTTAGGGTTTTGCATATTCTTCACTAAATTGAATATAAATAGGCATGAGGCATGGCAGGGTTCTACTTATAATCCAAAGGGATACTTGGATTGGTATTTAAAGGTGGTCTAGGGTTTTAGTAGTGATCACCAATGTGATACACCACTAGGTTTAGGGTGTGAGCAATAGTTAGGTTATGTTTAATTGACTAGGATTATTCCTCTACACAAGGCATGAGGATTGGCCTGGATGAACTACTAGTGATATATTTATTATTTCATGTGGTGGATGAGATCTATTAATCATATGTGTTAACTTATCATCTATATCAACAAGGTATAATCATGCATTAGATAAGATCCACTCATTCCTCACTAATCCCTCCTTATTATTCCTCCCATCACACTCATCCTAGATTCTTAGGGTTTATAATTAATACTAAGTTGTGATGATTATGGAATTGGTTTCCTAAGGTATTGCTATAGGAATAGGGTTCTCACCTCCAAGATAAAATATTGACTTGAAGAACTAGGTTTAGTACTTCCCTAATATTCTTGTATGAACATGACTATGGTTAGTATTATAACTTCTCTCACCTCTCAACATCTTGGAGTATCCTAAGATCCTACTCAAGAGATGATGATATGATCCTCTAAATATATGGTTTGCCTAGGAATTCTCCCTTGGTATCTTCTGTAGCTTGTTCTTCAGGAAATCTGATAAACACTGCATCTTGTGGTATGCCTCCACCTCCTAGCTTCTTCATCTTGATCCTAGCTAATTCACATGGAAGGTCTCAAGTGTTTGGTTTCCTTGTAGCATGGTACAAGGTGTCCAAATGGATGAAGGGTGTGGCTCTATTTATAGGCTTGGGCAAGCTCTAGTATCATGACACATAGGTGGTGACTCTTGTGTTGGTTTGATGAGTAAGGTGCTTGGTTGCCATGCCCTCATCCATGGCAATCCTTTGAGCATGAGGTGGCAAAGCTTGGAAAGCAAGTCATGTAGATATTTTCATCCTATGTGGCAAGATCATTATCCTCTCATATGATTTATTTTTGGATAGCCAAGTGGCATTTGCTACTAAATATCTTGTGGATGGTTTTATTATTGTGGATGAGTCACTATATCATATTTGATTTGATTTATATTATAATATTGGTCAAAAGGTCAAAGTTGAGGGTTATTCCTCAAATTTGGATAGTTGGATTTGATTTCACCAAGGCATGATCATATGAGTTTCAAAATACTCATAGTTAATTTTATTTAAATAGTTTGAACTATAATTCGTAATGTAAACGGATTTAGTTTTATGATATTCCATGTATTTAATAAGTTATGATTTAAATAAGAATGTGTGGCTTTTATGCACTTTAGACCCTATGGTTTACCTTATTTATAAGTGAATTAAATTACACACAAAGGTAGTTGCTAACTTTTAAGTATTATTAAGTTAGGGTTTGATTCTTAACTAATGTGTTGTTGTAAATCTAATTCCATTTGATCTAATCCATAGATCAAATCATCTCTACCCAAAATAAAGTTTTAGCAAAGATCACAGTGAAGTTTATAGCGCTTGACTTGATGATCTACTTCAATTCCAGCAAGTCAAGTGAAACTTCAGTTACTGTGGTAAGTTTTATTTGGAAGCGCGAAAATCCCCCGGATTTTCTATGCACGAATGCAATGCACACTTTGGTGTTCTCTCATTTTGTTGCCTCTAAACCTGGGATATTACGGGCTTGTAAGGTATGGTCTTGAGGTGTTGGAATGACAAGGTCATCAAGTCCAATACTCATAAGGAAAATGTTCAATTAGATATATTGGAAAGAAATAGGTTAACACAGAACATAGATAGTCTTTGGGATGGTCCATGTGGATAGCATTTACATAGACTCAAATGCAATTTGACATAGTGTGAAAACACTTATCAAAGTAGCACAAGATCACATATAGCATTGGGTATGAACTAATGATATGTTGAACTACTCAAGTAACTCATTTGAAATTTGAATAGTTCAAACTAAGTGGAAGCATTGAATGGCATGAGGTTGGATAGGTGTGAATAATATTGGGATTTGGTTCACGGAGCCTAATGGATAACCAGGGTTCAACACATGTGTTATGGGGTAGAGTATCTCCACCGTAGAGCAAGCACTAGTAGAAAAAGGGGCAATAGGCCCGGTCCATTGGGCCTTCAGACCCGGTTGCCGAACCGGGACCAATTAGGCGGGACTAAAGGGGGTACCCTTTAGTCCCGGTTCAAAGATTAACCGGGCCTAAAGGCCTCGACACGTGGTGCGGCCAGGGAGCTTGCGGTGGAAGGCCTTTGGTCCCGGTTCGTGGTACGAACCGGGCCTAGGTTTCTCTGCCGCGGCGAGAGAATTGCTATTTCTCGCCGCGGCACAGATTTAGGCTGTACCAGCGTTTCTCTACCGCGGCAGAGAAACAGGGCATTTCTCTGCCGCGGCAGAGTTTCAGCAATGCATATATATCATTCAAGAAACCACAAAAAATCGTCATGAATATATATAGACATCGTCAACAGTACACGACATAGTCAACACGGTACACGTAATGCATGCATATTTACAATACAACATCTCCTCGACGAATATCCTCCGCCGTCACGATCTTCCGATAGTGCTCTCCACCTAGGGTAAGGACCTCGGTAATAAAGAATCCCGCGATTTCCTCTTGAATTGCTTTTATTTGATCCACTGTTATGAGAGTGTCCCGCAGGCGTGTCATCTATATTTAAAAAAGGAGATCAATATATGAATGGAACTCAATACAATAGATGATACTAATTAAGATTAATTGTGAAAATTTGTTATCGTACACAAGTGTGGTGTATTTGGGTATCCCCACCCTTGGGACAGACCATGTCACGCATGAAGGTGCAGACGTAGTATCCACATAAGTTATTCCCTTGTTCCTGCCTCATACACTTTACGAAAAAATAGTTCGATCAAACTAATAATCAAGCATCGTATTGAAAGTAAATATCATATATAAAGTTTCACGGACATAGCTATATATATAGTACTACTTACGGGGTAATCTTCAAATGTAAGCTCCGGTTTCCATTTACCCGGAACAGTATTGATGAACCGTTTCCAAGCCCTGCCCGGCAAAAAATAATGAGTAAATGAGTAATTGATTAGTTGATGATATCTTCGAATTAGAGCAGATGAAGATGCCAATACAAAATTGATTGAAACTACCTCTGGAGGATGGCAGCCATGTCCGCCCATTCCGCATATTCTTTACGTTTCGAGTCCATGACTTTTACGACTCCAAGGTGAAGATCAATGATTAGGAGAATAAAGTGGAAACTGCACAAGCATAGCTCAATGATTACGAGAATAAAGTGGAAGGTGCACAAGCATAATGTATGTTATATATAACACTCACTTGAAGTTGTAGGGAAAGAATATATCCTCTTTGTCTGCTTGCTTCTCTAAAAACATTACGATGTTGTCCTCTCGTGTCCTTGGCGAAGTCTCGAACCGTAACTTCATGAACTGTGTTTGGGTCTATGAACCCCAGCGGTAGGAGCTTGCCTCTTTTGTATTCCAGCTTCTTCATTCTGCATAATTAAATGTATAGCGTACACAAAGAATATAATGAGGATAATTGTTAGTGCAAATGAATGAGCTACAAACTTAATTACACAAATAAATCACTTACGAGCAGTAGCAACCGATGACGGCTTTGTCGAGGGCGTCTTGATTGAATAAGCTGAAACAGTTCTTCTAACTCAAGGTTTATCTCGTCTTTCCCCGGAAGTAATGCTCATCTCTAAGATACACCGTGAGGTAGGCATCACCTCTTCGACGAGGCTTTCGGGTACCGGTCATGCAACCTTCGCATCCGAGTCCCTAGACGCGCGAGCTCGCCGGGTTTGACGAGATCGGATCCGTATCTATACTTGTTTACCACTTGAGCCGTTGGATAGTAATCTTCGTACTCAGCCGATGCTCCCTGAGCTCTAGCCGCCCGTTCGATCATCGATGCCGTCTCTGGATCATGATAGGGCTCCACGATGAAGTGGGGTACGGCCTGAATGTCCTGCTGTCCAAGCTGGGCGACTTTTTTTGCTTCTTTGCTCGCTCTAGAGGAATGTCCAAGAGAGCGGTCATAATCAGCTCTCAGCTCAGGTCTCTTCATTCTCGTCTCGGCAAAGTGCTTCACCGTCTGCGGTGGAATAAACATCTTCTTCGGCGCAAGAAACGCCTTTTGCTCTTCAGTCTGCTCATGTGGTAACAACTCTGGAGTCTGTGCCCTCATTGGAGTTGATGATCTCTTCGGAGCTGTAGGAGGTGCCGCGGACCGCTTCCTCTTTTGCTTAGGTGGAGGCGGCGGAGTCTCCTGACGAGGAGGAGGAGGCGGCGGAGTATTTTCACGCGGAGGAGACTGGTCATGGATAGGGGAATCATCATCACGCAGAGGAGAATCATCACGCGGAGGAGACTGCACAGGTGGCGGAGGAGGCGGAGGTGGCATGCTTGTTGGCTTCTCACCTAGAAACACAATGTTCTCCTTCCGCCATTGCACGGTGGTTCTACGGGCTTCTCCCGGTTCTTTGATTTCCCCATCTTCACCTGCGGGGTGCTCAAGCACCAACCCCTCATACTCTCTCAACACTTCATCCACCATCACAACGAGCAAAGTCGTCTTGGACCGGACGGCAATGGTAAGACCTTGTAGGTAAGAGGATGCCGACCGCCGCCTTGAAGGATAGGTTGAAAACTTTAACATGCAGCTCACAAGGACGGCTCTCAGTGAGATCATCCACGGGGGGGTAGCGAGGAGGCTCGACCACCTGGTCATCATCATCATCATTATCCACTCGCCGAGAGGAAGCCACGCTGCTTTTCCGGTGTGGTTGAGATTGCAGCGGGGCGAGGGCATTGAGCAATGCGGGATCTACAGCCTGCCCCCGAGCCATCCGAGATGTAAGTACTTGGGTTACCATGGTTAATTGGGCTTTCATGGTGCTCATACCCTCCTCTAAGTTAGCCGGGCGGTCTGTTTCCCTTGCCTTCCTCCTCTCATGGCTTTTATCAGGAAATCTCTTCCTTTCCGCAGGAAAGCCATACTTCCACGGAACGGAGCCTTCTGTGCCTCGTGTTCGTCCGCCGTGTTCTTTGTTCCCAAGGCGCGTGTCAGCTCATCGTTCTCTCTTTCGGGCTGGAACAACCCCGCCTCCACGTCCCTATGTGCTTGTTCCAGGGCATCAATGGGAACCTTCAGATGAGCTTTCTTATAGATGCACTTCCCTGTTTCTGGATCCAACGTTCCCCCAATCCCGTAGAACCACTCCTTGCACCGTTCGATCCAACCGTGTGTCCCTAATCTGATCCCTTTACTAGTCAGTTCCGCCTCAGCTGCCTGCCACTTAGGACGGTTAGCCCTGTATCCACCTGGACCCAGAATTTGGTGATATAGCTTCAACGCAGCATTTGCCTTATTTATTTTCGACCTTCTCTTAAATTCTTCTGACTCCGTGCTGTACTTCACAAATTCGTCCCAGTGATTTTTTACCTTCTCACTGTCCGGAGTCTTCTTTAACTTGATAAGGCGGTGCAATCTTTTCTTGTGGCTCTTGAATAGTTCGGCCATCTTCTTCTTGCCAAACTCGCGGAGGGCCTGCTCCATCTTGGCCTTTTCGAGCGTCACCCCCTCTTCGGGTACTATGTTGAAATGTGACATGAGCTTGTTCATAATGCTATTTTTGGCTACATCATCGATATAAAGACCTTGAGCTTCTTCCTCTGCAGACGAGCACTAGTCCCTTCGGCTTGTGCCATTCTCGAACGGTGATCGGGACGTGGTCCCTAACAAGCACTCCGCATTGAGCTATAAATGCCTTTGCACCTTTCTCCGGAGCAATCGGTTTACCATCCTTTTCGATGTGGGTGATGTCGTGCCTAACACCGTCATCCAACTTTTTGGCCGGGCCTCGCTTCCTCGACTTTACGGAAGAAGTGCTCGATCCGGAGGGCTAAAAAAGAAATAGTTCATAGTCGGTACAATTTAATTAGTTAATGCATCTAGTCGATCAACAGCGGCTTAATTAATTTATATACCTCGGTGATAACTACAGTTCGGGAGCCATTATGATGATCTTGTTCCTCACCGGCGCCACTAGGATCTTCTTCCTCAATATTCTCCGCTCCCTCACCGGAGTCATTCAAATAAGTTGCGGTGACATCGTCACCGCCATCATCTGGAATAACATCGTCGTCGCGATCATCCAGAGTACCGTTTGCTATGAGTTCCTCCATGAAATTTTCTTGAATTTCATCTCTGTCCATGCTTTCTACAACGACACCGCAAGCTATACATAGGAACCATCATATGATCAAATTAAGGATAATGCGAGAAAACTGAAAATGGAGTTACATATGTAGTTCTTAACTAAGGATCGATAATATAGTGCTGAAAGCGAATACTGCGATTACATGCATACATAGATCGGGTTCATGTTTATTTAACCCTAATACATATCAATCACTACTACAACCACTCAACCGCGCGGACCGGGTCCTAGAGGGCGCCGACCGGGTCCTGAGCCGCGCTGGGTGTACCCCCAAAGCCACGGAACAACAACGGGAGCATAGCTAACATGAGATCCCCGCATAACGCTCCATCCGGTCCTATACATGTTGTCTAACGCATACATGTAACGGCGAACGTGCTGGTCCTCCGCTTCAATGCGCCGAGCTACCTCCTCCGGCGGGGCCGGCTCCTCTCGAAACGACCGTGGCCCATAAGACCTCCACCAAAGAATATCCGGGTCGACAACGGGACCCGGATTCCGCACCAAGGTGCGCGACCCGGAAGCTAAGACCTCCCGGTGCCACCCCGGCGGAGCCCGGTCCCGAACCTCCCCCATCTGCTCCATCTCCTCTAGAAGAGTCGGACCACGGCGCGGCGAGCTGTCGCGGCATCGTAGCTACGAAAACAAATCATATATGTACTAATATAAATAAAAAACATGATATTGTGCTAAATAAAAAACTTCACTACTTTTGTACTAACGCCGCGTTCCACGACCCCGGATCGATCGATCCGGATCGGGGGTCGGGAACGACAGCGGGAGCGGTAGCGAGAATTGAATGACCCTGTTTTGGGGGCGTCGGCGGGCGCCGGCAGTACCGGCACCGCCACGTACTCGGCGCTCCTCCTCGCTCGCTCTTTCTCTATTTCGCGACCCTAAGTCTATGTCGCGGCGGCACCGCTACGGACTCGGCACCGCCACGGTCTAAGTCGTCGGCGCGCGCGGGGGGCGGCGCCGACATAAATGAATCTATTTTCTATTTTCTAATTAATAACTACACTAATTTAAATCAAACTAACTATTTCAATTCTAACTAATTTACTAACTATTTTTGTAACTAATTTACTAACTATTTTTGTAACTAATTTACTAACTATTTTTGTAACTAATTTAAATCAAATTATGTACTAATTTACAAATTAATCTAACATATATAAATTTTTGTAACTAATTTAAATCAAATTATGTACTAATTATGTACTAATTTACAAATTATGTACTAATTTTTGTAACTAGTTTTGTAACTATTTTTGTACTAAACTAATTAATCTAACATATATAAAAACAAAAATCTAAAAATCTAAAAAGTTAAAAAAAAAATGGTGTGGCCGGGGCTCACCTTGGCGCCGCGGCGGAGAGGAGCGCGCGGCGGACGGCGACGGCGGCACGGTGGACGGCGATGCGGCGGAGGAGGGAGAGGCGGCGGGCGCGGGCGGCGGCGCGGCGGACGGCGGCGCGGCGGACGGCGCGCGCGGACGGCGGCGAGCGGACGGCGGACGGCGCGGGCGTGGCGGTGCGGCGGCGGCGCGGTGGGCGGCGCGCGGTGGGCGGACGGCGCGCGCGGACGGCGGCGGGCGACGGCGAGCGGTGGGCGGCGGCGCGGTGGGCGGCAGTCGCGGGCGGGGCAGCCTGGCGGCATCGTTCCGTCGTCTCCGCGCGATTGATCTCCGCGCGGAGACGAAGTGTCAGTTATATACTGGCGGACCCTTTGGTCCCGGTTTGTGTTACAAACCGGGACCAAAGGCCCCCTTTGGTCCCGGTTTGTAATACAAACCGGGACTAAAGGTCATTTTTGCTGCGTTTTCGCTGCGCGCGCAAAAAAGGCCTTTAGTCCCGGTTTGTAATACAAACCGGGTCCAAAGGCCACTTTTTTAAAAAAGTTTCATTCCCGCCTTATTTCAAATGAAAAAAAAGCCACCTCACCGCCACACGTGTCCACCGCCGCCACCGCCATGCATGTACGAGGCCACCGCCACCGTAGTCCACCCGCCGCCACCGCCGGCCGCCACCGTCACCGCCATGTACGGCCACCGCCGTGTACCGCCCACCACCGCCACCGCCATGATGCGCCACCACCGCCACCGCCCGTGTCCTTCCCGTGCCCACGTGTCGCCGCCGCTCCACGTGCCTCGCCGCCCGCCGTCACGCCATGTACGGGCCACCGCCGTGTACCGCCCACAACCGCCACCGCCATGTACTGGCCACCACCGCCACCGCCACACGTGTCCCTTCCCCGTGCCACACGATGTCCCATTTGCCGCTTCCACATGCGCACCATGCCCCGCCACCGCCGACGGCGTGTGATCCGCTTCCACGTGCCACGCCCCGCCGCTTC
>NC_061512.1:111911020-111963906 GCF_022539505.1 Lolium rigidum | reverse complement strand
TGTGGTCGTCGTAGTCGCCTTCATCATCGTCGGCGGCATCGGGGTCGCGGTAGTCAAACCTCGGCGGGAGAGCACGCGTGGGGCTGGGAGCGAGGGTAGCGCAGGCGGGGGCCACGGTGGGCCATGATGCCCTGGAGAGTCCGGTCGCGCCACCACAACCGACGGCCGGCCTCGTTGAAGTTCGAAGGAGGCGGGCCGCCCTCCTCGTGCCTGGCGAGCGCCCTCTCACACCGATTGATGAAGAAGCTTTCCCAAGTCGGGCTGTAGTCGGGATGCCATCGGGGATTCCTCCGCTGCTCGGCGTGAGCTCGAAGTAGTAGTGGTTCGTGATGGCCATCTCGCGCGCCACACCTAGAGGGACAAGAGGGACCGGTACCCCTCCGACAGCTCGGCAACCAGCCGGTAGGGACGCGGTAGCCCGGCGGGCGAGGGGTAGTTCGACGCGCAAGCGCCTCCGCCTCCCGGAGGGTTAGAGATACGATGGAAGCCATGTGACCTGGTGATGAGGTTTGCGAGATATGAGTCTAGATGTGATATGTAAATGGAGGCCAAGCCAACATATATATAGTGAAAAAATGGCGGGAGGACGGAGGCGGGAAGCAGTGGAAAGCGCGGGAAGAAAAATAGGCGGGAACGCAGTGGCGCCAAAAACTGTCGGTGGGATAAGGACGTGTGGGTAACCTTTAGTCCCGGCTGGTGGGTACAACCGGGACTAAAGATCCTTTTTTTGTGTCATCTAACAAAACTGTCGGTGGGATAAGGACGTGTGGGAAACCTTTAGTCCCGGCTGGTGGGTACAACCGGGACTAAAGATCCTTTTTTGTGTCATCTAACAAAACTGTCGGTGGGATAAGGACGTGTGGGTAACCTTTAGTCCCGGCTGGTGGGTACAACCGGGACTAAAGATGTCGGCACGGATAAGAACGCATGGGTGGACGCACTGCTCGATGAGATAAAGCATGTAGCGCACGACGCCCTGTCGAAGGAACAAGACAAAGTAGAAGAGGTGCCGTGCCTATAAAAGGAGCATCGATACGCCTTGCCAAGCAGATCAACAAGCCAAGCAGAGTTTCATTCCCATGGATGAAGGGAAGGGTTGGGAAATCTCCCGATGGCGCAGCTTCTCGAAGATGTCGTTGGTGCACACGCCCTACGACATCTTCGGAAGCTGCTCCTCGGAATTTTTCCACTGCAAGCCCCTAAACGACTACATCTCATCTAACAGTGTTGGGGAAAGGGTTGGGAAATCTCCCGTGGCGCAGTTTCTCGAAGATGTCGTTGGTGCACACGCCCTACGGCATCTTCGAAGCTAGCGCCTTGGAGATTTTTCCCTGCAAGCCCCTAAACGACTACATCTCATCTAACGAGTGTTGGGGAAAGGGTTGGGAAATCTCCCTGGTGCGGTTTCTCGAAGATGTCGTTGGTGCACACGCCCTACGGCATCTTCGAAGCTACGCCTTGGAATTTTTTCCTGCAAGCCCACGAACGACTACATCTCATCTAACGGTGTTGGGGAAAGGGTTGGGAAATCTCCCGTGGCGCATCTCCACTTTTAATATCTTACATACGAGTTACATGATTACACAAAAATAAATGGGAAATTGATTGCCATGTTGAGATACTCATTTGTGCCATGAACATTCTTCCATTAACTTGATGATGGAGCATCTTCATCATTTAATTAATCTTCTTCGACCGTAACCATGGAGCATCTTCATCATTTAACTTGATGCTTGGATCAATGTTCACTGCGAAGGGTGGAATTTCATCAAACTGATTATAATCTTCTGACATGTCTGTCTTGTCCTCCACTCCCACGATGTTTCTTTTTCCGTGAAAGAACTATGTGGCGCTTTGGCTCATCGTTTGATGTATTTGTTTCCTTATGTTTCCTTTTTCTTGGTTTGGTAGACATATCCTTCACATAGAAAACCTGGGCCACATCCTTGGCTAGGACGAATGGTTCGTCTCTATACCCAAGATTGTTGAGATCCACTGTTGTCATTCCATACAACTTGTCTACCGAACCCCGCCTCTGTTTTGTTGACCCATTTGCACCTAAACAAAGGGACCTTAAAAGAAGGTCCATAGTCAAGTTCCCATATATCCTCTATGTAACCATAATATGTGTCATTTGGGCCTTCATTCATTATTGCATCAAACCGGACACCACTGTTTTGGTTGGTGCTCTTTTTATCTTGGGCGATCATGTAAAATGTATTCCCATTTATCTCGTACCCTTGGAAAGTCACTACGAGTCGAAGATGGTGTATCGGGCCGGCAAGTACAAGCGATCTTCAATATCTTTGTTATTCGGGAGATGTTTTTGCAACCAACCGCCGAAAGTCGACATGTGTTCACATCTAATCCAATCGTTCGGCTGCCCGGGTTACGGGAGCGTAGAAAGTTCTTGTGGTCACCGATATACGGAGCCACCAAGGTGGAACTTTGTAGAGCGTGTAGTGTGCTTGAGTCAAAGAAATCCCGTCCCTACATATCATTGATTTCCTTCCTAGCGTGCCTTTTCCACTTAGTCTCCCTTCATGCCGCGATTCAGGAACACCAATCGGCTTAAGGTCGGGAATAAAGTCAACACGGAATTCAATGACCTCCTGCGTTCCATAGCCCTTGGAGATGCTTCCTTACGGCCTAGCACGGTTATGAACATATTTCTTCAAGACTCCCATGAACCTCTCGAAGGGGAACATATTGTGTAGAAACACGGGACCGAGAATGGAAATCTCATCGACCAGGTGAACGAGGAGATGTGTCATAATATTGAATAAGGATGGTGGGAACACCAGCTCAAAACTAACGAGACATTGGACCACATCATTCCGCAACCTCGGTAGAATTTCTGGATTTATTACCTTCGAGAAATTGCATTGAGGAATGCACATAGCTTCACAATGGGCGAGTCGAACATTTTCCGGTAGAAGCCCCCTCAATGCAATCGGAAGCAAGCTGTGTCATTATCACGTGACGAGTCATGAGACTTCGGGTTACGGAATGTTTTCTTCTCCATATTTATTATTCCCTTTATATTGGAGGAGAAGCCGGACGGGACCTTGATACTTGCTAAGACATTCAAAAAATATTTCCTTCTCTGCTTTTGTAAGAGCGTAGCTGGATAAATGACGTCCTTTATCTGTCTCATGCAGTTTTTTGGCGTCTTTCCTACGTTGCTGGTCCTCCCGTGCTTCTGGTGTATCTTTTGTCTTCCTTACACGCCCAGAAAGCCTAGACGGTTCACGCAAAGATTCTTCGTCACGTGCATCACATCGATTGAAGAGCGGACCTCTAAGACTTCCCAATAGGGTAGATCCCAAAATATAGATTTCTTCTTCCACATGGGCGCGTGTCCGGCAGCGTCATTCGAAACGGACCGGTCCACCGGGACCCTTTCCAAATATTACATCTAGATCCTTGACCATACCAAATATATCAACACCATCACGATGGGGAGGCTTCCTCCGGTGATCAGCCTCACCGTTGTAATGCTTGCCTTTCTTTCTTACGGGATGGGTAATCCTAAGAAATCGACGATGCCCCGGTACACGACCTTCGACCTTTTTCCAAATAATCACCTTCGAGCTCATGTAAACAGTGTGTGCATGCATTGTATCCCTTGTTTGACTGTCCCGAAATGTTACCAAGAGCAGGCCAGTCATTGATGGTTACGAAAAGCATCGCTCTTAGGTCAAATTCCTCCTCGCTTGTGCTCGTCCCACACACGTACACCTGCTAGGGACCACGAGCTGTAGAAGTTCTTGGACTAATGGCTTCGGTACACATCAATGTCGTTCCGGGTTGCTTCGGGCCTTGTATGAGCACTGGCATCATAATGAACTTCCGCTTCATGCACAACCAAGGAGGAAGGTTATATATACAAAGAGTCACGAGGCCGGGTGCTATGGCTACAGACTCTTGCTCTCCAAAAGGATTCATGCCATCTGTACTTAGACCAAACCGTAAGTTCCTTGCATCCTCGTGCAAAGTTTGGGAACTCTCTATCGATTTTTCTCCATTGGGAGCCATCAGCTGGGTGCCTCAACATCACGTCTTTCTTACGGTCTTCTTTGTGCCATCGCAACAACCTAGCATGCTCTTTATTTACGAACAAGCGTTTCAGCCGTGGTATTATAGGAGCATACCACATAACCTTGGCAGGAACCCTCTTCCTGGGGCGCTCGGCCTCAACATCACCAGGGTCATCTCGTCTGATCTTATACCGCAATGCGAGTGCACACCGGACATGCATCCAAATTCTCGTACTCATCGCGGTAGAGGATGCAGTCATTAATGCATGCATGTATCTTTTGCACATCTAATCCTAGAGGGCAGACAATCTTCTTCGCTTCGTACGTACTGGAGGGCAATTCGTTACCCCTTGGAAGCTTCCTCTTAATTATTGTCAGCAACTTTCCAAATCCTGAGTCAGTGACACCATTCTCTGCCTTCCATTGCAACAATTCTAGTGTGCTGCCTAGCTTTTTATGGCCATCTTCGCAAGTTGGGTATAACAATTTGTTGTGATCTTCTATCATCTTGTCGAAGGCCAACCTTTCTTTTCAGTTTCACATTCTCTCCTTGCATCAGCAATGGCCCGGCCAAGATCATCATCGACGGGCTCATCCGGTGCCTCTTGATCTTCTACTTCATTGTCTTCATTGCCTTCTGCGGTATCATCGTATTCGGGGAAATTGGGATAACCGTCATCATCCTCTTCCTCTTCGTCATTGTCTTCCATCATAACCCCTCTTTCTCCGTGCTTGGTCCAACAATAGTAAGCGGCATGAAACCGGATCGCGAGAAGGTGGGCTGTGAATGAGACTCGAGTGAGCGTAATTTACGGTATTCTTGCAGTCCACACATGGACAATACATGAAGCCACCATGTTTGTTTGCCTCCGCCACGGCCATAAAATTATCTAGGCCCGCGGTGAACTCGTCAAACCGTCGGTCAATGTACATCCATTGCCGATTCATCCGCATGATATAATTAAGCTGATCAAAACCATTACGGAACATCACGATGTATATATACACATGCATTTTATCAATTGCGGATGAAAAGGATAAAGTTGTTAACCTCGATGAAGAAGAAAAAAGCAAGTTAAGTGTGGCTTGATTTGTGTAAACTCAAGTGGCAAATCCTCTTAAGCATTTCATCGAACACCTCTTGTGCATGTGAAGAAGAGAGGAAAGCAATACACCCCTCTTGTGAAGATAGTGAAAAAATGGCCAAGTGTGGCTCACACTTGGGCAGGGGCAAGGTTATATAGCCAGAGGCGGGGCCTTTGGACCCGGTTTGTGACCCGGTTTGTATTACAAACCGGGACTAAAGGGTTCCCCACGACTGACACGGCCTGCGGCGCCCTGCGGTGGACCCTTTAGTCCCGGTTTGTAATACAAACCGGGTCCAAAGGCCACTACAGGACAGGCGCCAGCGGGTGGGGTCGTCCTGGGCAGAAACGAACTGGGACCAATTCCCCCATTGGACCCGGTTTGGTTCAGCACTGGGACATTTGCTTGGGACCAAAGGCCTCTTCTCCACTAGTGAAGGTAAAAATATAAAATAGGACATGTCACACTTTACTCAAATAACTCAATTGTTATTTCAATAATATGGACTAGGATAATATGTTATAGAGAGATATGATCATGGAACATGATGAATGTGGCTAAATGAATTTCATGGTCGAAGAACGATATTGTGGATCATAGAAATACCGCGAAAATAAAGTTTGTGAAATCGACATGCAAAATGTCTAAAATGGTCTAAACATTTTACTGATTCCAACGATATAAAATTTGTCAAAAACCGACGTGTAGAACTCTTGATATGGATTTTACAATACGCGGCTAAAATCTAGTGGTGTCCGAAAAGTTGTCCAAACAAGTTGTTCGGATGGAGAAACTTCCTACACAAAAGTTGTAGAGAATAATTTTATAAACTTAACGCAAGAACCAGTATTCAAAATACAGATCTAGATTTAAAGTTACGGAATTTCAAAGTTTGTCATGAGCTAGATCAAACTTCGAATTTGAACGGAATCGATCAGATGTGCAGCTAATCCAGCACACTTGGATTTAGATCTAACGTTCTAAGATGGCTCACCATTCTTCTACTCTAAACCTAACACTGCAGAAACAGACTTAACATGAAGAGACGATGGGATTTACCGCGCCGACGATGATGAAGGACGTCGACGATGGAGCTAGCTGCGGGCGTGTCAGGCCTTGTGCTGCTGCGCTGTGTGCTTCGCGCGTGTGCAGCAGAGAGAGACCGAGCAGCAGCGCGCGTGATGCAATGGTATAGACAGATCAATCACACATGCGCAAAAGTTAATTGATACGGGATGACTTATAGTACCCGTAGCAACGCATCTGGATGCGAGGCAGGCGTCTAACGCTTGTGCCAGGCGCTCTGGATGGTTCCCCGTCGATGGCCGGATCTCGCTTCTCTCCCCTATGCGATGATGGATCGGATTCGGACTCTTGTTCGTCGGAGGTTCCCTTTGAGGCGGCGCTGCAAGTGCTCGACGAAGTCAACACCGCCGACGAAGTCGTGGACGCTTTCTGGGAGGAGATTGGCTACCCTAACCCGGAGTCCCGTTTCTGGGAGAAGACACCGACGGATTGGCGTTTCCCGGATAAAGGTATGCATGGTTCTGGTGTTTTTGGCTGCAGGAATTCGCCGGAGGTGGTAGCCGTCGAGGAGGTTTCGCCGGACGTTGCGACAAAGCTGGCGAGTTCGTCTTCTTCGGTGGCGAGGGGAGCATCTGATGGTCGAGGTCCATCTTCGTCGCCAATCGGACTTCGGCTCTCCAGGCCGCCGCGAGTGGGAAAGTGGAGAGGTCCGTTGCCTAAGCGGCGGATTACGCCGCCGCCGGTGTTGGGGGATTTTCTCCCTGCTGCGGTGCAGTATCCTCCGGTGAAGACGGTGGCAGCGGTTTCTGCGCCTGAGGCGGGATCTGCGGGGTTTCAAACTCCCTTGGATCGCGCGCCTAGGGCCCACGTGCATGCAGGTGGTGGACCGTGGGGATGGGCGCATCTGGGACGCCGGATCAGAAGCCTTCGATCGTATGCAAACCCTTCTCTGGAAGTCTTCGATCGCCCCTCCCCTGGTCAGCCGCCACCGCCTAGTCTCCTGCCTCGACGATCGTCTTCGTCGCCCTGCATCTCTGCCACTCCATCTTCATCCTGCTTCACCCGTTCCTTCGATTCGGTGCTCGCGTCGTCGCCGCAAAGGCCCATGTCGGGGCCCCCTCCGCGACCTCCACCTGGAGGGACTGTTGTTCCGCAACCGCGTCCGGGCGGGGCGCAGCCTAGACCGGCGGCGTCGCAGCCTCGTCCGCCGCCTCCGCAAGCTGGCGCTGCCCCGATGCTTCATCCTCGGCCGGTGCCTCCGCAAGGGCTCCCGCTGGCGAACTCAGGGATGGGGGCGCCCTTTGCACCGGCTTCTGCCATGTACCAAGGTGGTCCGTCCCAGGGAGGTTTTCAGCCCCTTCAGCCTCCGTCGAGACAGCCGCCGGCGTATTTTCCTCAGCAGCAGCCGCCGTATCCCCATTTTCCGCAGCAGCAGATGTATGCACCGCCGTAACAACCGCCGCTTGGGGATGTGTCGGCTTCCTCTAAGAACAAGCGCAAGAAGAAGAAAGCACCGGCGGTGGTGCCTCCCGCGATTCCACCACCGGTGCAGGATCTTGATCCGGGTACAGCTCCTATTGTGCCAGTACCGCCGCAGCAGCAGCAAGCTCCCATGCAGCCGCCCCCTGGAGTGGGTGTGGTCTCGATGCCGATGCAGCCTGCGGAGGTGGTTCAGTTGGCTCCCTCCATCCCGGTCAAGGCCAAGAAACCGGGCAAGTGCTGGAAGTGTGCCGTTGATACTCATGCAACCAAAGACTGGAAAGTGCAACACTATTGTCTCGTCTGTGATAATATGGCACATCCTACTAATAGATGCCCCACTCTTCGTCTTCCAAAACCTTCTGCGGTGGTGGCAGCACAGGGTTTCGAGGAGTCGCTGTTTCTGGAGTTACCTGATTCTGTGTACAAGCCTCACCTTGCACCTGTTTGTTCTCCTACTGCGCTCGTCAGGTTAGAGGGGCCCATGGTTGCAGCTGCCGTCATTGAGAAACAGATGGCTCGCATTTGTCCAGCACCTCGTTGGAAATGGGAGGCACTTGCTCATGGGAGTGATGCATATCTCATTGGTTTCCCCTCGGCAGAAGATCTGGAGAGAGTTGATGGATTCCAAATGAAAGTGCAGTCTACTGATACTCAGCTTACAATCAGTTCTTGGAAGGTGCAGGAAATTCCACATAAATTTGAGCTAAAACCAGTTTGGGTTACTGTTGAAGGGGTATCTTATTCCGTGAGGCATTTTCATGGACTTTGGGCAGTGGGTTCACTCATAGGCACTACTTTGGACATCGATCTTGTTACCTTGCGGAGGAGGGGAGTGGTACGTCTTTTGGTAGCGATGTTGGATCCGAAAGTTCTTGAAAAAAGATCCAATGTGAATGGTCAGTTGTACATTGGGGTGACTATTGTGCTGAAATTGAAGGGGTATGATTTCTTCTTCCGTCGTCAACCCGACGATTTTATCCCCGAAGATGGTTTTGTACCTTTCTTTTGGAAGCGCAAAGGAAATGATCCAGATGATGAAGATGCGGGCAAAGACAAGGATAATGAGGGAGCGAAGATCCAAGTCGCCGGGCAAATTCTAATTTGGTGAACATGGATGTTGATGAGTCGCAGGTTCCAGGAGGATCTCATGGTACTGTAGTGGAGGAGGCATCACGTTCTGTTCCTTTATTTGCAGTCACTCCGTTTAATCCTTTTCCGAGAACGCCGCGGGCGAAAGAGATAGTGGAGGCGGCAAGGCACAGATCTCCTGGCCTCATTGCTCAAACTGGCTGTTCGCATGTTCTGTCATCACCTGTGCTTCTTCGTGACTCCGACACGCAGCCTGCCCTTCGCTCGGGGGCTTCTTCGCCGGCGGTGCAAGTGCATGGCGAGAGGGACGGCTCAGCCTTGCCCTCCTTCGGTCCGGCCCGGTCTGCGGCGGCTGTTCCGTCTTCACCAGCTTTCTTGCAGGAGGAGGAAGTGCTGTTTGGCGTCGCTACCTCGGGGGGTTCTACTTCGCCCTCATCGCCCCGAGGTGGTAGCAGCCACCCTTTGTCGCGTTCGCAGGAGGATGCGCAGGAGGGTCCGGCTGCGGTTCTGTCCATCGGTGACCCAGGCTTGGGCGCGGGGCCGGTCAGCACCCAGCATATGGCGTCCGACGCCAAGCCGGCAAGGTGTGCTGGTGGTCTATCGGAGGCTGCTGCCTCGGGGGGGGGGGGCTTCATCGCCACTGCCCCTCCGAGGTGGTAGTTCCCCTTCGTCGCCTCGCCAGCCGGATGACGTGTGGGAGGGTTCTGCGTCACCCCCGCCCTCCTACAGTCCGAGTGCTGGAGGCTGGGCGCCTTCCGACGAGGCCGCTGCGGGGGACACGCCCCCCACGTGCTTGACACCGTGCGGGTTCGTCGACTCCGAGGGATCAGCCTCGCGTGCGTCCTCGGCCCCGTCTTCACCGGCTGTTTTGCCAAAGTCTGTGGTTCCTCCTCCACAGCAGCCACCACCTTCTCAGAGGCGTAGTTCTCGCCACGCTATGGAGGCGGACGGCTCTAAGGGGACGGATGAGGATACCATGACAAAAGCGATGCGTCGCAAGGCGGTGCTGAACCTAGACACAGTTGGTATGAAGTCAAATTCGAAATCTTTTTTACCTCTTTCAGATAAAGTTATTTCTTCTAAACTTGCTAGTGTAGGGGTTAGTTTGGGTTCGAATAAAGATGTTATTACTGTTTCGGCTAATGTTTTGAGACATATGGAATTTGATAGACTAAAAGTCAATCCAAAAGTCTCAACTAAGCCCATTCCCTCTATTCAGGATGATGAAGAGCTGAGTGCCACAATAGATGGTCAGCTTCTTTCTCATCTTGTTGGTGAGGTAGCAGAAGTAGATTTGGATGAACTAATGCTAAGTTCGGTATATGATCTAAAAGCATCAGCTCGGAAATCCAAAGCTAATTCTGCTTCAAAAAAATCTAAGTTTTCTTCTAAGGTTAGATCCACAAAATCCACAATGGTTACACAATGAATGGTATGTTCTCGAATAGCAGAGGTCTCAAGGACTTGGCTAAACATTTACATATCGCTGATTGTATAACAGAACATTGTTTAGATTTTGTGGGTATTTCCGAGACCGGGAAGCGAGATTTCACTGGGAGGCTTCTAAACCGCATCTCCGGTGGGGTAGATTTCTCCTGGTTTTCTCGGCCTCCTCGAGGTCGTTCTGGGGGCATATTACTTGGTGTTAGGACTTCTACTATGGAAGTGTTGGCTTGTTCGGAAGGAGAGTTTCATATTAAACTCCACATCCGTAACAAGTCCGACAATTTCATTTGGAGTCTTGTCACTGTATATGGTGCTGCCCAGGCCGAGCACAAGGCTGCTTTTCTTCGTGAATTAGTTAATCTGGTGAAAGATAACCCATATCCTATCATCATAGGGGGGGATTTCAATTTGCTAAGATTTTCGCATGAGAAAAGTAGGGGCCATTTCGACAATCATTGGCCTTTCCTATTCAATGCTGTCATTGACAGTTTGGATTTGAAAGAGATAGAAATGGTTGGGAGACAGTTCACTTGGGCGAATAGTCTTCCGGAACCTACATACGAGAAATTAGATCGCGTACTTATGGACCATAATTGGGAATCAAAATATCATATGGTCACCGTACGGGCTCTTCCTCGTATTGAAGGTTTGTCGGATCATGCTCCCATACTTTTATCAACCGGCAAGCATAGATCACAATGTAAACGCCAATTCAAATTTGAATTAGGCTGGTTGCAACGTGACGGCTTCTCGGATATGGTAAAGCGAGTATGGGAGAGACCTGTTGCTGGTTCTAGTCCTATTCAAAGGTGAAATAATAAACTCCGCGCCATGCGGAAACACCTTGGAGGATGGGCAAGACATGTGGCAGGTATTCTTAAAGCTGAGAAACTTCGCCTTACATGCTTGATCGATGATCTTGAAGCCCTTGCTGAGACACGGTTGCTTTCACCGAAAGAAATTGATCTTAAGAATCAATATAATGCGCAGATGGCTTCCATGTTGAGAGAGGAGGAGCTTAACTGGTATCAACGATCTAAAGTCCAATTTATCCTAGAAGGAGATTCGAATACAAGATACTTCCATTCTGTCGCTAATGGCAGACATAGGAAGAAACTTATTCACTCTCTGGTTCAGGATGAAGGGACGATTGTGGGGCATGAACAACTCAAAGCTTACATCACTAATTATTATAAGGGCCTTTTTGGGGATCCGGATGAAGGAACTTTCACTATGGAAGAATCCATGATTCAGGATATTCCCCAATTATCCACAGAAGAAAATGCCTTTTTGACAGCCCCTTATTCTGAGGAGGAGGTCAAGAAGGCGGTTTTCCAGATGGAGCACAACAAAGCACCAGGTCCGGATGGCTTTCCAGCAGAGTTCTACCAAAACTTCTGGGAGTTTATTAAGGCGGACCTTTTAGCTTTGTTTTCTGCACTGCACGAAGATCAACTAGAATTGTTTCGTCTAAATTTCGGTGAGATAATCTTATTACCTAAGGTTTTGGAGGCAGAGAGGATTCAACAATATCGGCCTATCTGTCTCCTAAATGTTAGTTTCAAGATTTTCACAAAAACCGCAACATTAAGACTTAACTCGGTTGCTGATCATGTTGTGCGCCCGTCACAGACGACATTTATGCAAGGAAGGAATATCCTCGATGGGGTAGTCACTTTGCATGAAACAGTGCATGAGCTTCATAGGAAAAAGTTGAATGGAGTTATATTAAAAATTGACTTTGAAAAAGCATATGATAAGGTTAAATGGTCATTTCTACAACAAACACTCAGGATGAAAGGTTTTTCACAAGAGTGGCGTTCTTTAATTCACAATTTCATTTTTGGTGGAAGTGTTGCCATTAAAGTCAATGATGATGTGGGCAATTACTTTCAGACAAAAAAGGGATTGCGGCAAGGCGATCCATTGTCACCCATGTTGTTTAACATAGTGGCGGATATGCTTGCTATTATTATTGAACGCGCTAAAGCAGATGGACTTATTGAAGGAGTAGTTCCACATCTCGTTGATCGTGGCCTCTCCATACTTCAATATGCTGATGATACAATTTTATTTATGGAACATGACCTGGAGAAAGCGATGAATCTTAAGTTGATACTATCAGCCTTTGAGAAACTTTCTGGTCTTACAATCAATTTCCATAAAAGTGAATTGTTCTGCTTCGGTGAAGCTCAAGACGAGGCCCCCTTATATGCCGATCTATTCGGATGTGGGATTGGTCAGTTTCCTATTAGCTACTTGGGTATTCCGATTCATTATCGGAGACTTACCATAGCTGAATGGAAACAAGTCGAGGAAAGACTTCAGAAACGCTTATCAAGTTGGAAAGGAAAACTGCTATCTCTTGGTGGAAGGTTGGTTCTCATTAATTCAGTGCTAAGTAATATGGTACTGTATATGATTTCCTTCTTCCAATTGCCTAAAGGGATCTTGCACCGATTGGATTATTTCCGATCTAGATTCTTTTGGCAAGGAGATAGTGAAAAAAAGAAATATAGACTGGCAAAATGGAATGTAGTTTGTCGACCAAAAAACCAGGGGGGGCTCGGTATCCATGATCTTGAGATCAAAAATCGAGCCCTACTTGGAAAATGGTTATTTAAACTTCTTTCAGAAGAAGGTATATGGCAAACGATTCTAAAGAGAAAGTATGTAGGCTCAAAGGCTTTGTCCCAGGTGGTTTGGAGACCTGGTGACTCGCACTTTTGGGCTGGTCTTATGGCGACAAAGAAATTCTTTTTCACATACACATCTTTCTCCATCAAGGATGGATCTCAGATACGGTTTTGGGAGGATAAGTGGTTAGGTAATACCACCCTTCGGGAGCGGTATCCAGCTTTATACGGTATAGTCCGCCACAAATCGACACCATTGCAACGGTAATGCAAGATTCACCGGTTAATATGGCATTCGGAAGAGATCTTCTAGGACCCGAGGCTAGTATCTTGGAATACGTTGCTACAACGACTCGAAAGGGTTCGGTTGACGCGAGGATCCGATGTGGTTAGATGGAATCTTGCGAGAGTGGAAAATTCTCTGTAGATTCAATGTATAAAGTGTTAATTCAATCTGATACGCCAGTATTTACTAATAAAAAAATCTGGTCTATGAAGATACCATTAAAAACAAAGATCTTTGCTTGGTATCTTCGTAGGGGGATAATTCTTACTAAGGATAATCTTGTAAAGCGTAATTGGCAAGGTAGTAAAAAGTGTGTCTTTTGTCATCATGATGAGACAATTGACCATCTTTTTTTCAACTGTCAATTTGCGAGATCTATATGGTCAATAACCCAAATAGGTTCAACCTTGTATCCTCCTCAGAGTGTGGCCAATTTATTTGGTAGTTGGCTCAATGGAGTGGATCGTAGGTATAAAACTTTTATTAGGGTGGGGGCGATTGCCATTATTTGGTCGCTATGGCTATGTAAAAATGACAAGATTTTCCATGATACTAATTCTTCTTGTTTGCGGGTTATCTACCGATCCACGGCTTTGCTCCGTTCGTGGTCCTTGCTTCGAAGCCAGAGAGTCGAGACCTCTTTATGGAGGTTTCTACACGGTTAGAGGAGGTGGCGAAGGATATTTTTTCCCAACATGGATGGCGGCGTAATCTTCGGATAGAGTCTTAAGAGTCTTAGTTCGCTATCCATGTTTTTACTACTTCAGTTTTTCGCCTTTTTGATAAATTGTGAGTGTGCTACTATGACACTGTGTGAGTGTACGGCTGTGTGCATCTTGTTATGCAGAGGCTGGGTGTAATACTTTTTATAAGTAATGAAAGCGCCCTTTATCGAAAAAACTGAACTACCTTCTGGTACTGGCCAAGTTTTTTTTTTTTTTTGAGAAAAGCTGGTACGAGTACAACACACGCAACATCAACTAGAACACACCAGAAGGACCAGGTGTCCTGGACATTTACAGAAAACACCCCAGGAATAGCAGAATAGCAAAAAGGCTCATGGAGAATTTCCTGTAGACCACCGTCGCACGTCACCTGCCTCCGCCGCCGCCGAAGCGACCAACCGAGAGCAAGCAGACGAAGAACCACGACGCCATGGATCGAAGCACCTCCTCGCAGAAGCACTGCTTTGTGGAACCTCAAGAGAAGCCCGCCGCACGCGGCAAGCCATTGACTCTATGGCACATCGGCCGGGATAAGCTCCCAGGAAACATACGATCCCGAATCCACCGCTGGTCGTCGACTCCGTCGAGAAAAAGCGCCGGATCCGCCTTCCTTCAACCGCGCACCAAGATCCAGAACCTCATCCTTCTGGACAAGCTCCAGTAAAACACTCCCGAGCCCCACGAGGATGCCGGAGAAAACGTCATCGCAGCAGCGGAGCCGGAGAACAAAATCCGCCGTGAGGTCGCCGCCGCTGCCACACCAACCCCACCGGAACCAGCTAACTCGCAGATCCAGCTCCATCGACGATGAAGACCACCGCGATGTCGGTGGATCTAGAGATTTATTTGACGCCGTCGTCGTCACAGAGAAACGGCCGACACAGACCCTAGCTACAGAAGCAAATATAAGCCTACAGCTATACAAGACCGAACGCAGGGTCCGGCGACTCCTCTCCACCTGCGATCGTGAGGTCGTTAGGGAAGGGGAGCCGCCGGAGACGACGTCGGTAGCTGGTCGCCTGATGCGAAGACTCCGCCCGTCTCTTTCAGCCGGTACCGGCCAAGTTGAAAGAGAACATGTAATTAAGGACAAAATTAGATATGATGTCGCGTGCAAGGTGGTGGCCTAGCGGCGAAGACCGGCGTCAGATCGATGGTCGAGGCATGGATCCTCTTGGTGATTCTGGTCGGGGCGTGCCATGCGGAGGCGACCGGTTAGAGCTGGAGGAGAGTGGCATTCCTACTTTAACCGCTACGGCCGTGACACGTGGGGAGTCGAAAATGGCGACTGGTTGGTTGCCGACCTGGGTGACCTAGGTTAGAAGCGGGGGCTCGTGGGCTGCCTCTATTTCCATAAAAAAATTTAGCACGCTATAACGCTATAACGTTGTAACAAATAGCGAGCTTAGCACCGCTAATAGCGAGATTAGCGACATAGTAAGCAAATTATGCATAGCGTAGCGTGCACCTTCTAAATACACTATAGAGCTGCTAAAACGTCGAAATAGCGTGCTATTTTTTTTTATGATCCCTACTAGTTTTAACCCTTCTCTATATAGGTCTCCAAAACCACCTGGAATAAAGTTAATTCGAAGAGCAACGCTAGTTACATTCCATATATATTTTGACAGGGGACACAAGGAAAATTGACACGCTTAGTTATTAGAAAGGAGTACATGGATTTAACAGAAAACACACCAGACTTGGTCAGAAGCCAGGTCACCCTATCCGGTTCATCGGTCAGTTTAACCTGACTACGCATTTCTAACAGTTGTAACCACAATACTTTGGTTTCCTCTCTCAGAAACCTCCTAAGCTTGAGAAAATCAAACCCCCTAGTAAAGAATGTGTTAACTGTTATATTATGGCTATAACATAAATTGTGAAGGTGAGGGAAACTTTGGATAGCGGTTTGTGACCAATCCAGCTATCCTCCCAAAGGGAGTTTTTCTACCATCACCAATCACTCTCTTTGCAGCAGCTATAGAATGCATCTTTAATAGAAATCATCTATCTTTTTTTTTTTGCGGGTAAGACATCATCTACACTCCGTATCTGAAGCTGTACCTCAGCTCCCTTTCTCTGCTTGTCCTGTTACTTCGGTGTTGAGCTGGTGCAGCTGCCTGTAAGACTGTAGTGTCCCGCGTCTCGTTCGAAAGGCTGTGTTGGTTATCTACCCTTGAATGATCGATTTTTTTTTTCATTTCGTTTCGGTCTTTATGATCTATGATGGATGTCTGTAATGGCGCACTCGTGCTTGTCATCATAAGCATAAACTTTCAGCAGGAGGAGGCTTTCCATGAATAAGAGCTCACGGATTTTCTGTCTCCGCGTGTTTTCGTACGAAATAAACTTTTTTTTTTGAACGAGGGCAAAAGCTTTGCCCATTCATTGATTAAGAAGGAGTTTACAAGAAAGTAAAAAGGTTCAAATAATATTACAATTACTCTCGCGGCATCAAAAGACTCAAAAACTTAGCACCGGCTAAAACCCAAAGCTTTGCCTCTTTAGTGATCCTCTCAAAGATGATTTGCGATGTGGCCCGCTTGTTCTTGAAGACCCTATCATTTCTCTCATTCCAAATCTCCCAAATAATGAGCATGGCAAGCGAAGTCGTCCCCTTTCGGTTTTGGCCCGAAGATATCAAAGTCCACCATTCCGTGAAGGTTAGATCCGCCCAAGCGCTTGTATTGATAGAGGGAATATCAAATCTCTCTTTGGCCTTGTCCCAAAGGCGTAGAGAGACGCGGCAATGAACAAGAAGATGGTCGACGGATTCAAGGCATTGGTTGCAAAGAGGGCAAGCCCCACAATTAGGCCAACCCCGCTTGGCCAAACGATCGGCGGTCCAAATTCTATTTTGGTAGACAAGCCAAATGAACAACTTGATCTTTGGAGGTGCCCACATCTTCCACATAGACTTGTATAAACTTGAATAGGTGAGGCCCAAGAATTGTAAGTTGTAGGCGGACTTGGTGGTGTAGTGTCCACTCTCGGTGAGCTTCCAAGAGATGTCGTCATCAACATTTTCATTGAGGTTGAAATTTTGTATGAGGGTCCAAAGCTCAACGAATTGAGTAAGATGCTCCAAAGAGAAGTCTTCCCCAATAGCAATTTTGTTCACCCAAGCATTGTCAAGAAGAGCTTGCGCCACCTTCCAATTTTTCCTTTTTGAAGAGGCGAAGATAAGCGGTGCGACCTCAATTGGCTTTTTTCCTTCAAGCCAAGGGGCAAACCAAAACGGTGTTTTGGACCCATTTCCAACCGTGATTGTGGTGGCGGCGTAGGAGAGCTCCATATCTTGGTCGGAGCATGGGTTACCGGAGCCAATCCAAATTTTGGTTGGGTCTTTCCATTCCAACCAAGGCCACCGAAGACGTAGTGCCGTAGCAAATTTTCCGGTATGGAGGATGTCAAGGCCACCAAACTTTTTAGGACGACAAACGATCTCCCAATTTACTTTGCATTTTGCACCCGTAGTGTGCTCTTTGGCCGACCATAGGAAGGCCCTTTCAATCTTATTGATGAAGGAGATAGTTTCCTTCGGGATGGATAGAGGTGTTAAGTGGTAGATGGTTTGGGAGGCGATGACGGACTTGATCAAAGCGGAACGACCGGCCATGGAAATGTACTTTCCATTCCAAGTAGGTAATTTGCCGGCGCACTTATCCTCGAGGTGTTGGATATCCTTTCTCCTAAGGCATTTTACCGTAAGAGGCAACCCAAGGTATCTCAATGGGAAGGACTCTCTCTTGGCCGGAATGTCAAGAAGGATGTCATCAAGGTTGAGATCACCACAACGTATAGGAACAACGGAGCTTTTGTGGAAGTTTGTACAAAGACCGGTGACCTTCCCGAAGTCGTAGAGGATGTGGGCAAGATTTTGGACATCTTCTTTTAAAGGCGCAACAAAGATGGCCGCATCATCCGCATATAGTGAAGTGCGAAGGATTTGGCCTCTACCCCTTAGTTTGTGAAGAATGTCATGGGTAGTAGCTTTCTCCAAAATTTGGGCTAAGGTGTCGATGGCGAGAACAAAAAGAAGTGGCGAGAGGGGGTCGCCTTGCCTAAGCCCGCGGCCAAGCCTAAAAGGAGGGCCGGCCACCCCATTAAGAAGAACTCTAGAGGTGGCGGTGTTGAGAAGAGCAACAACCCAATTCCGGAAGCGAACCGGGAAGCCCCTTTTAGCAAGAAGATCAATAAGGTACCCCCACCGGATGGAGTCAAAAGCTTTCCGAATGTCGAGCTTGAAGAGGAGGGCCGGGGTCTTGTTTTTGTGGAACTTTGTGGCGAGGTTTTTGACATAGAGAAAGTTGTCATGGATGCTTCTTTTCTTGATGAAGGCACTTTGAGCATTGGAAACAAGCTCATCCATCAAAGGTCTCAAACGGTTTGCCATGACTTTGGAGATGATTTTAGCAATGGCATGGATCAAGCTAATGGGTCGATAGTCGGTAATCTCCTCGGCTCCCTCTTTCTTCGGAAGTAGAGCTATGTTTGCGGAGTTTAGCCAATGAAAATTTTCGGCGTGTAAGTTCCCAAAAAGATGAATGACGTTCATCACATCCACTCGAATGGTGCTCCAACATCTCTTGAAGAAGTTGGCGGTGAAGCCATCCGGCCCCGGGGCCTTGTCACCGGGCATTTGCTTGATGGCCTCCTTGACCTCCTCCTCGGTGAAGTTTTCCCCAAGAGAGTGAAGGTCCGGAGAGGTGAAGTTAAGCTCATCCCAATTGAAGTCATGGGTGCTCGGTTCCCCCCTACCCGCGATGGACTTGAAATGATCGTAGACAACTTTTTCCTTGTTGCCGTGCTCCGTCACCCACCCATTGTTTTTCTTGAGTCGGTGTATGTGGTTTTTCCTTCTTCTAGCGTTGACCCGTAAATGAAAAAACTTGGTGTTGGCGTCTCCCTCCTTAATGTTTGCCACGCGAGCACATTGCTTTTTTCTAGCCCTTTCGACGGTGGCAAGCGCGATGACCTTCCTTTTCAACTTGGCGCGAAGATCAACCTCTTCCGGAAAGAGTTGTCGATGATCTTGGGCCATATCAAGTTGGAGAACGACAAGAAGAGCCGCATGCAACATGACCTTTGTGTTAGAACGTACGAAATAAACTGGTTTGCGCAAAACTCCGCGTTCCGAACAGCACGGATTTTTCTGGCTACTTCTAGTACATTGGTAAACAGTGAGGTGCGTGACTGCTTCATGTGAAGACATTTGCACTGGCAGTTAAACTTGGTGTCCGTCAGAAACCGTGCCATCTTTCTCGCTTTTCCTTTTGTGAGATGCTGGAGATCTATCTTTCTACTTAGCCTCCATCGGAAGCAACTGAAGATTTTCATATATTATACTCAAAGGAACGGTGGTAGAAGCATTCTTTCAGATGACACCTTATATAAAGCACGCGTTCCGACTTCCTAACGGTGTCAATGTCCAAGAATTCGTGTAGGATTTGGAACGTAACAGGTACATGTACTGAATCCTGAAGATCAATGTGTCTCTGTTCGGCATTGAAAGCCAGTCGTGAGAAAAAGGATGACAACGAATAGAGTGTATTTACGGCCATCATTTACTGTACGTTTTCCTGTTTTTCGACTCTTTAATGTATGTATTCAACTGGAGCTGCATGATAATGATCCCATAACATGTGTAGGAAGTAAGATTGGTGACTCGGTAGAGTTGGATTTGGACCAAAGAGAGGATCAATGTTGGGACTTCAGAGAGAGCCAGAGTGAGTAAGCCCGTTGCTTTCAGGTTCACACATGTCGTCCGTCACCACCATACATGATATCCATGTTTAGCAGAGGTTCATAAAATATGCAAGCGTAACCCTTATTGCTCTCATAATTCTCCCAATTTATCAACTTTCTTAGATGTTCAAAAGATCTGCAAGTGTAACCCTATCGTTCTCATAATTCTCCCAATTTATCGGACCTTCGCCACCGCCGAGGACCTGGCGGTGTGCATGTGCCACGAGAAGCACTGTGCTTTCATGGCTGCGCTCGACGATGTCGTCGTCATGGACTTCCCCCTTGTCTTCGCCAAGCCAACGCCGCCGCCTGCCTGATCCGGTCTATCACCAACAGCTATCGCAGGAACGGATGTGCCGAATATGCACCTTTACATATACATGGGTGTCCTGGGCTTATCATAACCGTCATTTTTTTCAGATGACACCCCACAAAGCACGAGTTCAGACTTTCCAATGGTCTCAATGTCTAAGAATTCATGTAGCCATTTTGGAACGTAACAAGTACTGCATTCTGAAGATCAATGTTTCCCTGTTGGGCATGAATGCCAGTCGTATGAAAACGGATAGAGTGTATCTACAGCCGTCATTTGCTCCAATCCATAAAAAGTGTCGACGCTACTAAGTTTTTGTTTATAGGTAGCTCACCGAACCTGCCGCTCGGTGTCGAAGCTTCTAAGTTGAACTAAAGCAACTGAAGATTTTAAGATACTCAGAAACGAAAGAAACGGGGGCGGAAGCATTCTTGCAGATGACACCTTATAAAGCACGCGTCCAGACTTTCTAACGGTGTCAATGTCCAAGAATTCATGTAGGATTTTGGAACTTAACAGGTACTGAATTCTGAAGATGAATGTGTCTCTGTTCGCCATGAATGCCAGTCGTGAGAAAACGGATGACAACGAATAGACTGTATCTACAGCCGCCATTTTCCTGTTTGGTAAATTCAGTTGGAGCTGCGTGGTAAGATAATGATACCACACATGTCAAGGAAGTAAGATTGGTGACTCGGTAGAGTTGGATTTGGACCAAAGAGATGATCAATGTTGGGACTTCAATAATGATACCACACACAAGTCGCCCGTCACCATCAGACATAATATCCATGTTTAGCGGAGGTTCATCAGATCTGCAAGCATAAACCAATCGCTCTCTCAATCCTGCAAATTTATCAATTATCTTATACGTGCAGCAATGAAGAATCGAGCGATAGACCTGCCACTTTAAGGCAGACGTCGATACCACAAATGGTCCAAATAGCATCACCACTATCGGCAACTGAGCATACCACGATGCAGCTAACGAGGTGAAGTTGCAGTTACCCAGAAGCAAAGCAATGGGAGCACTTTGGAGCAAACATTCCTTAACTGGTTAACACCTATGATGGTGATTTGTGATGCGCATGAGATGGTGCAGTTGAAGCATGTTCTTAACTGGAGCATTTTCAATTGTGTCGAGATGCCTGTGGATTAACTATAACCTAGATTTTCTCGTACTTTTCAGAGTGATTGTAATCCTATTAGTTAATCAATAAAGCTCTACGAATTCGCAAAAAAATTGCGCCGTTCTCAACCACACTAAATTGAGAAAGAGAAATGCAATCAAAATTACGCAATTTAAAGGAAAAAAAAGCAGTTGCAACGACGCGATTCAGAAGGAAAGGCACAGCTGAAAAGACTGTAGTCGAGAAGGAGAAGAGAAGAACAAAGTTAATAGGATATAGTTGAGAAAAAAACCCACAGCTGAGAAAAGAACAGAACTGGAAGAGCCCAGTTGAGAGGAATAAAACTGTTAAGGGTCGTTCAGCAGATTCTTGCAGTAAAATGCGGTAGAGTTAGCACACAAGAAAAAGGTCCCTCTGAAACATTACAAATATGACATAGTTGCATCCTGTTGCATAAAACAATATATACGAGGACACGGAAGAAGTGACAAAGTTGGCCCAAGTGTATGAGCATGATTGCTTGGCGAACACAGTTAGCGTGGAGCTGATGATGGAGACAAACACCTCACATGACATGTGTGGTGCTACCCGCCTCGTCAGTCTCTTCTAGTGTCAATTTGGCACCGAATCGAAAAGCACAACAAACATTCAGAACAAAACATTAGCAACCAAGGAACGCATGATCTAAGCCAAAATCGCTCTCTCACTTTTTGATAAAGAAGCTCATTCTCTTGGCAGAAGCAACATGAGAAAGCAAAGGAGGGAGGATCTCACGAGCTGCACTTGCACTGTTGTGGGAGGTGAGGGAAACAGACACCGGACGGTATCTCCTATCCTGGGGCAGCAGCTGGGACCAAAGTTTGGATCAACCAACGCTGCCGCATTAACACCCTCCGGTCGAGATTATACTAATAGTGTGCAATGGCGAAGAGCATGTGCAGCAACAGCAATACAGTGGTGTGACAGAACAGTTCTTCCTTTTCTATGGAGGGGATTAGATGACAAATTACTAATGAGACAAGGATAAGTACATAGTGCTGTACAAATTGCATGACATGATGTGAGATGAGCATGATGCAAGACATGGCGGTTGTAGGTTTGATGCTATCCACAGTACATAGAGAGATGCAGTGGATCTCGGATTCTGGTAACCTGAGAGCTGAATTTGTTTATGCAGTTATATCGATTCATCACGTCGTAATAAAGAGCATAGGCACAGAACGGTGCAAGAATCACTTGAATTTGAATCACTAGAGAACTGTTGCTGCTGCATTGCATAATAAAAACAGTGAAGAGTAGAGGCAAAGCAAGAAGACAGTGATGACTATTATGCTACAAGCAGAAAGATACCAGTACGGGGCAGCACCCACAATATCTATGTACAGAAACAGCACCTCACACATCACTGCAGGATGGATCAAGATATAATCTGAAATGTTTGTATAATTATTTGTTAACTGTACGAGAGCACACCACTAGAATTGGTTCAGATAAAACAAGGAGGGGAAACACAGGGGATGATGATCCTACACACACACACTCCCAGCAATCTCACTTTCGGTATACCACCACCTAAAATGATCCATGATCATGTTTCATCCATCCCAAGCTCCTCTAAGAAGAATCTATGTCTAGAGCTGTAAATTAACAGCAACCAACCAAACATTGCATTTCTTGGTTTTGCAAAGTTCCATCAATTTTGGGCAGGCAGAGTAGCCAGAGATGGGTGAGCAAATGGTAACAACCTCATATTGGAGATCATCAAGGCGGGGCCTTGAAAGCCTGCACGACGAGTGAGAAGCCCGGCGCGGCGCCCTCCTCCTCCAGCCAGAGGCGGCTCTCGAGCGCGCTCCTCGCCCGGAGCATGACGACCGCGCAGCCCGGCGGGTCCCGGAACCACCAGCCGTAGAGGTCCCACATGACGTCGACGGGCGCGCCGTCGACGAAGACGGTCTGGTTGCCCCTGAAGTTCCAGCGGAGGCGGCGCGCCTGCACGGCCCGCTTCCCGTCGACGCTGACCCAGAGCTCCTCGCCTCCGCCGGGCCCGGAGCTGGTGGCGCAGCCGACGCTGACCTCGTGCTCCGGCCCGCCCTCCGCGAAGCGCACCCGCGCGGTGTGCATTGCCGCCGGGTCGGCCACCACGACGCGCTCCCTGCGCGCCACCGCCACGCACCGCGCCCTGGAGATCTGGCCCTCGAGCTTGGTCTTGACGAACTCCGCGGCCTGGTCGCCCACGGCGAGCACCACCTCCGCGCCGGCCACGGCCACGAAGTAGTACCCGTAGAGCGGCTCCGGGGAGGCGCCCGGGTCGTAGCGCGCCGCCGTGAGGTCCCAGAACAGGGCGAGCGCGGGGGAGTCCGCCTCCGTCTCCGCGTCGCTGCTGCCGGTGGCTGACAGAGAGACGGAGCGGGTGCCCGTGCGCCTGCGCAGGAGAACGGAGGGCGCGGCGGCGGAGGGGGAGAAGGAGAGGGTGGGGCCGACCGCAGAGTGGGCCCAGGTGAGGCGCAGCAGCAGCGGCGGCGCGCCGGAGCTCAGGAGCGTGGCGCGGTAGGAGACCGTGACGGAGAGGGTAGAGGCGGAGCCGGAGCTGCCGGAGCCGGCGCCGGAGGAGGAGGAGGTGAGGGTGGATGCGGGGCTGGCGCAGGCGACGCGGACGGCGCCGTCGCCGATGCAGGACGCGAGGTCCCGCATGGAGGCCGGCAGCAGCAGGCTGGAGGCGCTCACCATGTCCGGAGATCTGAGCTGCGGGTTCCGCGGCGAGGAGCGAGGGGGGAGGAAGGAGTTATGAGTGAGATGGTGGTGGTGGTGGGGCGGCGAGATCGGGCTCCAACTCAACTCATAATGGCAACCCGGCGGCGAGGGTGGCGAACCGGTAACTGACTGACTGACTGCCGGAGCGGAGGTGGCCAAGGCGGAGGAGGATGCTTCCGCTTTAAGTCTCTGCCGGAGCAGGGATCGTGCCGTCCGATCGGGAACGGGGAGCGTGAGCCGTCCGATCCCTACCAGAAAGCGTTTGTCATTTTACGATGCACAGCAGGTTAATGACAAGATTGGTACAGTATGAAACGTGTCGTGTGATGGAGTTTTTAAGTGTCTTTTGTGGTGGAAAGCAGGGATTTCGTATGGAAACAGTACGATTTTCACATAATCCTGAACGGAAAGTTGGTTTTCACATGGAAATGCAGTACATGTATGCCAAATATGATGGTTCTAGATTGAGAAAAAGGGAAGGGTAACGTGAGAGGTGTAAATCACTTCTTATTTTGTTTTGTTGAAAAAGGATGGTCTGGTTGTTTGATCAACAAGAATCTGTTGTGGTAGAAATTACTTCTTATTTTGTTTTGTTAAAAAAGGACATTGTGGTTGTTTGATTAAAGTAGAATTTGTTTTGGTAGAAACAACTAAAATAAAAGGATGTTCTAGATGTTTGGTTAATTAGAATTTGTTGTGGTACAAAGTACGATTTTCATATTGAATAGTTCAACTTTCTTACAACATTCTAGAAGGGGCGAAACCGGAGATACCACCGGAGGAGGGGGGGCGACACAGATGAGGCAGACGTCGGTGTCTACCCCTCTCGATGCAGGACCGGTCACACATGGAGGGCGAGAACAACATGTAGGAGGCGCTCACCATCTCCTTTTAGAAATTGGAAGAGTCTGAGCAGTGGGTTCCGCGACTAGAGGAGCGAGGATGAGAGGCGGAGGAGGAAAAGTTATGAGTGAGATGGTGCTGTTCGAGGTGGGGCTAATGGGGATATTGGCCTCCATCTCAACTCATATTGGCAACCGGGCGGCAAGGGTGGCAGGTGCGCATGCACATCGCAGCAGCGAGCCGGTAGCTGCAGGAGCGGAGGTGGCGAGGAGGAGGGGAGGAGGAACCTTCCGCTTTAAGTCTGCCCGAGAGGGGGTCTAGCCGTCCGATCGTACCGGAAAGCATCGTTCTGTTAGGATGCACGAGAGGTTTATGATAAGACTAGTGTGAAACGTGTCATCTGACGTCGTTCGTGGTGTAAAATAGGGATTTAGTATGATACAAGTTCAATTTTTGTATGATCATAAGAAAATGCAACACTCATGTGTATGCTAAACATGGTTCGTAGTCGTTATTCCAGAGAAAAAAATAAGGAAGGACAGGAGAAATTTCTTCTTGTTTTGTTAAGAAAAAATGAGACCTCGTTGTTTGATCAAGAAGAATATATTGTGGTAGAAAGTGGGATTTTCAACGGTTTAATTTTCTTCCAACATTATATGCAAAGTACTCCCCATATTGTCATATTGATAAAAATAGGGAGAAATTAAAAAATTGTGTACATTTCAAATTTGTAAAGACATTTATATAATTACACTATGTAAGAATGACTAGAGTCCACAACAGAACACTAGCACGGCAACACCTTTACAATGATCATGAAGCTAGGAAATTGGTTGATGTATATCATCACTTCACTTTCCATAGACCATGCCTAATAGCACCATTTTTTTTTTCAAAAACCCCATATCATGGCTATCCATAGGTAAATGGCAAGTGTTATTCACTTATCCTACCTACCAACTCATGTAATAGTATGTCTCCTCAACATGAACTTCAAATTTTCACGAAAACTCCGAACAACGGGTTATGGAATGTTACATGTGGTTCAACCAAAATAAGCAATCTTCATGTAGTAGGACAAAACTTTTGTGGTTTGAGAAGAAAATATTCATTTTGATGGATGGAGAAGCTACAAATTACGAAGTATGTAGTGGGCTCACTAGCTTCATAAATGGCTCGCAGCCATGAATCTGAAATAAGATCCATGTTCAAAGAAAGTTTTAGTATGGTATGAAACAATATGGATTTTTACATAGAAATTGATGATACGAAAATAATTCATAAATCTCGATTTGTTGTAAAAGTGCTTTCAAACAAGTTCAAAGAGTTGACTGCGATGATATTGTCTCGCGGATAGTGATACTTAAATTCTATTCAGATTTACTAGAAAGAACTTCTATTATGTGATATGGTGGTTGAATGTAAAAACTGTATTCCTAAGAGGAATTTTGACCAAGAACTCGTACATGGTACAGTCCGAGGATTCTGTCAATCAACAGTTGTTGTTGTCGTATGCAAACTTAAGAGAACCACTGATGCCATGGAGTAAGCATCAAACAAAATGGGGTCTTTGCTTTGATGAAGTGATAAATGGTTTGGCTTCATCAAGAACTTAAAGAATTTTTTGATTATCCCAAATCAGACATGTTTTATTTTGTTGATTATCCCAAAATATAAAGTCATGGCATTCCTCATATCACCTTACCGCTAGCAAGTTAATTGTCACAAACAATGGCCGATTTCAAAAGAGGTGATTTGGCAGATAGCAAAACTTGACGAGATTATGAATCTTCGGAGATTGTTGATGTGATTGAGACAACGGGAGTATTTCTGCTAATCATTTACACAATGGATCCAGAATCTTGCACGAGGTAGACACTTTGTTCAAGATTCTTTCTAAAACACAAAATAAAAGGATTGGCACTCCTAGCTCCAATTAATGGCTCGAACCCATGAAGGTCCTAAATGAAATCCATTTTCAAAAGTAGTTTTGAAGGTTGGTAATTTCCTTGATGTCATATTAGCATAATATCTATTATATGATATTGGCAGTTGAATAAATAAGTGGTAGTCCTAAGAAATTTTTTAACCAAGGACTCATAGGGGATATGATCCAAGGGTTTTGTCAATCAAGACAGATGATAAATAATGCAAAATTTGGAGGATCATCTATGGTGTGAAGTTTGCATCGATGAGTTAAGGTGTTTGCCTTGATGAAGCGGTTAAAATGTTTAAGCTTCATCTGAAATGGCAAGATGAATTGTTATTTTCCAAAAAGGAAAGTGGGAGCATAAATTACTATGTGATACTATATATGGATGACATATGGTTAACACACATGATTCTCGTAACACGGTGAAAAGGGTCATTAAAAGAAAGTTTTAACAAGAAAGACTTATGCAAAGTGTTAGCGTCAGAAACCAAGGTAATTTTGGTTAGCAATTTATAATATAACTCAAGAAGAATTAATGAAATGTTCCTAATTGTTTGGAGAGATCATTGTAAGAGTTACATTGATGCCAATTTGTTGGTAATCCAAACATTCGAGACGTTGTGTAATTAAAATCAGTTTTGGTGCAATATACTTAGAAGGAGTTCTTATCAATCCATCGGAGCAAATTTTGTAATAAAGGCGTAGCACCTCACATCTTTGGAAGCTGGAGGGAGGGCTGGTGGATTGAAAAGTTCTTTACCGAACCCGTGTTGTTTTCTATATGCTAAAGTCCAGTGGAGCTCTATCTTGATAGTACCGTTATGGGCTAGTGATGGATGTAAAATGCATGTATGAACTTTGTAGTTTGTTGACACATATTTGCAACACAATTATTATATCCATGTTTTATATTGATTTTTGGGGATTTACTAATGGTCCCCTTTATTTGGGTTATAACTCTGCAGGACAGGAAAATCTTGTTTTGTATATTTTTAACTCTTTTTTTTAACACAGAGCTATATTAAGAAGTCACAGTACAAGGCATAGCCCACGGCAGGACACAAAGGAAACACAAATTACATTCCAGTCCCTGGAATTTTCTTGGAGATCCCCAAAAGGAAAAGTTAGATTGCGATCGGGTCCCTTCTTCAACTGCAGCTCGAATCCAGCTCCACCACCGCAGGGGACGGAACCACTTGGGGCCATGGAGCCGCCACACGCCTCCCTCCAACTCCTTGTTGACGAAGACAGCGCAGACGCCGAGTTGTAGTTGATCTGCCTCCCTTCTTGCCAATCTTTGGGCTGGGAGGAAATTTGCAGATGGTCGCCATTCGACCAGAAGATCCATCGACGCGAAGTCCGGCAAGCGTTCACCATCCCTCGATCCAGAGATGGGAGCGATAGCCCGCGCCGAGGCTTCAGCTAGTCGTCGATGTGGATGAGCTCAAGACCAATCGAGAAGATTGCTGCCCCCTTTCTTCACCTCCTCCATCTCCATCACCTCGATGGCATCAGGAAAAGGGGAAAACAAGGAGCCCAGCCTCCAAGATTCCAAGATATCTGAGCTTATTGTGGGTGACATCGCCTGATCCAACCCCGAAGGAGGAGAAGCAGGCAGCCGCCGCGCGTCGCTCGCGAGCACGTAGACGAGGCACCAAAACGGCAGGATGCCATCATGGCAAACCTAACTTAACCCTAGACCAAAGGGAAACTAGCTAGAACTATACAGGGGAGGGTCCCTCGCCCGTCTCGCTGCCGGCCACGGCCGGAGAAGAGATGGGAGGGGCCGGCCGGCCCTAGATCTGGAGGAGCAGAAGGAGAGGTTTCCGGGAGGAGCCTCTACGCGAACTTGGAAAATGTTTATTTTTAACTTTTAGGAACCTAAATGAAGTCAAACTGAGCTAGGATTTCGGGGATGTCAATATTTCATTAAGAGAAGCATCTGGAGAGCTTGGACCTCATGATATGGGCCAGGAGGGCCAAAAGAGGCCAGGTGGCGCGCCTAGGTAGGGAGGCGCGCCACCACCCCTCTTTTCCTCCTCGACCGTCCGATTCGCTCGATTCTTTCGCACAAGGACTTCGTCTGACCTAAAAACCCATATATAAAGGACTTCCCAAGGATTCCTTGAGGAGAGCGCCGCATAAACACAGAAACTCCGAACCAGAGCCAGAACTAGCAAAGATTGGAGGGGAAACTCCACAGGAGCCTCCGCTAGAGGGATCGACACCTTCTCCGGTGTCTCCACCGTCCTCACCATGATGAAGAGGGAGTAATTCACTTCTGGACTATGGGTTTGTGGCAGTAGCTTGATCTATTTCTCTCTTGTTCTTCATAGATGTAGTACCGTATGAGCTGCCCAACTTGATTGTGGTCATATATGTAATTCCTATCTGGTGGATTTTTATTCTATGATATTGATATATGAGATTGGAACCTATTATGTTTAAGATGCATTGATAGAGGGAGTGATGTTTTGGCACATGGGAGCATATGCTCCCTTTATTTTGAAATACATGTTAGACACATTTTAAAATGTCAAAAAAATTGAAACAAAAATTTCGCACGTAGATCTTCATGTGCCACGCGCTCACAAAGTCGTTTCCTGAAAAATTGACATTTCATGTGGCGTGTGTAAAAAAGACAAAATTCGGTGCTGAAACAAAGACTTGTCACAAGATAAATTTTTTCTTTTTCGCTTAGACTACAAAAAATATCATTTTTTCGTGAAACTTGACGAATACACATATAATATGAAGATGTACATGTAAATTTTTTTGTTAAAATTTTTTAATACTTGGAAATATGTTTTTACGGTAGAGGGATCATACGCACCCGGGAGCCGAATTGAGTTTCTGATTGATAGATGCATATAATGTACCCCGTTCTTAAGTACTTGTTCTGATCCAACTTGTATGCAAGAACATGTGTGGGGAGAAGTGTGTATTAGATGGAGTAGCATGGTTGTAGTGATTGAATAGTGATAATAAATTCAAGATCTACTATGGCATTTACCTTTTCTTTTGCTGCCTCACTAGGGATAAAGTGAATACATGTGCTATAATTATCTTGTGACATTTTGATAATCTTGTTTATTCAAGGTAACATATTTGATATTCAAACATTATGTCAAATTACTAAAGTTATACTCTGTTGATTCTTAATTCAAGATTGCTTGGAGTTTTCCCTGTCTTGAGGAGTATAAGAGAGATGTATTGCATCATCTCTATGTTAGGATGTAATGACCATATGAATGCTTATCAAATACATGTTGAAAGTTCCACCGATAGTATGTCATGGATGAATTGTTAGTGTCCACTACAAGTTGAAAAGAGACCTGACAAGGGAAGCCATGAAACACGGTCCATTTTATATCAGTAGAAACACCTTTCCAACACTTTTACCTTACTTTATATTTTTCACTATTATTTAATCCAAAAATATCAAAAATACTATCTCTACATACACACATACAAAACCCAATTACCACTAGCCTTTATTTGCTTTTATCTAATTTACTTAGGTTGTCTGCTTTATTTTTACACTTCTATTTGCTATTACTAATACGAAACCTTGTGCTTGATAACCATACGATGGAGTTGGAGACACAAGGTAAGAACTTTATTTTTCAGGTTGCTAGAACAGGAGAGGAAGAATTCAGCTTCTAAACCAAATTTCCGAGAGTTCAATATAAACCCTCGAGTCACCTTTATGGAGAAATCACGCTTGCTACAATATTCTGCGCTTGGAGTCCCAACGGGAGTTAGTACACACGAAGTTGTTGCCATCAGCTAGGCAAGGCAAACATGATTACACTGTAATCCAAACGCTTTGGTTTCAGTATTCCAAGTCTTATGTGGATAAAGGACATGTGAACAATACACAAGATTTATACGGATCAGGGAAAGTCATTTCCGAGGGACGAAGTCCATAACACAAGGAAATCCTGAGTAGCACCAAAATTCCATTGGTGTTCGTAAACTCACACAGCTAATTATTGACTCTAGCGCAAGTAGGAGATTGAAGGAGTTATGCCCTAGAGGCAATAAAGTGTTAATTATTATGACTCCAAATTTTATGATTAAGTTTAATCTAATATGCTATAACTACTCTGTGTCTTGAATATGAAATTCAAATGAAAACTCATTAGCATGTGTATAAGAATGAATAAACAAGTGTTCCTAGTCTCGCCTCTAGGAATAGCTCATATGTTATTTGATGATCACATTTTTCTAATCATGAGTGTTGGAAATACTGACAACTATGGGAGTAGATTGCTAAGAAGAACCATGGTACTGAACCGACCCAATTTTATCGGATATACTACGAGAACATGGTCCTTGTTAATGGTACTATCCATGTGTAATCTTATGAAATTGATCCTTAGACCATGAGAGTATCAAGAGATCTCATTTTGGAAGGCATGTATTGGTTACCATGAGAAGACTACCGTAAAAGCAGACAAGAAGGGTGATAATCATATATGTTGGAAAGAATGTCTGACTAGTTGGTAACTCAAGAGTGGGAATTGCTCCTCCGGTATAAGGAGAGATATACTCAGGGCCCATCTCAGTATTACGATGTCACCTAATTTTATGGCCAGACACTTTGTAATGTGAATTACAAGGACATAAAAATACGGTACGAGAAAGAGAATGAAACTGGATCGATGTTAACAGTATAGTGATCAAGAGTTGAATCACGAGGATACCAAAATCTCAACTCGAGTATTCATGGTATCGCAAAACAATGATATTGATACTATAAGATATCACAGGAGGGTACTCAATCACGAACATGAGTTATTATGGATGTCCTGGTGCTGTTATTTATTGATCCGAAAGGGTTTCAGAATTATGTTTGTGAGCGATTGGGCATGTTGGGGCCACACATTAAAGTGTTTTCTATTCTTTATAGTACTTGATGCATTTTTTATAAACATGGTATGTGGTTGAGAGAATGTCTGGAATAGTTCCGGCGCCATCTACGTTCTCAGAAGATTTCCCGTGGTACACTGAGATTGATCAGACACTAAATGTGAGAGAGAAACAAAAGCCAAAAACTCAACTACGTATGATTGTAACACCCGCTGATGTACCTCATAGTTGGGTTGTACCTTACTTAGTGTCAAATGTGATGTTGATCGGAAGTGTTCCGTTAGCTATAGAATGTTATGAAGTGGGCGAAAGAGTTTCGGGAATTTCACGGAGTTGTTTCGGGAACTTCCGTGAGAAAAAAATAGGGCTCCGGACTTATTTATGAAGTGCCAGAGGGGTGCCAGAGTGCCAGAAGAGTGGGCGAATGCCCAACCCTCCTAGGTATGTCCGCATGAGCCTCTATGGGCCCCATGGCATCCCACGTGGGAGGGCGCCCTAGGGTTGCGCTAGGTCGGTTGGGGGTTGGTGGGGCGGCCTAGGGTCGGCGGCCAAGGGTGGGGGCAGCGACTACCCCCTCTCCAAGTTGTTGCCCCCATGACCCCCTATATAAAGAGCAACCCCTCCTCTCTCTCTCTCAATGCACAACAACATCAGTCCTTTAGTTCGATCTCTCCCTCTCCCACGTAGTGTCTCTCCTTTCGTGGAGGTTCTCCACATACGCTTGCATCTAATATAGTACTTCGGTATGATTTTTGCAAAATGATCAACATGTAAAATCTGAACAAGTAACTGCGGAGATTCGTGCCGGAACCCCCAGCTGCGCGAGCGGTACCAAATCGAGGCAAACTCTGAATACTATATATGACCCAAAAATAACAAGGGTGAAGGTCGGCCAGTGAGACGATGGGGGATAAGCTTCATCGTCGGCAAAGTCATGTTGGAACAGAGAGAATGGAAGCATGCAACGCTACATAGGGGTTGTGCGTTCGACCCTCAAGGAATAAGAAGGTGGAGTGCTATCCGCGAACACCTCCGGGTCTTCATCAAGTGGGCGAAGCTCTACCCGACGAGTCTTCTGTAACACTCTCGGTGAGGCGGAGCCATGCTCAAGTTCATCGCACGGGCTTCGAAGCCTTGCTCGAGTACTTCATCAACCTCATCATCGAGTCTTCCGCAATCCTCTTGGTGAGTATAAGTTAATTTTTTTGTTTTACATACACAAACCCCTTCAATCCTATCTCTAAGGGGACTGTCCTTTGTCCCTCATGTCGTACCCGTGATCCATGTAACCATCAAAGATTTATTAATTTCCGCCGCAAAATTATGATGTGTAGAGCACAGTTCCTCTCCTTTCTAAGAAGTGGAATTTTCGAAACATGGGCACTCCAAGAACCCAAATTTACACTACTTTCGTGGGCAAAAGATTGATTCATTTTTTTCAAGTATATGGAAAGATGTATCGGTTTCATTAAAGAAGGGCCAAGAGGCCAAGTTACAACATGCTATGGCACAACCATGAGCGCAAATCCATGCCGTCGCGATGGCACACACTAGGGGGGTACTTGCAAACCCATCCACCTGTCAAAAAAATTACAAAAAGAAAACCATGCACCCAGAGAATGGATGCAGGTAGGTGAAGTTTTGAACTTAAATTTGACTATTTGTGACGTGCATTAAAATCATAAAGTATTAGTGGTGCTTACTACCTTCATCCAAAAATAAGTGTCTTATGCCTAATACAAATGTACGTATATAGATATATTTTAGTTGTAGATATATCCGTATCTAAAAAAAAGTGGAAACACTTATATTCTTCTTTTCAGACAGAGGGAGTGCAATATTGTGATTTTTGCACAGCTCGCAAAAAGTCAAAACTTTCACGCAATATTTCAGAAGTACTACCTACACGCGATTTGCTTCGTAATTCCTGGAAGCTTAAAAATAGAATTTCCACAAGGGAGATGAAATTATCGGTAGGTATAGCGGAACATATAGGTCCAGATGATGATTCTTATATATAAGTATAGTTGGTTGGAGAGCAAAACAAGGAAGCACGCTCGTGGATGGTCGGATAAAGATTTCTCTTCCTTTGCTCGCGTGTGGAATGATCATTTTTGGGGGGCCATGCCGCCGGCGTCGCCATCCGGCTGCAGCCAGGAGTAGTTGAGGCCGTCCTCCAAGGACACGCACGAGCGACGGAACATGGGGAGGAACTGTTGGAGCAACAGGGGAATGCCGAACGCATGTCGCCGCCCCTTTTCCTCATCTTCTCTTGAGCAACGCACGTCTCTGCGAGCCCATGATTATATTGGCGCAACCGATTGCTGTCTGCTTGTCCCTCCCTCGTGCATATCCCATCATGTGCGAATAGCGCTGCTGATCCTGACGCTTGGACTCCCCAAATCTGCCACTTCGTGGTGCGTCTGGGTTTTAGCAGATCTTCGAATGGAACGACATCCAAGGTTGCAAGGTGATGCAATGGTGAAATGATCAGGTGGCAAATTTATACAGTTTCATGAGATGGTGTAAGAGCAACTCTAACAGTCACAACCGTATTTTTCCAGCGAGTTTACGAGTTCGGACCGAAAGTGGCCTAGAACGGAGCCTGAACTCGCGGCCTAGTCCGTAAACTCAGTTCGGGGGTCCGAGAAACGCGACAGTTGCCCCGTATTAAAACGGGCCGCGGAGGGGAGTTCAGTTTCCAAACCCTACTCCCCTCCGCCGCTACCACCCGTTCCGCCGCCTCGCTCCACCTTCTTCGATGAGGAATCCGCCTCGCTCCAGCGCCGCTTCGCCCGAGAAACGCGCTCCCATGGCTAGTCGTGGTAGCTCCACTAGGGGAGGCGCAGGTTTGGGCGGCGGGGACTCGCCGCCGCTGCCCCCCGTTTTCCTCATGGAGGCAGAGCGGCGGAAATTCAACCGCTCGGAGGGCGCGCGCAAGCGCATCGCTTGCCAGTGGACGAACTGGGGGCTCACGCCCCCAGGCAAGCTCGCGAAGTACGTGAACAACGGAGGCGAGGGGTCCTCCTCCGGCGGGTCGAGCCGCCCCCCTCGCCCGCCCGTCTACGACAGCTCCGAGGAGGAGGATGACGCGGTGCCGGCGCGGGAGTCGACGTTCTCCACGGGCGAATACGTCCACGGCTCCGACGAGGAGGACGCCATCATCGCGCAGGTGGCGGCCATCACGAAGACAGAGGCACAAGCTCGCTGGCGCCGGGAGGAGGCCGACACCATCCGCTAAGTCAGGGAGTACGAGGCGGCGCGCCGGGAGGAGCACGTCCGCCGCGTCAGCTTGACTCCGAGTAGGAGCTCGACGCATCACCTTCCTCCCCCACCTCGCCTTCCTACGGCACCATCGGCACCGCCGCATGCAGAGGTCCATCGGGGCGGCATTTTGGTCGAAATTAGTTCGTGCGGTTAGGGCTGTTAGTTAATTTATGTTATTAGGCAAAATTATGTAAAGTTTGATGCTTAATCGAAGCATCAACTGTCATCTATATGTGTTCATCGATGAATTTTCCCGCGAGAATTTAATTTCGTTTTTTCAATTCCTGTTTTACTGTTTCTGTTCTGGACGAGTGGCAAAATCATCCTAGCAGACATTTTTGGGAGACTTAATCCTACTTTTTCTGTTCCCACTGTATCAGTTACTACTAGAGATGCTCTAAGTTTCATGTGGTACACATAAGTGTTGGGCCAATCATACGACTGATCTATCGATCAAAAAAGAACGAGGGTGACGGCATGCAGGGTGAAGTGTTGTTGGATCAGGTGGCTGAGCGCTGTGACGGTGGTGGACTTCGCCTCCATGCATGACATGTGGGGACGCGTCGATGGACGGATCAAGGATTACGCGTCGCGTCGCCCATGGTCCCATGACCTGTATGTATGTATCATCGATGATGAACAAGAAAGGGATGGGTACAGGCCCTAGTACGGCTGTCCATCAAAGCATATGTCAACACCACCAACCGCTAAGATACTAAGATCCAGTGGATGCGATGAGTGGAATATATAATACCCCTGTTTCATATTATTAGTGGCTTGTACTAGTGCACGGACTCTATATATTTGTAACCTCCTCTTGTACATGTTACTATCAATCGATACGATTATGTACTGTAATACACTTACCATGGTATCAAGTCTCCTCTAGATTCTAAAACCCTCATGACGCCTCCCACGCCACCTCCAGTGTAGGCGTGCAGCCACCACGCCACTTCCACTGCCACAAGCGCTGAAACCTCCTCCTCCTCACCAGTGCTACACTACCTGCCACATTTTTTAGTCCCTCAACCTCTTCATCTTTCGGGGTATCATCGAGGAAACACTAACCTCCAGCGCGGATCCTATGGCCTCTGGCGTTGAGATGAAGTTTGCCATCTACCACGTGCTCGGAAACGTTGTCAATGGCTTTGTTCTGCAGCTTGAGGATCCTGAGTGGATCACCATCGACATGATCGTCAAGCCAAGGATCTAAGACGTCATTTGGTTGGAGCTCCACAACATGGTCTCGTCACCAACCGCCTCTGCACATGCCATCCGGGTGGCCCCCGAAGCCATCTTCCATGTCAATGGAATGTCACGGGACATGAACCTGATGGAGGAGTTCCACCACACAAAGAAAGCTCAAGCAGTTGCTCGGTACCTACGACGCCCGTCTCAAGGCTATCTCTAACGCTTTGCGTGACGTCGTCCATCATGTGTTGTCACACACTCTTCTTCTCTCACTTATCCCGAGGCCCGTCGCTGGTAGGTTTGGGTCGAGTGGAGTGGAGTCTAAAGTTAGCACATGCGGCGTGCCCTGCAGGGGCGCCTATTTGTACCTCTTGTAAGCCGCTGGCTAGGGCTAGTCGTATCATAATATAACCCGGCGTTTGTAAACACTCTCCATATAGTGAAGTTTTTTTGGCTGGCGCCCGTGGTTTTTACCTCTGTTTGTTGGAGAGCTTGTGTCCTCTGTTGTGATTTTCTTTTTCGTTATTGCCTATCATGTTTATAACAAGTGATATCAGAGCCCGTGTTTTGATCTAGGGTTTGCGACATGGCTTCACTGAAGTTTGATCTACCGTAGCTAGACTACACCACACGGTTCTCTCAGTGGAAACTTAAGATGAGGGCAATCCTTTTCCAAAATTCTGATCTGGATGATGTCCTCGATGGATTTGGAGGGAAACATGCATTGACATCGACAAATAAGGAAAAGTGGAAGATCTTGGTGGTGTTAATAACGTGCTTACTATCAGTGATGATTAATCAATAAAAGTGTGGCCTTTCTTTCTAAAGAATACGTTTGATGCGTTTGATGCTTTTAGAAAGTGAAAAGTTATGGTAGAAAGGCAAACTTAAAAGAAGGTTAAATTGCTTTGTACTCACACACATGGAATTTTGTTCTAGTTCTTTTAATGATTATTGCTGCGAGGAAGGAATTGCTAGACACCACACCATCCCATACACTCCTTAACAGAATAGTGTGGCAGAGAGGATGAACATAACCATCATCTCCAAGTCTACAAGGCTTGTTGTGTGATGTCCAATGTTGTTATGGACAAACGCTTTTGGTCTGAAGCAGCCTCCACCGCCCGCTACTTGATAAACATCTCTCCTTGCATTCCGCTTGATAAGAAAACACCCATTGAGGTATGGTCTAGTTCACCTATTGATTATTCATAGTTGAGAGTTTTTGGTTGCACTCCTTATGCACACTTTGATAATGGAAAGTTAGAGACTAGAGCTATTACGTGTGTGTTCGTTGATTATGGTTTAGGACTTAAGCCATTTAAGTTATGGATTCTTGAATTTGAAAGGTCTTGATGAGCAGGAATGTTGTTTTAATGAGATTGTTAGGTATCACGATAGTCCATCTACAGATGTTTCTGATTCTTTTGATCTTTCTTATGTTTATGATGATGATAAATAGAAGAATAGCATGTAGGTGGGGCACGTGGAGTGATACGTCTCAAACGTATCTATAATTTCTTATGTTCCATGCTACTTTTATGATGATACTCACATGTTTTATACACATTATATGTCATATTTATGCGTTTTCCGGAACTAACCTATTGACGAGATGCCGAAGGGCCAATTGCTGTTTTCTGCTGTTTTTGGTTCCAGAAATCCTAGTAAGGAAATATTCTCGGAATCGGATGAAATCAATGCCCGAGCATCCTATTTTTCCACGAAGCTTCCGGAACACCCGAGAGCCACCGAGAGGAGCCCTGGTGGGCCCGGATGATAGGGCGGCGCGGCCAGGGCCTGGGCCGCGCCCCCCTGTTGTGTCATCGCCCCGTCAGCCCTCCGACTCCGCCTCTTCGCCTATTTAAAGGTCCCTGACCTAAAACCTCGAGACGAAAAATGCCACGGTAAGAGAAACCTTCCAGAGCCGCCGCCATCGCGAAGCCAAGATCTGGGGACAGGGAGTCTCGTTCCGGCACGCCGCCGGGACGGGGAAGTGCCCCGGAAGGCTCCTCCATCGACACTACCGCCATCTTCATCAACGCTGCTTGTCTCCCATGAGGAGGGAGTAGTTCTCCATCGAGGCTAAGGGCTGTACCGGTAGCTATGTGGTTAATCTCTCTCCTATGTACTTCAATACAATGATCTCATGAGCTGCCTTACATGATTGAGATTCATATGAGTTTTGTATCACTATTAGTCTATGTGCTACTCTTGTGATGTTATTAAAGTAGTCTATTCCTCCTTCACGGTGTAATGGTGACGAGTGTGTGCATCGTGTAGTACTTGGCGTAGGCTATGATCATAATCTCTTGTAGGTTATGGAGTTAATTATTACTATGATAGTATTGATGTGATTTATTCCCCCTTCGTAGTGTGATGGTGACAGTGTGCATTCTATGTTAGTACTCGGTTTAAATTGCAAAGATCTATTATGCTCTAAAGGTTACTTAAATATGAATGTCGAATGTTGTGGAGCTTGTTAACTCCGGCATTGAGGTGCTCTTGTAGCCCTACACAACGAATGGTGTTCATTATCAACAAGAGTATATGTAGCACAAAGGAAGAGAACTTATTTATTTATGTGATCAATGTTGAGAGTGTCCACTAGTGAAAGTATGATCCCTAGGCCTTGTTTCCAAATACTGCAATCATCGCTTGTTTCTTGTTTCTATTGAATCTTTACTTCCTGCAATATTACTACCATCAACTCGCACGCCGGCAAGCACTTTTACTAGGCGCCGTTACTACTGCTCATATTCATTCATACCACTTGTATTTCACTATCTCTTCGCCGAACTAGTGCACCTATACATATGACAAGTGTATTAGGTGTGTTGGGGACACAAGAGACTTCTTGTATCGTGATTGCAGGGTTGCTTGAGAGGGATATCTTTGACCTCTTCCTCCCCGAGTTCGATAAACCTTGGGTGATCCACTTAAGGGAAACTTGCTCGTTGTTCTACAAACCTCTGCTCTTGGAGGCCCAACACTGTCTACAAGAATAGAAGCACCCGTAGACATCAAGCATTTTTCTGGCGCCGTTGCCGGGGAGGAAAGGTAAAAGGCACTCATACTCCGGTCCCAGGTAACTAAGTACTTTTCTGTTGCCGTTGTGCGTGTGCTCGAAGCTATTTCCTTTAGATCCTGCAATTGCATCTTTTTGTTTCTTGTTTTACACTAGTAAGGCATAATGGAAAACATCTGTGAGCTTTTTGTACTATTTCCTGAGTCAAGACATGAATGGTTTAATGCGAAAATTAAAAAACCTATGGAACCTTATTTACATGCTAGTAGCAATGATATTAGTATGAACGCTTTGAACACCATTGTTGCTAATGATATGGAAAATTCTAAGCTTGGGGAGGTCGGTTTTGATGAAAATGATCTCTTTAGCCCTCCGGGTATTGAGGAGAAAGTTTATGTTGATTATGATATACCTCCCATATATGATGATTATAATGATAGTGGTCTTTTGGTGCCACCTACTATGGAGGATAAAGCTTATTATGATTATACTATGCCTCCTATATTTGATGATGAGAATAATAATGATAGCTACTTTGTTGAATTTGCTCCCACTACAATTAATAAGAATGACTATGCTTATGATGGGAGTAGTAATTATTTTATGCATGAGACTCATGATAAGAATGCTTTATGTGATAGTTATATTGTTGAGTTTGCTCATGATGCTACTGAAAGTTATTATGAGAGAGGAAAATATGGTTGTAGAAATTTTCATGTTACTAAAACACCTCTCTATATGCTGAAATTTTTGAAGTTGCACTTGTTTTATCTTTCTATGCTTGTTGCATTATGCTTCATTAATTTGTTTATTTACAAGATTCCTTTTCATAGGAAGTGGGTTAGGCTTAAATTTGTTTCATACTTGCTTTTGATGCTCTCTTTCGCTTTAACTTTTATTTCTTGCGAGTGCATCATTAAATTTACTGAGCCCATCTTAATGGCTATAAAGAAAGCACTTCTTGGGAGATAACCCATGTTTTTATTTTGCTACTGTTTTGTTGAGTCTTGGAAGTTGTTACTACTGTAGCAACCTATCCTTATCTTTATTTTATTGCATTGTTGTGCCAAGTAAAGTCTTTGATAGTAAAGCCAATACTAGATTTGGATTACTGCGCAGAAACAGATTTCTTGATGTCACGAATTTCGATATGCCTCTCTGTAGGTAACTCAGAAAAATCTGCCAATTTACGTGCGTGATCCTCAGATATGTACGCAACTTTCATTCAATTTGGGCATTTTCATCTGAGCAAGTCTGCTGCCACTTTAAAATTCGTCTTTACGAACTGTTCTGTTTTGACAGATTCTGCCTTTTATTTCGCATTGCCTGTTTTGCTATGTTTGATGGATTTTTTTGTTCCATTAACTTTCAGTAGCTTTGTGCAATGTCCAGAAGTGTTAACAATGATTATGTCACCTCTGAATATATGAATTATGCACTGACCCTCTAATGAGTTTGTTTTAAGTTTGGTGTGGAGGAAGTTTTCAAGGGTCAAGAGAGGAGGATGATATACTATGATCAAGAAGAGTGAAAAGTTAAAGCTTTGGGATGCCCCCGTGGTTCATCCCTGCATATTTCAAGAAGACTCAAGCATCTAAGCTTGGGGATGCCCAAGGCATCCCCTTCTTCATCAGCAAATTATCAGGTTCCTTCTCTTGAAACTATATTTTTATTCGATCACATCTTATGTGCTTTACTTGGAGCGTCTGTTTGCTTTTGTTTTTGTTTTTGTTTTGTTTGAATAAGATCGGATCCTAGCATTCTTTGTGTGGGAGAGAGACACGCTCCGCTATTTCGTATGAATACATATGTTCTTAGCTTCATCTTTAATGTTCATTGCGAAATTTGAACTACTTCATTCATTGTTATATGGTTGGAAACGGAAAATGCCGCATGTGGTAATTGGTATAATGTCTTGAATAATTTGATACTTGGCAATTGTTGTGCTCATATAGATCATGTTTAAGCTCTTGGATCATGTACCTTGTACTCATTAATGAATAACTACATAGAGCTTGTTAAAATTTGGTTTGCATGATTAGTTTCTTTAGAGTCTAGATATTTTCTGGTTAAGGTGTTTGAACAACAAGGAGACAATATAAAGTCTTATAATAGTTACAATATGTTCATATGTGAGCTTTGCTGCACCTTTTATACTTGAGTTTGCTTCAAACAACCTTGCTAGCCTAGCCTTGTATTGAGAGGAATTCTTCTCGTGCATCCAAATCCTTGAGCCAACTACTATGCCATTTGTGTCCACCATACCTACCTACCACATGGTATTTCTCCGCCATTCCAAAGTACATTACTTGAGTGCTACCTTTAAATTTCTATTCGTTGTCTTTGCAATATATAGCTCATGGGACAAATAGCCTTAAAAACTATTGTGGTGAAGAATATGTACTTATGTGTCTTATTTCTTAATAAGTTGCTTGTTGAGCGGTAACCATGTTTCCGGGGACGCCATCAACTTTTACCTTTGTTGAATATCATGTGAGTTGCTATGCATGTTCGTCTTGTCTGAAGTAAGGGCGATTTTCATGATCAAATGGTTTGAGTATGCATATTGTTAGAGAAGAACATTGGGCCGCTAACTAAAGCCATGAATCATGGTGGAAGTTTCAGTTTGGACAACTAATCCTCAATCTCTTATGAGAATATTAACTGTTGTTGAATGCTTATGCATTAAAGAGGAGTCCATTATCTCGTTGTCTATGTTGTCCCGGTATGGATGTCTAAGTTGAGAACAATCAAAAGCGAGAAATCCAATGCGAGCTTTCTCCTTAGACCTTTGTACAGAGCGGCATAGAGGTACCCCTTTGTGACACTTGGTTGAAACATATGCTATGCAATGATAATCCATGTTAATCCAAGCTAATTAGGACAAGGTGCGAGCACTATTGGTATACTATGCATGAGGCTTGCAACTTATAGGATATCTTATACATAACACATATGATTTATTACTACCGTTGACAAAATTGTTTCTTGTTTTCAAAATGAAAAGCTCTAGCACAAATATAGTAATCAATGCTTCCCTCTGCGAAGGGCCAATCTTCTACTTTATTGTTGAGTCGAGTTTACCTATTCTTTCTATCCTGAAGCAAACACTTGTATCAAGCTGTGTGCATTGATTCTTACATGTTTACCTATTGCACCTGTTATATTACTTTGTGTTGACAATTATCCATGAGATAAATATGTTGAAGTTGAAAGCAACCGCTGAAACTTATATCTTCCTTTGTGTTGCTTCAATGCTTTTTACTAAGAATCTATTGCTTTATGAGTAACTCTTATGCAAGACTTATTGATGCTTGTCTTGAAAGTACTATTCATGAAAAGTCTTTGTTATATGGTTCAGTTGTTTACTCATTGTCTTTACCATTGCTTTGAATCACTTCATTCATCTCATATGCTTACAATAGTATGATCAAGATTATGATAGCATGTCACTTAAGAAATTATCTTTGTTATCGTTTACCTACTCGAGGGCGAGTAGGAACTAAGCTTGGGGATGCTTGATACGTCTCAAACGTATCTATAATTTCTTATGTTCCATGCTACTTTTATGATGATACTCACATGTTTTATACACATTATATGTCATATTTATGCGTTTTCCGGAACTAACCTATTGACGAGATGCCGAAGGGCCAGTTGCTGTTTTCTGCTGTTTTTGGTTCCAGAAATCCTAGTAAGGAAATATTCTCGGAATCGGACGAAATCAATGCCCAGCATCCTATTTTTCCACGAAGCTTCCAGAACACCCGAGAGCCACCAGAGGGGAGCCCTGGTGGGCCCAGATGATAGGGCGGCGCAGCCAGGGCCTGGGCCGCGCCCCCCTGTTGTGTCATCGCCCCGTCAGCCCTCCGACTCCGCCTCTTCGCCTATTTAAAGGTCCCTGACCTAAAACCTCGAGACGAAAAAATCCACGGTAAGAGAAACCTTCCAGAGCCACCGCCATCGCGAAGCCAAGATCTGGGGGACAGGAGTCTCTGTTCCGGCACGCCGCCGGGACGGGGAAGTGCCCCCGGAAGGCTCCTCCATCGACACTACCGCCATCTTCATCAACGCTGCTGTCTCCCATGAGGAGGGAGTAGTTCTCCATCGAGGCTAAGGGCTGTACCGGTAGCTATGTGGTTAATCTCTCTCCTATGTACTTCAATACAATGATCTCATGAGCTGCCTTACATGATTGAGATTCATATGAGTTTTGTATCACTATTAGTCTATGTGCTACTCTTGTGATATTATTAAAGTAGTCTATTCCTCCTTCACGGTGTAATGGTGACAGTGTGTGCATCGTGTAGTACTTGGCGTAGGCTATGATCATAATCTCTTGTAGGTTATGGAGTTAATTATTACTATGATAGTATTGATGTGATTTATTCCCCCTTCGTAGTGTGATGGTGACAGGGTGCATGCTATGTTAGTACTCGGTTTAAATTGCAAAGATCTATTATGCTCTAAAGGTTACTTAAATATGAATGTCGAATGTTGTGGAGCTTGTTAACTCCGGCATTGAGGTGCTCTTGTAGCCCTACACAACGAATGGTGTTCATTATCAAACAAGAGTATATGTAGCACAAAGGAAGAGAACTTATTTATTTATGTGATCAATGTTGAGAGTGTCCACTAGTGAAAGTATGATCCTAGGCCTTGTTTCCAAATACTGCAATCATCGCTTGTTTACTGTTTTACTGCATCTTTACTTCCTGCAATATTACTACCATCAACTGCACGCCAGCAAGCACTTTTCTAGCGCTCGTTACTACTGCTCATATTCATTCATACCACTTTTATTTCACTATCTCTTCGCCGAACTAGTGCACCTATACATCCGACAAGTGTATTAGGTGTGTTGGGGACACAAGAGACTTCTTGTATCGTGATTGCGGGGTTGCTTGAGAGGGATATCTTTGACCTCTTCCTCCCCGAGTTCGATAAACCTTGGGTGATCCACTTAAGGGAAACTTGCTGCTGTTCTACAAACCTCTGCTCTTGGAGGCCCAACACTGTCTACAAGAATAGAAGCACCCGTAGACATCATGGAGGCAAAAGAAAATAAAGTTGCTAAAAATGATATTATTGATGTTCAACGTTTAACACATATTTTGCAGCAAACAAATAATTCTATTGCTGCTGATAGACCACGGCAAAACAAAGGTCCACGCCCTCGGTTAATTCAAGAGTGTAATATTATTCATTATGCTTTGTGTTGTGTTGAACCGGTGGAGAATGATTCTAAACTTTATACATATTGTAAAGTCGTTGCTGTTGGAGATATGCCCAAGAGGCAATAATAAAATGATTATTATAATATATCTTTGTGTTTATGATAATGTTTACATACCATGCTATAATTGTATTAACCGAAACATTGATACATGTGTGTTATGTAAACAACAAGGAGTCCCTAGTAAGCCTCTTGTATAACTAGCTTGTTGATTAGTAGATGATCATAGTTTCATGATCATGAACATTGGATGTTATTAATAACAAGGTTATATCATTATGTGAATGATGTAATGGACACACCCAATTAAGCGTAGCATAAGATCACGTCATTAAGTTATTTGCTAGAAGCTTTCGATACATAGTTACCTAGTCCTTTCGACCATGAGATCATGTAAATCACTTATACCGGAAAGGTACTTTGATTACATCAAACGTCACTACGTAAATGGGTGGTTATAAAGGTGGAATTAAGTATCCGGAAAGTATGAGTTGAGGCATATGGATCAACAGTGGGATTTGTCCATCCCGATGACGGATAGATATACTCTGGGCCCTCTCGGTGGAATGTCGTCTAATTAGCTTGCAAGCATATGAATGGTTCATAAGAGACCACATACCACGGTACGAGTAAAGAGTACTTGTCGGAGACGAGGTTGAACAAGGTATAGAGATACCGATGATCAAACCTCGGACAAGTAAAATATCGCGTGACAAAGGGAATTGGTATCGTATGTGAATGGTTCATTCGATCACTAAGTCATCGTTGAATATGTGGGAGCCATTATGGATCTCCAGATCCTGCTATTGGTTATTGGTCGGAGAGAGGACTCAACCATGTCCGCATAGTTCGCGAACCGTAGGGTGACACACTTAAGGTTTGATGTCGTTTAAGTAGATATGGAATATGGAATGGAGTTCGAAGTTTTGTTCGAAGTCTCGGATGGGATCCAGGACATCACGAGGAGTTCCGGAATGGTCCGGAGAATAAGATTCATATATAATAAGTCATTTTATAAGTTTGAAAATGATCCGGTGCATTTATGGAAGGTTCTAGAAGGTTCTAGAAAAGTCCGGAAAAAATCACTATGGAAGGCGGAGTCCCGGAGGGACTCCACTAGCTAGGTCGGCCAACCCTAAGGGGAGGAGTCCCAGGTGGCTCCACCTAAGGTGGCCGGCCACCCCACCTAAAGGAAAGGTGGGAGTCCCACCTTGGGTAGGACTCCCTCCTTGAGTAGGTTTCCCACTTTTGGGAGGTTTTGTTGTTGGGGTCTTACTCGAAGACTTGGACTACAACTCTTGGGGATTACCACCTATATAATGAGGAGGAGAGGGAGGGGGCAGCCCACTCTTGGCCGCACCACCTAGGGCCCCCCATGGCTGGCGCCCTACCCCCTCTCTCTCCCCAAACCCTAGCGCCCCTCCTCCACATACTACTCCCGCAGCGCATAGGCGAAGCCCTGCCGGAGTTCTCCACCACCACCGCCACCACGCCATCGTGCTGCCGGGATTCCGAGGAGGATCTACTACTTCCGCTGCCCGCTGGAACGGGGAGAAGGACGTCGTCTTCATCAACACCGTACGTGTGACCGAGTATGGAGGTGCTGCCCGATTGTGGCACCGTCAAGATCTTCTACGCGCTTTTGAAAGCGGCAAGTGATCATCTTCTGCGACAACGAGATCTAATCTCGTAGGCTTTGGAAATCCTCAAGGGTTAGTCTCGTTTCCCCCTCGTTGCTACCATCTTCTAGATTAGATCTTGGCTTGTGTTTTCGTTCTTGCGGTAGGAAATTTTTTGTTTTCTATGCTACGAATCCCTTCAGTGGTATCAGAGCCGTGTCTATGCATAGATTGGTTGCACGAGTAGAACACAATTGTTTGTGGGCGTTGATGCTTTGTTGTCTTTAGTTCGAGTACTTCGCATCTTTGTGGCATGGTGGGATGAAGCGGCTCGGGCTAACTTTACATGACCGCGTTCATGAGACTTGCTCCACGTTCGACATGCAACTTGTATTGCATAAGTGGCTTTGCGGGTGTCTGTCTCTCCCACCATAGTGAAGATTCAATTTACTCTTTCTATTAACAACACTAGTATCACCGTTGTGGTTCATGTTCGTAGGTAGATTGGATCTTACTCGAAAACCCTAAACCATGTAAAATATGCAAACCAAATTAGAGACGTCTAACTTGTTTTTGCAGGGGTTTGGTGATGTGATATGGCCATGATGTGATGATGAATATGTATGAGATGATCATTATTGTATTGTGGCAACCGGCAGGAGCCTTATGGTTGTCTTTAAATTTCATGTTGAGTAGTATTTCAAAGTAGTTGTAATAGTTGCTACATGAGGTGAATGATGTCTACGTTCCCCCTCCTTTCCTGTAGACAGTGTTGGGCCTCCAAGAGCAGAGGTTTGTAGAACAGCAGCAAGTTTCCCTTAAGTGGATACCCAAGGTTTATCGAACTCAGGGAGGAAGAGGTCAAAGATATCCCTCTCATGCAACCCTGCAACCACAAAGCAAGAAGTCTCTTGTGTCCCCAACACACCAAATAGGTGCACTAGTTCGGCGAAGAGATAGTGAAATACGGGTGGTATAAATAAGTATGAGCAGGTAGCAACGGTGCCGAGAAAAGTGCTTGGCGTGTAGTTGATGGTGGTGGTATTGCAGCAGTAGTAACGCAAGATAAAACAATAAACAAGCAGTAGTAACTCAGCAGTAGTAACGCAGCGAGTAGTAAACAAGCGGTAGTAACTCAGCGAGTATTTAGGAACAAGGCCTAGGGATTACACTTTCACTAGTGGACACTCTCAACATTGATCACATAACAGAACGGATAAATGCATACTCTACACTTTTGTTGGATGATGAACACATTGCGTAGGATTACACGAACCCTCAATGCCGGAGTTAACAAGCTCCACAATAATGCTCATGTTTAAGTAACCTTTAGTGTAAGATAGATCAACGCTACTAAACCAAGTACTAGCATAGCATGCACACTTGTCACCTTCATGCATATGTAGGAGGAATAGATCACATCAATATTATCATAGCAATAGTTAACTCCATAATCTACAAGAGATCATGATCATAGCATAAACCAAGTACTAACACGGTGCACGTACTGTCACCTTTGCACACATGCAGGAGGAATAAACTACTTTAATAACAAATCACTAGAGTAGCACATAGATAGTAGTGATACAAACATGCTGCAATCATAAAGAGATATAAATAAGCACCTCGCTATGCCATTCAATGAGTAAGTATTCTGTGAAATATGGCCTAAGAGACCCACACGGTGCACACACTCGTCACCTTTACACACGTGGGACGAGGAGTCTCCGGAGATCACATAAGTAAAACTCACTTGACTAGCATAATGACATCTAGATTACAAGCATCATCATATGAATCTCAATCATGTAGGGCAGCTCATGAGATTATTGTATTGAACTACATAGGAGAGAGATGAACCACATAGCTACCGGTACAGCCCCGAGCCTCGATGGAGAACTACTCCCTCCTCATGGGAGCAGCAGCGGTGATGAAGATGGCGGTGGAGATGGCAGCGGTGTCGATGGAGAAGCCTTCCCGGGGCACTTCCCCGCTCCGGCAGGGTGCCGGAACAGAGATCCTGTCCCCCAGATCTTGGCTTCGCGATGGCGGCGGCTCCGCGGGTTTCGTGGGTTTCGTCAATTGGTATCGGGTTTTCTGATCCAGGGGCTTTATATAGGCGAAGAGGCGGCGCAGGAGGGCTGACGGGGGGCCACACCATAGGGCGGCGCGGCCCCCCTCCGGCCGCGCCAGCCTAGGGTTTGGTGGCCCTGTGGCCCCCTCTCGGTCCTTCCCGGGTGTTCTGGATGCTTCCGATGAAAATAGGAACTTTAGCGTTGATTTCGTCCGATTCCGAGAATATTTTGTTACTAGGATTTCTGAAACCAAAAACAGCAGAAAACAGGAACTGGCACTTTGGCATCTTGTTAATAGGTTAGTTCCAGAAAATGCACGAATATGACATAAAGTGTGCATATAACATGTAGATAACATCAATAATGTGGCATGGAACACAAGAAATTATCGATACGTTGGAGACGTATCAGTGAACAACCATGAAGACGGCGCCATGGACCTTAACGCTACGCCGACGATGATGGAGATCATGCCCGTTGATGATGGAGATCATGTCCGTGCTTTGGAGATGAAGATCGAAGGCGCAAAGACTAAAGGGCCATATCATATCACATATGAATTGCATGTGATGTTAATCCTTTATGCATCTTTTTTTGCTTAGAACGCAACGGTAGCATTATAAGATGATCCCTCACATTAATATCAAGATAATAAAGTGTTCTCCCCTCGTATGCACCATTGATATAGTTTGTTGTTTTCAAAGCATCTCGTGATGATTGGATGTGATAGACTCAACGATTACATACAACGGGTGTAAGCCATGTTTGCACATGCGGAATACTTGGGTTTGCTTGACGAGCTTAGCATGTATAGACATGGCCTCGGGACACAGGAAACCGAAAGGTTGAACACGAGTCATATGGATGATATGATCAACATGTTGATGTTCACCATTGAAGCTACATCGTCTCACGTGATGATCGGTTTTGGTGTAGTAGATTTGGATCGTGTACCACTTAACAACTATGAGGGATGTTGTATTAAGTGGGAGTTCATTAGTAATTAGATTAAAACATGAACTAATTATCATAAACATAGTCTGAGTAGTATTTTGACATAGAAATACTGTTAAAATCTGAAAATAAACTTTACGGACTGGTACCGTATTGTTAAAGAATCAAGAAATGATTAAGTCCTATTGCAAACTTTTAGTAAACCTCACATTGTTGATTCAAAGAGCTATGGTTTCAATTAGTACCTAAAGTTATCTTGTCTCCGTGAAACTTGAAGTTCAAATCTGTTTGAAAAGTAAGGAGCTGAAAATTTAGTTTTCAGAAATAATCAAGGTATGAGATATATGTGGTATCTAAGACCTTATTGCAAGATGATAGAATATAATTTGGTGAGGCTACATAAACTCATAAGTTTTATGGGAATGTACGAAGGTTGAAGACGCAAGGCGTCCCAATCCTCCAACTATTGGGGCACTAATGATATTCGCATATCCATGAAGTGATCGTCCTTAGTATGCACCGTTGCTAAAGACTCGTCGTTTCGAATACTAAAGTATAGATTCTACATGTGCATACAACGGGTGCAAGCCAGATTTACACATGCGAATACTGAGGTTAAACTTTACGAGCCTAGCATGTACAGACATGGTCTCGGAAAAGTCGTCATGATATGATGGATAAAATTATGAGTGAAATTGTTCATCATATTAAAAGGTTACTAATAGTGAAATCTGGAACACTTGTCATATGATGATCAACATCAAAGTAAGAACCTCAAGGTTATTGGTATTTGACCAACAAACCTAGAAGTTATTGATGTTGAAGTGTTTTTCTGAATAATGAGGAAAGCTAAAAGAGAAACTACAAAAGATTATTGGCAGAAGGAAAGAAAAGACTAGAAGGTCTAGCTCAGATGTATATAAATGATATACATGTTATGGATATATTCTTTGTTTTGGTCACATAATAAAATTCTTGGGTATTCGTACCAGATTGGTTGGTATGAGATGTCATACAATACAATGCAATACAAGAATATGATGGCCTAAGTGACTAATAAAGAATATGGTAATAATGCACGCCTGGAACATAATAAAGTGTTATCATGTTTGTCGTTGGCATTCTACCTAGCCCTTAGAATTTATAATAAAGAACTTAATAATTGTTATTTTGCTCTGGTCAAATGAAAACAATGAGTTGTTCAAATTATGACATTACCCCATGTACGATGGATAAGTTATTATAAATCTTAATGGTGAAACACACACACATAATACTGACGCTAAAATGCCATAAGGCAAATGATTTGAATTCCACTTATTTGTGGAACCGCCATTTAGGTCATGTTAGAAAGGAATGCATGAAGGAACTCCATGCAAATGGATTTTTGGAGTCATTTGATTTTTGAATCGTTTGGCGCTTGCAAATATTTTCTAAAAGAGAATGACTAAAATACCATTCATAGGCCAAGAGTTGAATGGGTAACTAACTTAGTGGAAATATACATGATGATGTATGTGGTTCACTGGGCATAGTTGTGTGCGGGAGATTCTTCTACTTCATGAAAACTTCCAACAATGAATTGAATATATAAATGTGGATATATTCGATAAGGAAGAAGTTTGAAACATTTGAATGGATTCAAATAAAATTCAGCATGAAGTGGAAATCATCGTAATAGAAAAGTCAAATATCTATGATTGGATCATGGTGGAAATATTTGAATTACGAGTTTTAGCGAACATCTAAGAGAGTTATGAAATTGTTCTACAACTCACGTTTCTTGGAGTATCATGGTGATGATGGAGTATCCGAGAGATGTATCCAAACCTTGTTGGGTCAATGATGAGATAAAATATTGATGCCATTATATATTTTTGTGAATTATGCTTTAGAGACTACCGCTTTTACACTAAATAGAGCATCATCATGATCCGTTGAAATGACACCATACAAGTTATGGCATGGGTATAAACCATAATAGTCCTTTCTTTAAATTTTGGTCTAAGAGTTTACAACCAAAATTGGATGAATGTCTTTGTTGGTTATCCCAAAGAATTGATTGGGAATTCTTTTCACTATGAAGTAAAAGACAAAAGTGTTTATTAATGTTACTTGCTTATTTCCAAGAAATTGTTTTCTAGCAAAGTATTTGAGTGGGGGAAAAATAGAACTTGATAAGTGATGACCCACAAGTATAGGGGGTGTATCGTAGTACTTTCGATAAATAAGAGTGTCGAACCCAACGAGGAGCAGAAGGTGTTGACAAGCAGTTTCGATGAAGGATTCACTGTAAATGCTCACAGACAAGTATTCAGGGGGTTTTGATATAGCAGATGAATAAAGTATAAGTAATAAAATGCGAGAGTAATAATTGCAGCGAGTGGCCCAATCCTTTTTAGCACAAAGGACAAGCCGGCTTGTTTACTTATAATGACCAAACGTTCTTGAGGACACACGGGAATTTAGTCGTGTGCTTTCGCTTCATATAACTGATTAATCTTCATTGTTTTGATAAGTGTTGTGTGGGTGAACCTATGCTAATGCACCGCCCTTCCTAGGACTAATACATACTTGTGATTATACCCCTTGCAAGCATCCGCAAATACAAGAAAGTAATTAAGATAAATCTAACCACGACCTTAAACTACGAGATCCTGCTATCCCTCCTGCATCGATATACGAACGGGGGTTCAGGGTTTCGTCACTCCGGCAACCCTGCAATTAGCAAACGAATACAAGATGTATTCCCCTAGGCCCATAAATGGTGAAGTATCATGTAGTCGACGTTCACATGACACCACTAGAAGAATAACACCACAACTTAAATATCATAACATTGAATACTAACCAACATAATTCACTACTAACATTTAGACTTCACCCATGTCCTCAAGAACTAAACGAACTACTCACGAGGCATCATATGGAACATGATCGAAGTGATATGATGATGAATAACAATCTGAACATAAACCTTGGTTCAATGGTTTCACTCAATAGCATCAATAACAAGTAGAAATCAATACCGGAGAGTTTTCCCTATCAAACAATCAAGATCCAACCCTAATTGTTACAGCGGTGACGAGGTGCAGCGGTGTAGATGGCGGTGATGATGATGGAGATGATGGTGATGATGATCCCAATGATGTCCAGCTCGATGACGATGACGATGGCGTCGATTTCCCCCTCCGGGAGGGAATTTCCCCGGCGGATTTCAGTCTGCCGGAGAGCTCTTTTATCTCTAGTATTTTCCGCCCCGCAGAGGCGGCTGTGACTCTTTGCGACTATCCTCTGGAGCTTAGGTTTTCGGGACGAAGAAGTACGCGAAGGGGAGGAGGCCAGAGGGGGCTGTGGGCCCCCTCCCCACATGGCGGCGCGGCCAGGGCAGGGCCCACGCCGGCCTATGGGGGGCCCATGGCGGCCCTCCTCAGCTCCTCCTTTTGGCTACCTCCGTCTTCTGGAAAAATAAGATTTTCCGTATAATTTCCGTCAATTGCTGATCTTCCGAAATATTGCATTCTGACGGTGCTTTTTCCAGCAGAATCCTGACTCCGGTGCGCGATTCTCCAATAATCATGAAACATGCAAAATAGATGAAATAACATAAGTATCATCTCTAAATATGAAATATATCAATGAATAACAGTAAATTATGATATAAAATAGTGATGCAAAATGGACGTATCAACTCCCCCAAGCTTAGACTTCGCTTGTCCCCAAGCGAAACTGAACTCGGTAAACAAGACCACATGTTTATGGAGTGAAGAGTCGATAAATAAAATACGGACAAGAAGCATCAAATTAATTCACACAAGACATTCTAGTGAACAACTTCCTCATATAATTCAACTTGAAACAAGTAAAAGGAAATCACAAATAAAGGTGCATAGGAAATCATAATTGGTGATGGCAAACTTTGTTCTTGGTCAGAGAACAGTTAACAGGTTGTACTTATTTATTGAGCAGCATTCTTATATTAAAGCTTATAACAAAACTTGCATACTCAATCATAATAATCTCCTCATAATCATTGATAACCTTCAAAGCTATATTCATTCAGATGAAACTTGTACTAAACAAGGAAGAATAAAAGGCATGATT